>NC_090816.1:26210102-26523602 GCF_000390325.3 Nicotiana tomentosiformis
AAATTTTGAACATAGTAGACAGAAAAATGAAGCACTGAAATACTTACCCTGAGAGCAAGGCCGGCTATGCTGCTCGATAAAGCGACATCGTCCAGCCCTTTTAGGGTTTCACCCTCCACGTCAGAGCAAAGGGGGCAGAGGGCAGGGACCACACTCTTTGTATTCTTTAATAGATCATGATCCATGGGAATTGCAATGGTCCGCGTAGATCCTTCCAGCCTCACCTCGAGCTAGGTAAATCCTTCCTCCATCATCCTCAGCTCTGTGACGTCGATGTCTGAACTCGTCTCATAGCTGTCTTCGTCAATGCCTTTGCCTTTCTTATCGGCCGGCAAAAAAGCATCATCAGTCGGCTGCGAGGTCGATGACCCTTCTTTCCTCGAAGTATCAGTCCTAGCGGTCGGCCCTTCGGTTTTCATCATAGTAGAAGGATAAGATACACCCTCGGTAGCTCCACTAACCTCAAAAACTCAAGCGTCGGCCTGACAACATCCTCTATGATGATAGTCGCCATCTTATGAAGCATGCAGTCATCCATCACCGAATCAACAGCTCGGGCAACCCCGTCGCCCACGTCCACTGATCTTCTCTTACTGGGCATCAAGTCCCCATCACATGGATGTTATTCCTCCTCTTCGTCTATGAGACGATACAAGGGAGAAACCGAGGCTTCCGCTGCCGAAGTCCACAAATAAAAAAGGACTTGATGCGGGAGTAACAGCAAGTGGGATCGGGGAGTGACCAGAATCAGCCGCGGTCGGAGAAGGGGCAGGAGCCAAAGAGGCGGCAACTTTCCTCTTACGAAACGCAGGCACAAAAGCTCTCGACCTCCTCAAGGACCCCCTAGCGGGAATCAAGGGAGGCGCAAAAGGATAAGAGAGTTAGCTAAAACAACCGCACAAGAGAATTAACTGACAAAACAAAAATGAAAGTAACTTACCAGTCGAAGGGGGAGCCGGCCCAAACCTCTTTAAGAAGCCCGACCACTCGCGAATTCCCGTAATGTGAGGGAGGAGCTGGACAACCCAACCAGAAATGTCCTCGGAAAAGGGGAGGCGAGGTCTTGGCTGCATAAGAAAAGGACGAGGGGTCAGAATCCACAACTAAGCAAAGTAAACCAAGTACCTACATGTAAGGGAGTGAGCCGCTTACGAGTGCAATTCCAGGCTTCGGGGAAGTCGTCGACGTTGGCTACCACGTCTTCAGCTCTAACGGAGAACAAGTTGAGCCAGAACTGGAGGTTAGCCTTATCATCCATCTTCACCACTAGGAATTTGCCCCCTTGGTGGCGGAGATTCAGCATCGTCCCACTGTAAAAGCTGGGGCGAACAGGTGCATCAGATGTCGAAGTGTGATCTCGACCTCGACCAACTCAGCGAACTTGGTGAACATCCTGGTGAGCTTGTAAATATACGACGCGAGTTGAGTCGGGCAAACGCCGTAGAAATGACAGAATTCCTCCGCCAGAGGGAGGAGAGGAAAAGTGTAGCCGACATGAATGGGGTAGGCATAGAATGCACAATACCCAGGACAATGATGCTGCACCGCATCCCACCCGACGAGAATCAATTTGACGTGGTCACGAAGGTCGTATTTCACTTTAGGCTCTGACAAATTGGCCTCCATCATCGCCGATTTATAGGTTCCAGGCTCGGCTTCAGGCCACTTCAAGAAATTAGACCTAATGTCAGGGTTGCGTGGAACTATCTCTTCCACAGTCGGGAAGCTTCCATTCTCTGTAGCAGTAGGAATGCTCTCCGCATGAGGAGGAAAGAGATCGCCAGTGGGACCGGGTCACTTCCCTTATTGGTCCAAGAAGGTGCGTTAGAGATATTTTCAACAAGGGGGAGGAAGGTATCAAACAACATAGAACCATAAACGATAGAGATCGTTAGAACATGAAGAAAAAGTGCACAACAATGGAGGAGGAGGAAGAAGAGGGTACATCGTTTTTTATGCAAGAATTTCGTAAAGGCTGAAACTATACCCATACACCCCTATTTATAGAAATTCAAGCGTCGAAACCAAGGAATTAACTCATCATTATCTAGCACTATAACTGAAGCGACATATTCAATCAAAAGACGCACACGAAATGAAGCAACGCATCGGGAAAATGCGTCATAATGACGCATGATGTCACCCTGATTCGTGGAACTCACAACTCCAGAGTTTGCGGTTCACAAAGGGCCACACTACCATCTCACCCCAATTATCACAACTCGGTCAGCTCGTCCAATCGTTTCAACTGCACTAAACAGAATCCGCTCATCAAGCCCAGCTGAGGCCGGCCTCAATAAGCGAAGGGACTAACTGTGTGGGTCAAAATATGCCCTAGAATATTTAAGATAAGATGACATCAAAGGAAGAGTCCTCGAGTCGTCATCAGTCGAGGTCGACCAGGAAATAACGAGATTCATGGTCGAGATGTCAACAATGGTTGAGATCAAGCACTGTTGACAAAGCGGTAACAACTAGCTTTCGAAATAGGATATCAAAGAGAATATTCTAATGGATATTTTCTGTATTTGTAATATTAGAGTTTGTTAGGAAAATATCTCATATAAATAGAGAAAAGACAATGGTGTAAAGGGGACATTCATTTTTTATAAGAATAGACTTTTGATAAAAGATTCTCTGTCTCTTACTAAGATACAAAACTACATTTTCATCAAGATTCTTACTCATATTATTCCACATTTTCTCATCAGATCGTAGAATAACTTGAACACTCTAGGATTTGTTTGTCACTCATTACTGTCAGGAGAGACAACCATCTAGTTCATCATTTATTGGGTGAATCACTGCTCCTATTTACTTAACCACCACTAGATCTGCCTAACACTTGTCACGATTACGGAACTCACATCTTTAAATATTATTATTAACTAAGTTTAACCCATTATTATCTAAACTCAATTGTTTTAACCAAAAATTATATTTTTTTGTCAAACGGAATCCATCAAATTAAAATCATGAATTCAGCTATGAATTTATGTACCAAAATTAATGTAAAATGCTTTTTTAACTCCGTTTCGGACCTAGAGAATATTGCTCTAAATATATCTTGTTCATTGGTTGACCAGTAGTGATATCATTGGTTTGAGCTTGTCCTGTTGTCACTGCTGAATTTTAAGGAATCATTTTATATTGATACTCCTCCAACATAATGCCAAAAGATGGTGGGATTGTGGGGTGCCCTATAACTTTAAAAGAATTGATGAAAGTAATTGGTTTTTTATTCATTAAAATGTTCATGAAAAGAATACAATTGGATTGACTGGTTGACTCCCAAAAAAAAAAGAGATTTTTTTTCCGATTTGATTATTCTATATCTGAAATTCATCGGTCCAATTAATTTACTTTTGCATCAATTAGGTTTACTGAAGAGGCAAAATACTCCCTAATAAAAGATTCTCCATTCACGAAGCAGGAACATCGACACTTCTAAATAAAGGTAGAAGCATTTCAACCATATAACACCACATCCTTAGGTGCGATAAAGGAGTTGCTTAAATCAAATCGATAGAAGTTGAAAAAACAAACAAAGATTTGCAGAACTAGAATTAGCTCAAAATTAATGGACTTCTTCTTTGTTAACTAAGGGATCATTTGATTCACGGACTAATTATGCAAGAATATTTTTTATGCAGTGAACAATATAATGAAAGAATTATTATATAGGAACTAATTATTTGAATTCCTTTATTTAGTTAATCTTTTCTATGCATAACTAACACATATATTCTTATTCCATATTTTATCCCTCATGAAATAATATACATATTTCAGCATACTTTATGTGGGATATTTCAGGGGCGAATCTAGAGTTTAATATATAGGTTCATGGGAACTTTGTAGATTTTGCTCATATTTTATTTATATATTAAGAAGTCTATTAAATATCTATAAATATGTAATTGTGAACCTAGTTATTATTATAAATTTACTCGAAAACTAAAAGTCCCTAAAGTATATATGCTTTCAATGGACCATGGACTGGTTGGTACGGATATTCCAGCAATGACAGAGATTTAGTGAGTGCTCTTTCTTTAGGAATTATCTGCTATTCATGAATTTTCTCAATTTGTTATTATCTTCAAAAGTCAAATCCAATTTTTTATTCTATTGGAGAATATACAGTTTTCATATCTTTCTTGTACGACACAAGCAATCTATATAGGAAAAGAAAAAAAAAGTATAGTAGTTGGTTAAGAATATATGCTTTTCGTAAGCGCTACAACTCAATGTATTATTTTAATATTTGACTTATATATATTAATTGCGTAAAACTTTTTACACTGTTAGATACTGTCTAATAGGGTGTATAAGAATAATATTGAATAAGGTGTATGGTAATACTGAGATTAGTAACACCGAGATTAATTATGATGGAATTAGTTATACTGAGATTATTTTTTACCAACTATTTGATTTGGTATATTAAAAGTTCTAAAAGGGTAATTCTATCTTTATACATGTTTATCCATGATTAAAAATTATGGTATTGCTAATGCATGGTTTGCTATGTATAAGAATAATATTGAATATGGTGTATAGCTAATACAAGTATTAGTTATATAGAGGTAGAAAAATACTACCAAAAAAGAGATTAATAATACTAAAATTAATCCATGTATTATTTTGTGATACATATATCCTATCAAACGATCCCTTAGTGTATTTTAACTAGTTTAGCAGGTACCTTTTTCTTCATACTGCTAATCTCACTTATTAGAAAAATTACTTACAATTATCTTTTAAGTGACCTAATATTATAAAAAAAATATACGTTTAGTGTATAAAATTAAACTTCTTAAACAACTAAATTTCAGCTGTCATAGACAAGAAAACGACCTTGATTCTATTGTGAACCTAGTTCTAATAATCTAAGAATATGGAGGTTTGAAAATATCATAACCATGGACCATATGAAGTAGCATTCGTCACAAGAGACACACAAAATTCTCATTCGAAACTTTTACCTTAATAGTGAAACCAACCCACAAATATATTGTTCTCATACTTTACAATGGAATCCCCATTACAACTTTGCATATTTATTTAGGAATCCAGCAGTCAATGTTGCAATCATGTGACTATACTATGAACCACTAGTATTTTGCAATCATGTGATGGTCCAATATCTCGTCAAAATAATATTCACTAAAACCTTTAGCGATATCGGATACTATAGCAAATACTCAATTGCTGGTAAAGGTTTTTGCAATAACTCTTTTTGGCCGTTAAGACTATTTTTTGTTGAAATGTGTGAGTATTATTCTTTTTTTTTTCCATGTTTTCCTCTTGATTTTTTTTTTGATTTTTTTTTAATTTCTATTTTAGTAAATCCCTGATTAGGCATACATAATATTTCAGCATTTGCAAGTACTGAGAAAACTTCTTGGAGAGAGAGCAAAGCTTTAGTAATGGATGGAACATGTAGAGTACTATTTTATGTGAACATTTTGTGAGAAGAAGGGAGAAGAATTGTACCAATTATGTGTCATATGGTTAAAACTGCTAAAAAAAATAAGAATTCGCTAGGAAATTCATCGCTAATTTTATCGCTAAATAATTCGTAACTAATAGATTTTTTTATAGTTCGACACTAATTCACTGTGAAATCAACGAATTTCACTATTTAGCGGCAAAATTTGTCTGTCACTAATTCTTATTTTTTTAAATTTAATCCAACCCTTTAGAGATTGGGTGTGCTTTCATTCCATCGCAAAAGATAACAAAAGGAGGGGGCTAGGCCTGACCTCTGTTACATCAAAGATTGAATGGGTTCAACCTTTTGAAAAATTGGACTAAGAAGTACTTTAGCCTTCCGGTCCATATCAATGAACAATTAACTAACATAGAAATTTGCCTTATCATATCTAATTCTAAAGCTGGGCAATTGCCACTTATCAAGATGAAAGGGGTCCTTTGCCTCTTTAGGAATGTTCTGAAAGGCAAAAGTTATAGAAGATTCTCCCTTAGCAGATGCATTTTTGGCCAATCGATCAATTACTTGATTAGCTTCTCTGTAGCAATGATTAGCCTCTTAGCATTTGCTTGGCTTAAATTCAGTATCGTTTCCTCAATTATGTACTTCAGTTTGGCATTGCTTGCATTGTGATTAGTGAGCATATTCTTGATTATTAGCTTCATCTTCGCAATCGTATATAGAACATACAAAAGGCCCCTTAACTATTGAGAATCTTTAAATACGGCTTTTTAGGCTCAATTATGGTACTTGAAGTTGGATAGGTTAAATACTGCTTTTGCAGTTTGTTCCGATAATTTTTGGCTTTTATACTGAATAACTGTTATATACCTATAATAACATTTGATGTTTAAATATATTTTGGGTGTTATAAATAAAATTATCCAAAAATCAATTTTTTTAAATGTTACATATAAAAGAAAAGAAAATTATTCAAATCTAAATACTCAAAATATAAGTAAATTTTTACTAATTAAATATTAAAAAACTAACGCATTCTTAATAAATTCGTAACCAAATGTCCAAATGTATAAAGATTTAAACTCTACAACATATATTTTAAAGTTATTAGAAGATTAAATTATTTCAAGATTGATGAAAGAAATCCGTAATTGTAGCTTATTTCATAGATTCTAGTCTCTTACTAGCGATATAACGCTTGAATTAGCTTAGATTTGTGTCCAAACTTTTAGCAAAAGGATACCCAATAGTTTTTCCTTGAAGGAAATCTAAGAGGTTAAGAGTTGAATTTTCTATCTCGGTCCAAGTAGTAGTTTGTTGTGGTCAAAATGTTTAAACTTATTATTGGTGATCTTATTAGAGATTCTACATGAAAATTATAGAAGGATAGTTTTACAAAGAGCATAATGCTATAAAGATAGATATTGATTTTATAGGTAAAACGTTGCTATAGAGAGGTAAAATATAATATCAAAAATCGATTTTGAGAAAAACTTAGCTTTTTTATAGTAAATGAATGTTATATGAGAATGTTGTTAAAAATTGGTTCGACTATATTTCAATACCTAACAACCACAATGAAGTTATTTAATGAAGGGGAGCAGGAGACAATGAAGGAAGCAATGAGCAAGGCTTACGAATAGGTAACATCAAACCTTTTCAAACTTCATATTGAAACTAATACAATTATATATCATATGCTAACCAATAGTAGATATTAATTACATATCAAACAAAGTGCAGATAATTCTGCAAAACTTTTAGTAAGATTTCACGACTTAATTAATTATAATAAAGCTTTATTTAATATATATATATATATATATAAAAGTAATTAATATCTTTAATTATGCGCGGCGGCCACCAGTACCACTCTCCCAATGGCAATTGAAGTAAACAGATGCAACAGGCAAACCAAGATTGTAAAGTTCTGCAAAGTCTCTTGTGTTGAAATTCTGACGCCAACCTGGTGCATACACAGTTTTGCGACCCAATTGTCGAAACAACACGAAAACAAAGCGATAAATTCCCAATGATGGTTGTGGACTCTCGTAGCATACAACTTCATTTCCTGCAATGCAGCGAAATATCAAGTAAAGGAATTTTTAGATTTGACATATATATATTGATTGCTTAAAAATTTTTACACATTTAGAGATCGTCTAGTAGGGTGTATAGGAATAATATTGAATAAGGTTATATGGTAATACTGGGATTAGTAATACCGAGATTAATTATGATGGAATTAATTATACTAAGATTATTTCTTACTAACTGTTTGATTTGGTGTGATAAAGTGTCACGACCCAAACTAACCTCTATCGTGATGGCACCTATCTTGGAGCTAGGCAAGCCGACTCATTTCCAAAACAAACTGATATTTTCATTTCAAAGATAATTTCAAAGTTATTTAACATAAAACCTCCATTTAAAGAGTTCAAATTAAAAAAAAACAAAAGTGCGGAAAAGTAAAAGCCCGACATCGGGGTGTCACTAGTCATGAGCATCTACTACAACCTGTCTAACAATATCAAGGCTAACTCAGCTTGGAAAATAGCTAAATACAACTAGAGGAAGATAAGAGGGATAAAAACAGGGGCTGTGATCGCCAAACAGCTACCTTACTATCTCCAAGAAAAAAGAATCTGCAACCAGAACACTCAATAACTGCTACCATATCCAACTACACCTGAATCTGCACACAAGGTGCAGGGAATAACGTGAGTACGCCAACTCAGTAAGTAACAACAATAAATAAAGACTGAGCAGTAGTGACGAGCAATAAAGCATATAACGTTCATATCATGAAATCTCAGTAAAGTACAACATGCTTTAAATATTAGTGTTTGAATTGAATCATCTCGTTTAAACCCGGTTCTAGTAGAAATCATTTAAAGATATTTTTTTCACAGTTATTTTTCAAACCAAGGCTCAATGCAAAGGTGAGCAAAAGAAATGATGAAATCATAAACAGCCCTTCGGGCAAAACATCACTCATAAACAGCCCCTCGAGCAAACCTCACAGTCACTCGTGCCACTCGGGCATATCTCACAATCACTCTTGCCACTCGGGCATACCTCACAATCACTCATGCCTCCCAGTCACTCAGTACTCGGCACTCGGCACTCGCACTCAGTAGGTATCTGCGCTCACTGGGGGTGTGTACAGACTCCGGAGGGGCTCCTTCAGCCCAAGCGCTATAATCCGCGCGGACAACTCACGTGCCAAAATAATAAAGTATGTTGCAGGCAGGCATCCTCGATCCACACTCATCCTCACAAATCAGGCCCTCGGCCTCACTCAATCATCAACCTCTCAAGCCACTCGAGCATTTTAGTAAAAGAGGGCATTCGGACCAAAATATTTATATGCATCAAAGTAGAGTCATAAAACTGAGTTATGCGGTAAACAAGTATAAACATGACTGAGTATAAATTTTTAATCTAAAACAGTGAGAGGATGGTAAGAAACAGCCCCTAAGGGTCCAAACAACATTGGCACAAGGCCCAAACATGGCATTCAGCCCAATTTATAGAAATTCTTTCTAAAACATATAAGTATCAAATGGTTTCAACAAAGTATGAAACTTTACAGTTGCTACGGGACGGACCAAGTCACAAATCCCCAACAGTGCACGTCCACACGCCCGTCACCTAGCAGATGCGTCACTTCAAAATAGTAGAATGATAGGAAATCCGGGGTTTCATACTCTCAGAACTAGATTTACAATTGTTACTTACCTCAAACCGCGAAATTCTTATTCTGCAATGTCCTTTCCTCGTGAATTTGTCTCCAAACGCCTCGAATCTGGTCATAAATAATTTATTTAAGTCAATAAAATTCATTAGAATTAATTCCACAAGATAATAATGATTTTCCATAAAAATCCAAAAATTAGCTCAAAAATTGCCCGTGGGGCCCACATCTCGGAACTCGACAAAAGTTACAAAATTCGGAAGCCCATTCAATCACGATTCTAACTATACCAATTTTACCAAAATCCGACCCCAACTCGATCCTCAAATCTTCAATTTAAACCAAAAGGGTTTTCAAATTTTCCCAACTCAATTCACCAATTAAATGATAAAAACAACTATGGATTCGGGTTATTTAACCAATATTGAGTTAAGAACACTTACCCCGATATTTTCTCTAAAAATCACCCAAAATCGCCTCACTTCCGAGCTCCAAATTGCCAAAAACTGAAAATGGGACGAAGTCCCATTTCAGAACCTTAAACTCACTGCCCAGATTTTTCTTCTTCGCGAGCGCGGTCAGTACCTCTCGTTCGCGAAGCACAAAACAACTCCCGTCCAAATTCCTCCTTCGCGAACGCGACATCACCCTCGCGTTCGCGAAGCACAAAATGCCGCTGCCTCAATGCCTTCTACACGAACGCGCTCAACCCATCGCGAACGCGATGCTTTGTTTCCCCCTGAATACGCGAACGCGACACCCCCTACGCGAACGTGTAGACCAATTGCCTGGGGTCTTCATCTGATTCCTCTCTTCTTCGCGAACGCGTAACACCTCTCTTCGCGAATGAGAAGAGAAAATATTGCCACCCTCCCAGTTCCTCTTCGCGAATGCGAGGCTCCACTCGCGAACGTGATGAAGGAAACCAGATGGTGCATCAGAAAAATTTCAGCAGAGTTCCAAGTCCAAAATCCAACCCGTTAACCATCCGAAACTCACCCGAGCCCCTCGGGACCTCAACCAAATATACCAACAAGTCCTAAAATATCATACGGACTTAGTCGAACCCTCAAATCACCTCAAACAACGCTAAAACCATGAATTACACCCCAATTCAAAACCTAATGAACTTTGAAATTTCTAATTTCTACAAACAACTCCGGAACCTATCAAATCATGTCCGATTGACCTCAAATTTTGCACACAAGTCATAAATAACATAACAGAGGTATTCCAATTTTCAGAATCGGATTCCGACCCTGATATCAAAAAGTCAAACCCCCGGTCAAACTTCTCAAAAATTAAACTTTCGGCATTCCTAATTCCTCTACGGACCTCCAAATAATATTCTGGACACGCTCCTAAGCCCAACATTACCATACAGAGCTATTGAAATTATCAGAATTCGAATACGAGATCATTTACACATAGGTCCATATCCGGTCTACTTTTCTAACTCAATTTTTCAATTATGAGACTAAGTGTCTCATTTCACTCCGAGTTCCTCCCAGACCCGAACCAACTAACCCGATATAACATAATATAGCTGAATAACACAAAAAGAAGTACAAATGGGAAAAACGATGCTATAACTCTCGAAACGACCGGCCGGGTTGTTACATCCTCCCCTCTTAAACATCCGTTCGTCCTCGAACGGGTCTAGAAACATACCTGGAGTCTCGAATAGGCATGGATATCTGCTCCGCATCTCTTGCTCGGTCTCCCAGGTGGCCTCCTCCACAGGTTGACCTCTCTATTGCACCTTCACTGAAGCTATATCCTTTGACCTCAACCTTCGAACCTGCCGATCCAAAATAGCCACCGGCTCCACATTATAAGTCATATCACCCTCCAACTGAACCGTACTGAAATCCAAAACATGGTACGGATCTCCAATATACTTCCGGAGCATGGAAACATGAAACACTGGATGCACACTCGACAAGCTGGGTGGCAAGGCAAGCTTATAAGCTACCTCGCCTATCCTCTAAAGCACCTCAAAAGGCCCAATGAACCGGGGGCTCAACTTGCCCCCTCTTCCCAAACCTCATAACACCCTTCATGGGTGATACCTTCATCAAAACCTTCTCCCCAACCATTAAAGACACATCATAAACCTTCCCATCCGCATAGCTCTTCTGCCTAGACTGCGCCGTGCGAAGCTGCTCCTGAATCAATTTCACCTTATCTAATGCATCCTGGACCAAGTCTGTACCTAAAAGCCTAGCCTCACCCGGCTCAAACCATCCAACCGGAGATCTACATCTCATCCCATACAAAGCCTTGTACGGAGCTATCTGAATACTTGACTGATAACTGTTGTTATATGCAAACTCCGCGAGTGGCAGAAACTGGTCCCATGAACCCCCAAAGTCAATGACACAAGAATGCAACATGTCCTC
Source organism: Nicotiana tomentosiformis (assembly GCF_000390325.3). Classification (NCBI taxonomy): domain Eukaryota; kingdom Viridiplantae; phylum Streptophyta; class Magnoliopsida; order Solanales; family Solanaceae; genus Nicotiana; species Nicotiana tomentosiformis. Next base: position 26,221,657 of record NC_090816.1, read on the forward strand.
CAATATATGAATAGTGCGCTCGGACTGCCCGTCCGTCTGAGGGTGAAAAGTTGTGCTCAACTCAACCTGAGTACCCAACTCTCGCTGCACGGCCCTCGAAAACTGCGATGTGAACTGAGTACCCCTATCTGAAATGATGGAAACTGGGACACCATGCAGGCGAACGATCTCTCGGATGTAAATCTCAGCCAACCGCTCTAAAGAGTAAGTAGTACCAACTAGAATGAAGTGCACGGACTTGGTCAGCCGATCCACAATAACCCAAATAGCGTCGAACTTCCTCAAAGTCCGTGGGAGCCTAACTACAAAGTCCATAGTGATCCGCTCTCACTTCCACTCTGGGATCTCTAATCTCTAAAGTAAGCCACCCAGTTTCTGATGCTCATACTTAACCTGCTGACAGTTGAGACACCGAGCCACAAACCCAACTATATCTTTCTTCATACGCCTCCACCAATAGTGTTGCCTCAAATCCTGGCACATCTTCACGGCACCCGAATGGATGGAATACCGCGAGTTATGGGCCTCCTCAAGAATTAACTCTCGAAGCCCATCTACATTAGGCACACATATCCGGCCCTGAATTCTCAGCACGCCGTCATCTCCAATAGTCACATCCCTAGAATGACCTCTCCGAACCCTATCCTGAAGAACGAGCAAGTGAGGGTCATCATACTGACGCTCCCTGATACAGTCATAAAGAGAAGACCAGGAGACCACACAAGCCAATACCCGACTAGGCTCCGAAATATCCAATCTGACAAGATGGCCCGCTAAGGGCTGAACATCCAATGCCAAAGGTCTCTCTGCTGCTGGAAGATATGCTAAACTCCCCAAACTCTTTGCCCGGCGACTCAAAGCATCGGCTACCACATTGGCCTTCTCCGGATGGTATAAAATAGTGATATCATAGTCCTTAAGAAGCTCCAACCATCTCCGCTGACGCAAATTAAGATCCTTCTGCTTTAACAGATACTGCAGACTCCGGTGATCAGTATAAATCTCACAATGAACCCCACACAAATAATGATGCCAAATCTTTAAGGAGTGAACAATGGCTGCCAACTCAAGATCATGGACAGGATAGTTCTTCTCATGGGTCTTCAACTGGCGCGAGGCATAGGCGATAACCCTACCCTCCTGCATCAAAACACAACCAATGCCTATCCTCGAGGCATCACAATACATGGTGTAAGAACCTGAAGCTGATGGCAGAACCAACACTGGAGCTGTAGTTAAAGCAGTCTTGAGCTTCTGAAAACTCTCCTCACACTCATCCGACCACCTGAATGGAGCACCTTTTGGGTCAATTTGGTCAAGGGCGATGCAATAGATGAAAATCCCTCCATAAAGTGACGGTAGTAACCCACCAAACCAAGAAAGCTCCTAATTTCCGTGGCTGAGGACGGTCTAGGCCAACTCTGCACCGCCTCTATCTTCTTTGGATCCACCTGAATACCCTCGTTGGACACCACGTGCCCCAGGAATGCTACTGAACTGAGCCAAAACTCACATTTGAAGAACTTTACATAAAGCTTCTCCTCCCTCAATCTCTGTAATACAATCCTCAGATGCTGAGCGTGCTCCTCCTGGCTACGAGAGTACACCACGATGTCATCAATGAATACAACAATGAATGAATCCAAATAGGGCTGGAATACACTGTTCATCAAATGCATGAACGTTGCTGGGGTATTGGTCAGCCCAAAAGAAATCACCAAGAACTCATAATGGCCATATCGGATCCTGAAAGCTGTTTTAAGAATATCGAAATCCCGAATCTTTAACTGGTGATAACCGGACCTCAAATCAATCTTGGAGAACACCCTCGTTCCCTGAAGCTGGTCGAATAAATCATCAATGCGAGGCAAAGGATACTTATTCTTGACTGTGACCTTGTTCAACTGCCTGTAATCAATACACATTCTCATGGAACCATCCTTTTTCTTCACAAATAGAACCGGTGCACCCCAAGGTGACACACTAGGCTGAATAAACCTCTTACCAAGGAGCTCCTGAAGCTGTTCTTTCAATTCCTTCAACTACGCCGGTGCCATACGATACGGTGGAATAGAAATAGGCTGAGTGCCCGGCACTAAATCAATGCCTAAGTCAATATCCCTGTCAGGCGGTATGCCTGACAAGTCTGCAGGAAATACATCCGAAAAATCACATATCACCGGAACAGAATCAATGACAGGAGTCTCTACACTAACATCCCTCACAAAATCCAAATAAGATAGGCAACCCTTATCAACCATGCGCTAAGCCTTCAAATATGAAATCACCCTACTTGGTACATAATCTACAGAACCGCTCCACTCAACCCTTGGAATTCCCGGCATAGCCAACGTCACCGTCTTAGCGTGACAATCTAGAACACATGACATAGAGATAACCAATCCATACTCAATATCACTTCAAAGTCAACCATACTGAGCAACAATAGATCCACTCGGGTCTCCAGACCCCCAATAGTCACCACACATGACCGATATACGCGGTCAACAATAATAGTATCGCCAACAAGAGTAGATACATGTACAGATGAAACTAAGGACTCACGGGGTATATCCAGAAAATGGGCGAAATAAGAGAAAATATATGAATACGTGGAACCAGGGTCAAATAATACTGAGGCATCTCTGTGGCAAACTGAGACAATACCTGTAATCACAGCATCTGAAGCAATAGCATCTGGTCTGTCAAGGAGAGCATAGAAATGGGCCTGACCACCCCCTGATCTGCCTCCCCCTCTAGGGCGACCCCTAGCTGACTAAGCTCCACCCCGAGCTGACTGGGCGGGTGGTGAGGTAACTGGTGCTGTAGTCGGAGGCTGACTCCTCTGCTGAGATAGACCTCCATGATGACGAGGACACTGCCTCCACATATGCCCAAGCTCCCCACACTCAAAATAACTCCCTGGTGCTGGCGGCTAAAACTGAAGGGAACCCCCAACACCGGGATGACTGGTAGAAGAACCTGGCATGGAAGAGCCCTGAACAGGTGGAGCACGAGACGAACTCTGAACTGGAAGGGCACTAAGTGATGAGTGACCCTGATGAGAACTGTGAGAACCATGGCCAGATGATGCACCCCGATGAAATGGCCGAGCTGACTAAGCCTGTCTGAAATGACGACCTCTACCGTGCTGGAACTGACCCCCAAAAGGAACACCGCTGAATCCACCCTGACCATGAGGCCTCTTAGCCTCCCGCTCAACCCTCTCCTGACCGCGAACCATCTCAATCTGCCGAGCAATGTCGACAACCTCATTAAAGGTAGCACCCGAAACCCGCTCCCTGGTCCTGAGCAATTGTAGCTGATTAGTGAGGCCATCAATAAACCTCATGATCCTCTCTCTGTCCGTGGGAACCAACCAGATAGCATGATGGGCCAACTCAGAGAACCACATCTCATACTGTGTCATAGACATATCACCCTGGTGAAGCCACTCAAACTGTCTGCGCAACTCCTCTCTGCGAGATCGAGGCACGAACTTCTCCAAAAGGATCACGGAGAACTGCTGCCAAGTAAGGGGTGTTGCGCCAATAGGACTACGCCTCTCGTAAGTCTCCCACCATTTGAGTGCAGTCCTAGAAAACTGAAAGGTAGTGAATGAGACCCCACAAGTCTCCAAAATAGTAGTAGTACGGAGTATCCTCTGACACCTGTCCAAAAAGTCCTGAGCATCCTCTCTCTCTGTGCCACTGAAAGACGGTGGCTGGAGTCTCCCAAACCTCTTCAACCTACGCTGATCATCCTTAGGCATAGCAGAAAACACATAATCCTGAGCAATAGCAACCGGCTGGGCTGGTGTGCCTCTGGTGTCTGAAGTCCCTGAATAACCTACTCGGGTGTGCGAGCGACGGGAGTCTGAGTGCCTCCCCTGGCCTGAGAAGTGGTTGCGGACGTCGAAATAGAGACCCCCTGAGCAAGGCCAGTACACGCTGTCAGAATCTGAGCTAGGGCCTCCTGAAGGCTTGGAATCACAATAAGCACAGGTGGTGCCTGAGCTGGTGCATCAACAACTGGAACCTTGTCCTGATCTGGGACAACCAGTGGATCTGCAGGTACTGCCCCAGCTACTATACGGTTTGCACCCCTGCCCCTACCACGGCCTCTACCGCAGTCTCGGCCTCTCGCGGCCCTGGCTGGTGGTATTGGTGTCTGGCCCTCCTAACCGGTAGCACGAGTACTCGCCATCTATGAGAGAATGAAACAACAAATTTTTAGTTACTAGAATCAACAGATTCGCACGACAAGAATTCAAGAATGTGGAGTTTCCTAAAGGTTCTGCAGCCTCCTGAAGATAAGTACAGACATCTCCGTACCGATCCGCAAGACTCTACTAAACCCGCTCATGACTCGTGAGACCTATATAACCTAGGCTCTGATACCAAACTGTCATGACCCAAACTAACCTCTGTCGTGATGGCGCCTATCGTGGAGCTAGGCAAGCCGACTCATTTCCAAAACAAACTGATATTTTCATTTCAAAGATAATTTCAAGGTTATTTAACATAAAACCTCCATTTAAAGAGTTCAAATTAAAGAAAAACAGAAGTGCGGAAAAGAAAAAGTCCTACATCGGGGTGTCACTAGTCGTGAGCATTTACTACAATCTGTCTAACAATATCAAGGCTAACTCAGCCTGGAAAATAGCTAAATACAACTAGAGGAAGATAAGAGGGAGAAGAGCAGGGGTTGTGATTGCCAAACACCTACCTTACTATCTCCAAGAAAAAATAATCTGCAACCGGAACACTCAATAACTGCTACCGTGTCCAGCTACACCTGAATCTGCACACAAGGTGCAGGGAGTAACGTGAGCACGCCAACTCAGTAAGTAACAACAATAAATAAAGACGGAGCAGTAGTGACGAGCAATAAGGCATATAACGTTCATATCATGAAATCTCAGTAAAGTACAACATGCTTTAAAAATCAGTGTTTGAATCGAATCATCTCGTTTAAACTCGGTTCCAGTAGAAATCATTTAAAGATATTTTTTCAACAGTTTTTTTCAAACCAAAGCTCAATGCAAAGGTGAGCAAAAGAAATGATGAAATCATAAACAGCCCCTCGGGAAAAACATCACTTATAAACAACCCCTCGGGCAAACCTCACAGTCACTCGTGCCACTCGGGCATACCTCATAATCACTCTTTCCACTCGAGCATACCTCACAATCACTCATGCCTTCCAGACACTCAGCACTCGGCACTCGCACTCAGTAGGTACCTGCGCTCACTGGGGGTGTGTACAGACTCCGGAGGGTCTCCTTCAGCCCAAGCACTATAATCTGCACGGACAACTCACGTGCCAAAATAATAAAGTATGCTGCAGGCAGGAAGCCCCGATCCACACTCATCCTCACAAATCAGGCCCTCGGCCTCACTCAGTCATAAACCTCACAAGCCACTAGGGCATTTTAGTAAAATAGGGCATTCGACCCAAAACATTTATATGCATCAAAATAGAGTCATAAAACTAAGTTATGCGGTAAACAAGTATAAACATGACTAAGTATAGATTTTCAATCGAACACAGTGAGAGGATGGTAAGAAACAGCCCCTAAGGGTCCAAACAGCATTGGCACAAGGCCCAAACATTGCATTCAGCCCAATTTACAGAAATTCTTTCTAAAACATATAAGTATCAAATGGTTTCAACAAAGTATGCAACTTTACAGTTGCTACGGGACGGACCAAGTCACAAATCCCCAATAGTGCACGCCCACACGTCCGTCACCTAGCATGTGCATTACTTTAAAATAGTAGAATGATACTAAATTCGGGTTTTCATACCCTCAGGACTAGATTTACAATCGTTACTTACCTCAAACCGCGAAATTCTTATTCTGCAATGTCCTTTCCTCGTGAATTGGTCTCCAAACGCCTCGAATCTGATCATATACAATTCGTTTCAGTCAATAAAATTCATTAAAATTAATTCCACAAGATAATAATAATTTTCCATAAAAATCCGAAAATTAGCTCAAAAATTGCCCATGGGGTCCATGTCTCGGAACTCGACAAAAGTTACAAAATCCGGAAGCCCATTCAACCACGATTCTAAACCATACCAATTTTACCAAAATTCGACCCCAACTCGACCCTCAAATCTTCAATTTAAACCAAGAGGGTTTTCAAATTTTTCTAACTTAATTCACCAATTAAATGATAAAAATAACCATGGATTCGGGTAATTTAACCAATATTAAGTTAAGAACACTTACCCCGTTGTTTCCTCTAAATATCACCCAAAATCGCCTCACTTCCGAGCTCCAAATCGCCAAAAACTGAAGTCCCATTTTCAGTAAACTCACTGCCCAGACTTTTCTTCTTCGCGAATGCGGTCAGTGCCTCGCGTTCGCGAAGCACAAAATAACTCCCGTCCAAATTCTTCCTTTGCGAACGCGACATCAACCTCGCGTTCGCGAAGCACAAAATGCCTCTGCCTCAATGCCTTCTACGCGAACGCGTTCAACCCATCGCGAACGCGATGCTTCGTTTTTCCCTCATTACGCGAATGCTACACCCCCTACGCGAATGCGTAGACCAATTGCCTGGGGTCTTCGTCTGCTTCCTCTCTTCTTCGCGAACGCGTAACACCTCTCTTCGCGAACGCGAAGAGCAAATATTTCCAGCCTCCCAGTTCCTCTTCGCGAACGCGAGGCTCACTCGCGAACACGATGAAGGAAACCATATGGTGCATCAGAAAAGTTCCAGCAAAGTTCCAAGTCCAAAATCCAACCCGTTAACCATCCGAAACTCACCCGAGTCCCTCGGAACCTCAACCAAATATACCTACAAGTCCTAAAACATCATACGGACTTAGTCGAGACCTCAAATCACCTCAAACAACGCTAAAACATGAATTACACCCCAATTCAACCCTAATAAACTTTAAAATTTCTAATTTCTACAAACAACTCCGGAACCTACCAAATCACATCCGATTGACCTCAAATTTTGCACACAAGTCATAAATGACATAACAGAGGTATTTCAATTTTCAGAATCGGATTTCGACCCCGATATCAAAAAGTCAACCCCCCGGTCAAACTTCTCAAAAATTAAACTTTCGGCATTTCAAGTCTAATTCCTCTACGGACCTCCAAATAATATTCCGGACACGCTCCTAAGCCCAAAATTACCATATGGAGCTATTGGAATTATCAGAATTCGAATACGAGATCGTTTACATATAGGTCCATATCCAATCCACTTTTCTAACTCAATTTTTTAATTATGAGACTAAGTGTCTCATTTCACTCCGAGTTCCTCCCATGCCCGAACCAACTAACCCGATATAACATAATATAGCTGAATAATACAAAAAAAAGTAGAAATAGAGAAAACGGGGCTATAACTCTCGAAACGACCGGCGGGATCATTACATAAAGGTTCTGAAAGGGTAATTCTATCTTTATACATACTTATCCATGATTAAAATTCATGGTATTGTTAATGCATGGTTTGCTATGTATAAGAATAGTACTGAATATGGTGTATAACTAATACAAATTTTAGTTATATATAAGTAGAAAAATACTACCAAAAAAGAGATTAATAATGCCAAAGCTAATCCATGTATTATGTCGTGATATATATATATATATATATATATATATATATATATATCCTATCAAACGACCCCTTAGTGTATTTTAAATAGTTTAGCAGGTACCTTATTCTTCATAATTCTAATCTCACTTATCAGAAAAATTACTTACGGTTATCTTTTAAGTGACCTAATAATATTAAAAAAATATATAGTTAGTGTATAAAATTAAACTTCTTAAACAACAAACAAAATTTCAGCTGTCATAGACAAGAAAACGACATTGATTCTATTGTGAACCTAGTTCTAATAATCTAAGAATATAGAGATTTGAAAATATCATAATCATGGACCATATGAAGTAGCATTCTTCACAAGAGACACACAAAGTTCTCATTCGAAACTTTAACCTTAATATTGAATCCAACCCACAAATATATTGTTCTCATACTTTACAATGGATTCCCCATTACAACTTTGCATATTTATTTAGGAATCCAGCAGTCAATGTTGCAATCATGTGACTATACTATGAACCACTAGTATTTTGCAATCATGTGATGGTCCAATATCTCGTCACAAATAATATTCACTAAAACCTTTAGCGATACCGGATACTATAGCAAATACTCAATTGCTGGTAAAGGTTTTTGCAATAACTTTTTTTTGGCCGTTAAGACCATTTTTTGTTGTAATGTGTGAGTATTATTCTTTCTTCTTCTTTTTTTTTTTTTTCATGTTTTCCTCTTGATTTTTTTAATTTTTTTTTTTTTTTTGGTATTTTACTAAATCCCTGATTAGGCATACATAATATTTCAGCATTTGCAAGTACTGAGAAAACTTCTTGGAGAGAGAGCAAAGCTTTAGTAATGGATGGAACATGTAGAGTACTATTTAATGTGAACATTTTGTGAGAAGAAGGGAGAAGAATTGTACCAATTATGTGTCATATGGTTAAAACTGCTAAAAAAACAAGATTTCGCTAGGAAATTCATCACTAATTTTATCGCTAAATAATTCGTAACTAATAGATTTTCTTTTAGTTCAACACTAATTCGCTGTGAAATCAACGAATTTTGCTATTTAGCGGCAAAATTTATCCGTCACTGATTCTTGTTTATTTTTGTTTAGTGAACAATATTTCCATTACCTGCAAGTAATTGATCAGTGCCCTTGTATTCTTCAACTTGTTTCTTCCCTAACTTTTTAATCATTCACTCTCTCATTTCTCTCAGGCGATTCTCATATGTTTTGATCAATTACTTTGCTACCTAGGTATTTCAAGCACAATAATTTCTCAAGTCTTATTCGCCAGGTATGTGTGTATTCATGTAAGTATTTTCACTACAAACTCATATCTAATTTTGGTATCCTTGTCTAGATTATGAGTACATGTTAACTTTAGTTTTTGATTAATTAATTAGATTTTCTAAATACCGTAATTGAAATTGAGTTGTGTGTTGTTAATTCCTTAGTGTGGTAAAGAATTTCGTTATCTAAGAAAAGACGAACTTGGAGATCCTTACAAAGGAAAATTGACAATGTTCATTGTTTTTTTGTCATTATTAATTTGAAATGATTGGATTATTCCAATTTGATTAAGGCCCATAAATTCTGGATTTTTATTAGCTTCATTTTTTTTTTCTTTTTTTCTTTTTAATTTATTTAATCCCACCCTTTAAAGATTGGCTGTGCTTTTATTCCATTGCAAAAGATAACAAAAGGAGGGGGGCTAGGCTTGATCTCTGTTACATCAAAGATTGAATGGGTTCAACCTTTTGAAAAATTGGACTAAGAAGTTCTTTAGCCTTCCCGTCCATATCAATGAACAATTAACTAACATAGAAATTTGCCTTATCATATCTAATTCTAAAGTTGGGCAATTGTTACTTATCTAGATGAAAGGGGTCCTTTGCCTCTCTAGGAATGTTCTGAAAGGCAAAAGTTATATTGGTGATCTTATTAGAAATTCTACATGAAAGTTATAGAGGGGTAGTTTACAAAGAGCATACTGCTATAAAGATGGATGTTGATTTTGTAGGTAAAAAGCTGCTATAGAGAGATAAAATATAACACCAAAAATCGATTCCGAAAACAAACTTAGCTTTTATAGTAAATGAATATTATATGAGAATATTGTTAAAGATAGGTTAGACTATGTGTGAACACCTAATTTTTGACTATATTTAAATTTTTACCACCTTCTACTATGTAAATATTTTTAGAAAATTAGTATATATTCTTTTTAGCTTTGTTACATTTTTTTTATATAGGGTAAGAATTAAAAATAATTTAAAAGGTCAAATTATTACTATTAGTATTATTTTTATTTTTTATCTTTATTTTAAAATAAAATAAAAAAAACCTAAAAAACTAAATATTTTTTAAATTTTCGGATAGGAATAAAATAAAGGAAAATTAAAAGTATGGAAAATTAAAAAAATAAAAGTAAAAAAAAGTTAAAATTAAAAAATAAAAGTAAAGGTAGCTGAAATTTTTTGAAAAAAGTAAAAGAAAGTGGAAATTTAAAAAAGAAAAGTAAAATAAGTGAAAATTTAAAAAAAAAAAGAAAAGTAAAATAAGTGAAAAATTAAAAAAGTGGAAAATTAAAAAAATAAAAGTAAAGAAAAGTGGGGAATTATTTTTTTTTTTAAAAAAGAAGAAAAATGGGAAGTGAGAATTCTTTTTAATTAAAAAAATAATAAAATTAAAAAATAAAATAAAAAAACTGAAACAATTCCGAATTTTTTTTCTATAAATAGAAAAGAAATATGAGGAGAAAAAGAGAAGAAAAAAAGTGAGGAGGGAATTAAGAGAATTTTGTTTTCTTCTTCTATGCTAAGGGAATTTCTACTCGTGTCATTCTTTTTTCGTCTATTCTTTCAAAAACTCTAGCTATTCATCAACCAAATCCCAACAAAAATATTTCATAACATCCCTTTTTACACGCCAAAAAGTGAAGTCAATAGTCGAGGTCGAGGATTCCGTTGGAGCTCCGTTCACTAGCTTTGATGTTCTTCTTCGCGTATGCTTGTTCGACGTTCGTCTGAGTTACTGTACCCGTTCTTGAAAACTCAATTAATTAGAAATTTTGCATTAAAGGTTTATTCTTTCCTCTATTCTTTTAATCTTATTTCATGTGATTTTATTTATTTGCCTTTAAACTTTATAAATAATAATGTAAATTAGTACTTAAATGCTATATACTTAATCATGTTTCTGAAAATATGGTATTCAAACTTGCTTTAAAGTTGGAAAGATTTGGACCATAATAAGTTTGGGTTTCAATTGTTGGGTTGTAGGGTATTGGTATATAATGGTTCATTTATTCAAATATCTTAAATCATACACTTCTTCCACAAGTAATTCTATAATTCATGGCTTTCATAATAATCTCAAACTTAGACAAGAAACAAATCATGAATGTGCTAGATTGCTTTAGGCGTACTCTTAATTAATTGAATCATCGTGATTATGTATACGTTCGCGTGACATAATTACGATTCCGAAAACTAAAATCAAGATATGCGTTCGCACAACTTTGGGCGAAACAACCTTAAATATAATAAAAATGCTATTAGTTGTGTGCACGTACACGTGACATGATTTTGGCACAATAAACACAACGGATTCACACACGTGATTCGTTTCAAAGATAATTTTATATTTTAATATAAAAGCGTATAGATAAAACATGGAAACCAATAAATCACAGTTTATCTAAAATTAATTCAAGCAAAGTTGTAGTCAATAAAGCGACCGTGCTAGAACCACGGGACTCGGGGAATGCCTTACACCTTTTTTTCGGTCAACAAAATCTCTTACCTGGACTTTGTTTTTGCAGACCAATAATAATAAAGTCAAACCTTCTTTTGACTAAGGATTCAAATAAAAGGTGACTTGGAATACTCAAAAAATCAATTCCAAGTGGCGACTCTATAAATAAAATAATCCCTATTCAAATTTGTCAGTTTAATTGAAAAAACTATTTAACCCGCAACAACCCATAATACATATCTTTTGGGGCAAAAAGAGATGTGACACTATGTGAGCGTTTGGATATAAAAATTTTAAAATTTTAAAATAGGGGAAAAATAAATTTCAAAGTGAAAATGATATTTGAAATTTAGAGTTGTGTTTGGACATGAATATAATTTTGGGTTATTTTTAAAGTTTTGTGAGTGATTTGAGTGAACATTTTGAAAAATAATTTTTTGGAGATTTTAAAATTTTCGAAAATTTTCAAAATGCATTTTAAGTGAAAATTGAAAATTTTATGAACAAACGCTGATTTTGAAAACAAAAATAAAAAGAAATTTGGAAAAAAAGAAAAATTTTCTTATGTCCAAACGGGCTCTATGTTTCAATACCTAGCAACCACAATGAAGTTATTTAATGAAGGGGAGCAGGAGACAATGAAGGAAGCAATGAGCAAGGCTTACTAATAGGTAACATCAAACCTTATATTGAAACTAATACAATTATATATCATATGCTAACCAATAGTAGATATTAATTATATATCAAACAAAGTGCAGATATTTCTGCAAAACCTTTAGTAAGATTTCACGACTTAATCAATAACAATAAAGCTTTATTTACTATATATATATATATATATATATATATATATATATATATATATATATATAAAAGTAATTAATATCTTTAATTATGCCCGGCGGCCACCAGTACCACTCTCCCTATGGCAATTGAAGTAAACAGCAGAAACAGGCAAACCAAGATTGTAAACTTCTGCAAAGTCTCTTGTGCTGAAATTCTGACGCCAACCTGGTGCATACACAGTTTCGCGACCCAATTGTCGAAACAACACGAAAACAAAGCGATGAATTCCCAATGATGGTTGTGGATTCTCGTAGCATATAACTTCATTTCCTGCAATGCAGCGAAATATTAAGTAAAAGGATTTTAGTTATATATACACTGATATAGTAAAAGAGGAGTCTTGGCGTAACTGGTAAAGTTGCTGCCATGTGATCAGAAGGTCACGGGTTCAAGCCGTGGAACAACCTCTTGCAGAAATGCAGGGTAAGATTGCGTACGATAGACCCTTGTGGTCCGGCCCTATCCCGGACCCCGCGCATAGTGACAACTTAGTATACCAGACTGCCTTTTGTATACACTGATACAGTAAATAGAATTTACGTTATAAGTTTATATATGTTACCTCTAATAGTAAATTATAGTACCGTTTTTACTAGGTTATTAATTAATACTATTATCTTACAAATGATCTAATTGTGCAAAATGTTTTACACCAGGAATGCATAGAGAAGTGAGGCATGCTCAGTTGGTAAAAACACTTCCACCTACGACCGTTAGATCCTGAGTTCGAGTTACGCTGGAGGAGAATTGTGGACACACTATAGATCCTCCTAATTTGGGAGGGTTTTATTTTTAAAAAAAAAATAAAAAATAAAAAATGCATAGAACTTAAACTGTACCTAATTAAGAATGTTGATTAATCCAACACCCATCTAACATAATGAAATGACAAACTAATTATGCAGAATGGATTTTAGTACAAAGAAGCAACTCATGATCTGTAATATAGGAGGATTTACCAAAGCTTGTATCTGTAGTTGCTGGGATATCTGTGACCAGCCTACAAAAATAAGATAAAGAAAGTGTTAGGGAAAAAAAAAGATATATAGTGATAGTTAATTACTCTTAATGAGCATTACAATATTAAAACAAATCAAAACTTATAAATCCGAATAATATAAATTCTAGCCAAAATACTGAAAAAGATAATATAATACGACCAGCTAAAGACAGAGAGAATAAGCCCACTGTGATTTTCCTCGTTTTCAGTTTTATGTTTTTCCTGTATTTCAGTTCCAATGATTTTTCAAATAAGATTTTCGGTTGAGCTTTTCATTTACATTGGTTTTTCATTTAGAACTTATGTCACACAATTGTTTTCATTACAAGAAAAAAGTTGATTTGTGACGGAATATTTTTGACTGAAGATCTACTACAAAATTGTGACTAACTTGTGACAATTTTATGACGGAATATATAAATGTGAACGAAATTTTTGACATATTTGTGACGATCTCATTTTTCCATCACAAAATATTTTGCGATGCTTGAATTTTTGTTGATTTTGTGTTTCTTTTTTATTGTAATAAGAGTAGCATCCTTTATAACATATGTCATATCTGTGTTGAGACTAAAGTTAGTATTTTGAGTAAGAAGTCTAAAGCATATGTCTCACTTGCGTTACGAAAGAATTAGGGTTTGCAGTACATATCGTTAGTTATAGTTTAGTGACGTTATGATTTTATGTTAGACAAGTTGGGTTCAATGTGGGAGGGGTTAGGTCTGACCCTACAACACTTTATATATATATATATATATATATATATATATATATATATATATATATATATATCAGACCTACTCCCCTCCCATATATATATATATATATATATATATATATATATATATATATATATGCAGCTTAACCTCTTCAAAAGGTATATTGTATAAGCTTGAAATGATATAGATGGAAGAAGCTCATGCAACACTTAAAAAGAACCCTGCAACTTCCAGCTTTTGTTTTTTCCAGCAGCATGTGATAGGTATATATAAAAATATCTTTTGTTGAAAAGAAAAACTATATATGTTGAACTTGTTAAACTTGACTAACCAGTGTAGATACTCCCTCAGGTTAGGGTTGCTTGGGCTTGGAGCATCAGGATCCACCATAACCTTGGAAAAAAAAGAGCACAAAATCTCAAATGTCATCAAAATATTCCACATTAAGAAAGACAAAGAAATTAAAACTAAACACCACCATTTACATATATATGCTCCCTCCTTTTCCATTTTACGTGGTGGGATTTGGAATATGGGGTCAAACTGCTTAAATTTCAATGCGAATCAATTATAAATGGTTAGAGCTTTTAAAATAAAACAGAAGGAATATGATTTACCAGAGTGTAAAAGTTGCGAAGATCATCCCCTCCAATTTGAACCCTAGGTTGCGTAACAATTTGAGAAGGTTTCAAGCCACATGCATTGTTGACTTCCCTATTATTGTAAACCACTCTAAGATCAACAGACCTTGTGAATGGATCTAAAACATCTCCTACCACACGACCAACTATCAAAGGATCTATTCTTGGCATGATGATAGAAGATGTATAATATATTATCACTATACACTAAATACTTTACTTTTCTCTTTCAAAGTTATTGCAATTCGTGATCAGAGGGAGGAGCTAGCTATGGCTATTTATATGAGCAGTATTGTTGATATTGTGTGGTGCCTATATGCTTAATTGGTTTTTGTACTATGCCAAGAATCCTACCTTTTTATGGTATTCTCCTACTAGAAAACCCTATTCTTAGTTGATGCCGATCTTTGTAAGACAATGAACTGAGGAGAATATGCATCTCAAGTTCAGGTGACAAATGTGTGTGTTGGATCAAAATCGGACTAGCCGAAAAGATCAATAAACGGGTCATGGTCCATCCCCTCAAAATTTTCTTGAGTCAAAATAATCTAATTAAATAACGTGTCATAAATCAACTCGTTCAACATGACCCAACTGGCTCTCTTTTTTAACTTTGCTTTTGAAAAAGAAAATGTAAAAGATGATGTGATTTTCGTAAAGTATTAGCTTAAGTATTTCCATGTAACGACCCGACTGGTCGTTTTGAGAATTAACATTCCGTTCAGCGGTTGAAGATCTCGAGCAGTTTTGTAATGCGTATTATAACGTACACGTGCGATCGAATTTGGTTTTCGGAAGATTCGGAATTAAATTGAAAGAACAATTTTTATTTTTGAAGCTTAAATAAAAAGAGTTGACCGGAGTTTGAACAAACGACTCCGGATTGGAGTTTTGATGATTCCAATAGTTTCGTATGGTGATTTCGGACTTAGGAGCATGTTCGGATGTTGAATTGGAGGTCCGTAGATCATTTTAGCGTCAAATGACGAAAGTTGGAAAATTGGTTTAATTTTGGAAAGTTTGACCGAGGATGGACTTTTTGATATCGGGGTCGGATTCTTATTCCGTAAATTAGAGTAGGTTTGCAATGTCAATTATGACTTGTGTGCAAAATTTGAGGTCAAGTCCGATTGATAGGTTTCGGCGTCGTGTGTAGAAGTTTGAAGTTTTGAAGTTCATTAGTCTTGAATCAATGTGCAATTCGTATTTTTAGTGTTGTTTGATGTGATTTAGAGGTTCGACTAGGTTCGTATAATATTTTAGGACTTATTGGTATATTTGGTTGAGGTCCGGGGAGGGAGGGGGAGCTCAGGTGAGTTTCGGATGGTTAACAGATCAATTTCGGACTTGGTGTTTTGTTGAAATTTTCTAGTGCACAGGTCTGGTTTCCTTCTACGCGATCGCGTGAGAAGGTCCGCAATCGCGTAGGCTTAGCTGGGCAGTGGAGGTTTTGTGCTATGCGATCGCGTGGGGATATCCACAATCGCGTAGGGTTAATTGGGGCTGTTGAGATTTGGTTCTATGCGATTGCGTGGGGAGGACCGCAATCGCGTAGCTGGGAAGAAGGAATGCATCGCGAACGCGTGGATCAAGCCGCGTTCGCGAAGAGGAAAATGAGGTAGCAGGGGTCATGCGAAGTTGTGCTTCGCGATATTGTGCAATTATCCGCGATCGCGTAGAGTTATTTTTGGGCAATGGAAAATTGTTCTTCACAATTGCGGGACTTGGTCCGCGATCGCATAGAAGAACTAACTAGGCAGAGAGTTTAAGTCCTGAAAATGGGACTTCATCTTATTTTCCATTTTTAACAATTTGGAGCTCGAGGAGAGGCGATTTTCGGGAGATTTTCAAGGAAAACAATGGGGTAAGTGGTCTTAACTCAATTTCGGTCAAATGACCCAAATCTATTGTTATTATTAGCATGTAATTGGTGTTTTAAGTTGGAAAAAAATTTTGAAAACCCTTAAGGCATAATTGAAGATTTGAGGGTCGAGTTGATATCGGAATTTGGTAAATTTGGTATGGTTGAATTCGTATCAGAATGGGTGTTCGAATTTCGTGAAAATCCTATCGTGTTCCGAGTTCAGTTGACTTTTTTAATTTAAAATTTTAAGTCGATGTTTTATTATTCGAAATTATTTTTGATAAATTTTAATGAAGATATACAATTAATTGGATAGATTTGAGCTGTCCGGAGGTCAATTCCAGCAAGAAGGCTATTTTGGAATACCGGCCCAACTTCGTTAACGTAAGTGTCTTGTCTAACTTTGTCTGGGGGAAACCACCCCTTAGGATTTGGGATTATTGTATCATTCGTGTTATGTGAAGATCGTGCACGCGAGGTGATGAGTGGGTACACGACCTATATGTGGTATTTGACCGGTTTGGACCGTTGGGCTCCTTTTATACAATTGATTGTAAATATTGTTTCATGATTATATTTTTTGTGGTTAGAATTGTTTGTACGTGCTTTACTTGAAATTGTTAGCACGTGTTCCATCCTTGTTGTCAAGTTCACCCTTATATGCTAATTGTTGATTGTAATCACTTGTTGAATCCCTGATTTATCTGCTACATCCCTTAATGATTAATTAATGCTCATAAACTGTGCCTTGGTTTATGGATTGTCTTTTCCTTGCTATTTGATTTCGCGAGACATTGTGTATCCTTTTCATTAGTTGTGACTGTCATGACCCAAAATCCCACCACAGGCGTCGTGATGGCACTTAGTATCTAATACTAAGTAAGCCGATTATAATTACAATTCAAGCCTTTGTTTTTTTGAATTCAATACAAGTGTCAAAAACAAGAGCGGAAATAATTACAAACAACCTCCCAAGACTGGAAATACTGAGTCACGAACTCTAACTGAATACATGAAATGATCTCAAGGATCGAGTACTCAATACTGTTTGAATAATGATTAACAGTACAATAAAATGGAAAGACTCCAAGGGACTGCGACAACCAAGCAACTCTACCTTGAATCCTTGCGATCCCACTCCAACTCTGTTCGAGTACGATATCTCCAATACCTGGCTCTGCACAAAAATGTGCAGAAGTGTAGTATGAGTACACCACGGTCGGTACCTAGTAAGTATCAAGACTAACCTCGGTGGAGTAGTGACGAGATACAATCAAGACACTCACTAGTCTAATAACCTGTGCAATATAGTATACAAAAATAATAGAAAACAAATAGCAGTGATAGCAAAAATAATCAACTAGTGATGTAAACATAGCAAAAATAATCAACTAGTGATGTAAACAGCAAGGCGACAAGAACTCCATAAATATTGCTCAAACAGATAATGAACACAACCAATAATCAAGTCCTTCAAAATATACATCTTTCATCTATAAGTTTTTCAATAAAAATTTCTAGAATATAATCATTTCCAATAAATATATTTCGAATATAGTTCTTTCAATTAAATATCCTTCAAATATAATTCTTTCAAATAAATATCTTTCGAATATAATTCTTTCAAATAATATCCTTCAAATATAATTCTTTCAAATAAATATCTTTTGAATATAATTCTTTCAAATAATATTTTGAATATAATCCTTTCAAATAAAAGTCACCTTGTGACACCTCATCTAATAATCATACAATACGGGTCTTAGCCCACTTGCATATTTTCATGGCACCTCGTGCCAATATCACTATCACAACCGTACGGATAACTCACATGCTAATATCATCATTATTTACTCAGGGCACCTTGTGCCTACATTTCATATCATAACTGCACGGACAATTCACGTGCCAATAGCATTTTCATTATATAATCACGGCACTTCGTGCCCATATTTCATATCATAACTGCACGGACAATTCACGTGCCAATAATAAATTCATCACATTTTCCCGGCACATCGTGCCCATATGATAATCCGCCCGGCAATATCTGCAGGCTCATAATTTCAACACATATCTGACTACTATCAAATTTACTGAATTTATAATATAAATTGCATAATATATAAAAGAAGTCACAAGGAAATCATAACATCACATAAAAATCACCAACACATTAATCCCACATCATCACGTATCACCCCTGACAATATCCACCCTTATCCCTCCACCCTGAAAATATCAATAGCCACCCTTATCACTCTTATAGCCACCCTTATCACTCCTATAATAGCCACCCTTATCGCTTCTATAATAGTCTCCCTTATCGCTCAGTCCAGACAATATCCCAACACACATAACCATAGTGAAATGCCACCCTTATACCACATAATATCAACAGTGGAATGCCACCCTTTTCCACCGCATTACAGTAACCCAAATCACACAATAATTTACATGGATATTACCACGACAACACAAAACAACAGTTCATATTATAAATTGTTCATAGGCCACAACCAATTCCCAAGATAAAACAAAATTAATTAATTTCACAGCAAATAGCCCAAGGCTCCACACAATGTATATAAAATCTTGAAAAAAATAATAAGGAAGAAAAATTAACTCAGCATAAGACAACACTTTCTTTATTCCATGTTTATGATTATATTAATACCTCAATTTAAACTTATTTCATTAATTATTTTCATACGAAAAAATCCATAATATAATTATTTCCAGGAAATATCTTAAGGGCATCGATGAATTTCAATCGATATAAATTTTACATATAAATCAAGTACGTACTCGTCACCTCGCGTACATAGTTTTTAATTACACACTTTCTACAAAAGACTCAACGCCTAAGGGGTAATTCCCCCACTCAAGGTTAGGCAAGATACTTACCTTTTTGAAGTTAGGCATATATTCCAAAATAGCCTTCTTGCATGAAATGACTTCCCGACAGGCCAAATCTAGCCAAATAAATTATATAACTTCATTAAAATTCATCGAAAACAATTCCGGATAATAAAACGTCGACTTAAAAATTCACATTAAAAAGTCAACCAAAAGTCAACGCGGGGCCCGCATCTCAGAACCCGACAGAATTTTTATGAAATCTGAATACCCATTCTGATACGAGTCCAACCATACTAGTTTCACTCAAATCCGACTCTGAATCGACATTCAAATCCCAAAACTTTGTTTTATGAAATGTAACGACCCGACCGAACGTCTTGAGCCCTAGGGCGTCGTTCAGTGGTTTGAGGCCCTGAGCAGCTTCACTTCAGGTATTATCACTTGTACACGTGGTCGAAATTTAATTTTGGGAAGTTCGGAGTTGATTTGGAAAGAAAATTCTCATTTCGAAAGCTTTAAGTTGGAAGATTTGACTAAGGTTGGATTTTTTTATTAAACGACCTTGGAATCGGGATTTGAAGGTTCCAACAGGTTCATATGTTAATATGTGTATGAGTCATATTATAAGTGATGTGGGGTCTAAGGAGAGCCCTAAGTCTAAGTCAAGTTGGAAATTACATGATAGACTAAAGTTCCAGATGAGTACACACAAAATCTAACTTTGGACTAGCATGCCTATATATATATATATATATATATGGTGGACAACCTATCAAATGAAAGATCTTTGAGTCTAGTTTCTAATTCTTTAAACCGTTTGTCATTTGGATATTTCTACAAGGAGTTATGGACGTTTTAGTAAAAACTTGTAATACGAGGTACAACCTGCACAGCGCAAGATACAACTCGCTGAAGCACCTATGCCTATATAAGGCAGTCACGGGCAACAACCATTTTTGGGGATTTTCTTGAGCTAAAGATTGGTTCTTTCATGGTGGATTCGACCTTGGGGACTACTTAAGAATACAAGGTGAGTTATTTTTGGATATTTTATGTTAATAACATCCTATTAACACTAGTATTAACATCCTTCAATCTTTGAAATCCCTAAAAATCTTTCAAGTTGTTCAAGAAGACCAAATTTTTCAAACATTGGAATTTTAAGGAAAAGCTTCAAGAAGGTAATACTAATGCTTCAAGCTCATTTCTTATGAGTCGGTGAGAGTAATTCTAATATTTGTTTCAAGTTGTTATGGTTAGATAATTGATTTCATAAACCCTAGTTCATGGGATGAATAATGTTCTTGAGAAAATGAGGGAAAGATAAATAGTGTTCTTAGAAATTAAATTAAAGGATGCAATGAACCTATGGAATCATTTTATAGCTTAGTTGGAAGTATTCAACTAAGTAATCACCAAATTGAATATTTTGGAAATATTGGTTAAGGAAGATGATAAATAGTAATTTGGCGATGTTGGAGAATTAATGTAGTATCATTGATCACTTCAAATGGGTATTAAATGATAAGAGTGGAGTTGAATGTGCTAGTAAGTGAACCTATTAGACGATTTGAGCCGGAGGCTTGTAGCCAACTTGTGAGCCATAAATGGATATTGATAAATATGTTTGAGTCATATTTTGATTGTAGTTGGGATTGTAATTGTAGATATGAATTTGTTGGTGGCGTATGAGAATTTTACTCAATGTTACGATGTCGGAGGAGGATTAAAAGCTTGTGAATACTAATAAAGCGAAAGCGAGTTTTGGAGCGTTGGGCATCGGTCGAGTTGTTTGAAAGGCTTGGGAGCCGGCTATGTAACTTCGGAGCGAGGTAAGTCTTTTGTCTAAACTTGTAAGAAGGAATTTACCCCTAGGTAATTTAAATTAATAATTGTTGCTAATTGTGTGGGCTACATACGCACGAGGTGATGAGAGTCCGTGCGTAACTACTAATATTGCTAAGTCCGGATAGTTTAGGACTCAAACCATGAATTACTTGTGATAATTGCATCTTTCAGTTAATTGAAATATTGGAATTTTTGTTGTAAATTGTTAGAGGAAATAATAAGAGACTGAAATTTCATATACTTGAGTTTTGCTCAAATTATTTAATTGTTGCTATCAATTGTACATCCTGGTATGTAAATCTTAATAAATATAAATATATTCTCATTCCGAAGGTCAGCAAATTCTTGTTCTCTGTCCAAATTCCTTCCATTCCTCAAACTCACTACTATTAACTGATTCTGGTTCTACTCTTTTGGATTGATGTTTGTGTCAACGTTTCTTGTGGGCGATTGTTCAAAGCCATGGACAGCTGGTCTAAATGAGTTTCAATGCCTTTAATAGCCGAGTCATATGCGGCTAACGTTTCTTGCATCCTTCCATTTGCCCCAATGATTTGTTGCAGCATGCCCTTGATTTCTATCATATTACTGTCTTCTTGTCTGGTCACCTACTTTTGATGAAGTTATTGGTAAGCCAACTATTGTTGGTGCTGCTGATTGTAACCCGGTTGCCTTTGATAAGGCACAACTTGGCCTTATGGTCGTGCTCTCCCAAGATTGGTATTGTACTATTGTTGGGATGGTCTGTACTGCTGATTTTGAGGTCCCCATTGCTGTCCACCTTGTCTCTGACCCCCAAAATTATTTACGTAATTCATGTCTTTTCTGAAACCCTAGTTATCATTTTCTCCACTCCACGAGCAAACATACAGCTGATTGATGCAGGGAGTGCATATGCCTCCATTTGTTGTGTCAACAATGCGAACCTATTTCGTGCCCATCTCGTCAATTTTCTTTGTCAACAAACTTATCTGGGTCATTAGAGTGGCGAGTGTTTCCGCATTTGTATTGTTTGTGTCAAGAGCAAAAAAATACAATATTAGAGTGAGTATTTATCCCTCAGTTATCCAATCTGAATTTTGAGCCATCTTGTCAAGAAGAATCTTACACTTTGTGAATGATTTTCTCAAGAATGCACCCTTGGCTGAAGCATCTACATTAGCCTTCATACTGTCAGCCAAATCCATATAGAATCTTTGTCCTATCATCTGTTAGTTGGTTTCTGCTTGAACTGCAATATCTCATCAATTTGCCTTGCAGTCTTGTTGGGTGGATAAAACTTGTTTAAGAACTGCTTGACTAGTTCCTCCCAAGTAGCAATGGAGTTTATTATGAGTGAATTCAGCCAAGTCTGAGCCTACCATTCACTGAGAATAGGAACAATAATGATATTATTGCTTTGGGTGTCACATTCGGCTGTCTTTAAGTGACACAAATTGATAGAAAATTCTCCAGATATTGTTGTGGATCTTCGATGTAAGACCCGGAGAACAACCCCCTGTCATGTTGTTTGTAATTTGAAAACTTTCCGCTTGTATCTGAGGGACTGCAATTGCAGTTGCCAGATTGACAGCGGTTGGTTGCGCCCAATCATATAGAGCAACCTCCGGCACAAGGGGCGCTACCACTCTGATGTTTGGGTCAGCTTGGTTATTTTTATTGTTCCCGTTGTTATTCTCGATGTCACCCATTTCAATTTCGATTTGTTCGTTATGCTTTAGATGTTTGCCCTTCTTGTTAGCCCGATTTAATGTCCTGAATGCTTTATCGGGATCTGAGAGACCTTCAAATTGTACACCAGTTCTCAAGAAGCTTCTAGGCATGCACCTGAGGCACAAAAGAATTCAAACGTGAGAATTTCAATGGAAATATTTTTAGCACCACGGTAAATTGATCTAAACTAAAAGTCCTAGCGATTATTTCAAGTTGTAACGAATAACACTGTTAGTTCCCCGGCAACGACGCCAAAACTTGATCACGCCCAAATATGCCTTATAAAAAGGACTAAGCGGTCGCTACAAAAATAATTCGGTTCAAGAGTAGGGGTCAAATCCCACAGAGAACCACCTTATTTGCAACAACTTTTCAGTATCACTAATGATAAGCTCAGACAACTTTTAGAGTTCAAGATTTGATTTATGAATTAACAAAAATTACTTAACTAAGAAAAAATGATAATAAAACTATCAACTAGCAAGAATGAGGTTGAATCAAGGATATAAAAATCTAGAGTTTATGTTTTACCCAATTGCCGGATTAATTCCTAACACGTTAGCTATAGTCTCGCCGCATCACTCTCTAAAGAAGATAAGTTATTGTTTATCGAAATTATCTCTTGATCAATTACGATAATTTACTAGAAGTATTCTCCCAATTACTCTAGCAGATAATTCGTACAACTCATAAAGATCACGCTAAAGCTTCGTTATCTCAATCCCGCTTTTAAATTCAAGTAATTAATCTCTTAACTTACTCGAAAGTGGTATTGTTAAACAACAATCTAATCAGGTGTTCTCTCTCAAGCAATACAAGATAACAAAATACGATTAATTAAGGGCCCTTCAATTAACCACAAGAAGCACATAGTTGAACAATTAGAGAGTAAAAATGGCTCAATTATACCAATACGCAATCAAGAATTCATCCAACAATTGGTTCCATCAAACCCTAGATGACAGGATTAGCTACTCATAATACTACTCAAAAATACACAAACCATTGTCAAACCAATATTCATAGAAATAAAGATAGAAAAGTAGAGAGAAACTCTTCGATTCGTCTTCTTGAATGAACTTGAGGATCTTTCGGGCTCAACTTTGTTTCAATATTGCCTTCTCAGGTCAAGCGTGTGGCTGAAATAAGGGTTAAAAGCTTTTATATCACGTCCCTGAGCCAATTGACTAAGTTTTCCCTCAATATAAAACACATGCAAATTTGTCCATGTGCTATAGTTGTGCTTCACACGGGGTCTAGTTGAATTTTTTAGATTTTCCCGTGCTTTAAGAAGTTACTTCACTGCATGGGTCCGATTTTCCTTTTCTTCAGAAAGTTTCTTTTAGCTTCATTATTGCTCAAATCACCTCTATTCTTCACTCTTGGCTTCCTACATAATAAACTTCAACAATTAAGCTCAGTTGATCATCTTTCAACCTTCAAAACACCTAAAAACACACCAAAGTAGGGGTAAAACATATTCGATTACATGTAAATCTCGCATATTATCAGTATACTTAGAGAAATCATCAATAAAAGTGATAAAATATCTATTTCCTCCACGAGTTAAAATTCCTTCACGTTCACAAATATCAGTATGAACTAATTCTAACAATTCAGTTTTCTTTCAACGCCTTTTAGTTATTTTGGCTTTACTATAAGCCTCACATTTTTTAAAATTCTTTTTAATTATTGGGATTAATCCTAAACTACTCATGATTCCCACATAATAATTATTTATATGACACAAACGAGCATGCCAAAAATTAGTATAAACAGAACTAGAGGAAGTTTTATTCATCTCAACATTTAACTTGAACATCTCATCACATGCATACCCCTTACCCACAAAAATACCATTTTTCACTATTACATATTGATCACTCTCAATAATTTGTTTGAAGATATAAAGTACGTCTTTCAACGTTAATACTCTTCCTGAAGTAAATTTCAACTTGACCTCTCCCTTTCAAGCACCTGGGTTGTGTGAGAATCACCAAGCACGACGGTTTTGGACTCCTCAAATGGAGTATATACTTTAAACCAATCTTTATCATAGCAAACATGACGGTTTGCTCCAGAATCAGGCCACCATCCATCAATAGTTTTTACCATGTTAATATCTATTATCACCGCCACAAGTAGCTCTTCGGTAACATTTGCCTGTGGTGTAGGACCACATTTCCGAAATTTGCAAAATCGAGTAATATGGCCACTCTAGCCATAGACAAAACATGGTTTTGCAATTTGAACTTGTTGATTATGTGCTTGGTTGTTAGCATCATTTTTCTTATTGGGAGGTCTACCATAATTTTTCTTAAAAATTTTCTTTTTTGGATTCAAAGAAGTATTTTTGTGAGTTTTGGGAGTAATATTATTTGAAGTAATTAAATTTACCTTTGTAGTGATGTCCTCCTTTCTTGTGGAGCGGGCCGAACGCCTCGGCAGTATATATGCATCTATGGATCGCGCCGCACGTCCCTTGGCAGTGTACACGACACTCTGGATCGGGTCGAACAACCTCAGC
This sequence comes from Nicotiana tomentosiformis, assembly GCF_000390325.3. NCBI lineage: Eukaryota > Viridiplantae > Streptophyta > Magnoliopsida > Solanales > Solanaceae > Nicotiana > Nicotiana tomentosiformis. The sequence continues at coordinate 26,247,026 of NC_090816.1, forward strand.
AGACATCGTGCCTAATAATAATAATTACACGATACTTTGCTATTTATTGTAGCTTGTGAAATTAATTAATAAATTAGAAATGGTCGCATTTGAAGGAATTTAATTATTTCTGCTGGTTAAAGAAAATTATTGTTAATCTTATAAATCATATTGATTTAATATTTCTATTCTTAATATTATTAACCCTTAGTGAGTGTCAAAGTCGACCTCTCGTCACTACTTATTCGAGATTATGCTTGATATTTACTGCGTATATATTATTTACGTACTTATGCTACACTTGCTGCACACTTTTGTGCAGGTACGTATTTGTCTAGCGGCCTTGTGGGCGCAGAGGTGTGGTTAATACAGAGACTTTGGTGAGCTGCATTCTATATTAAGATCCGCAGCTAGTAGAGTCTCCTTCAGAGTTATTTATATTTTTCCTGTCTAATTTGTATTCCGGATAGTTGTTGTATTTTATTTTATATTGCCAGTAAATGCTCATGCACTTGTGACACCGGATTTTGGGAGGATTATGGGTTGTTCTGTATTGAATTTGTTAAAAGTATTATTATTTACTTTGTAAATACCTATTCTTTACTATGTATATTAAAGGAAAATATGATTTCAAAAGTAATAAAAATGAGAACCCAATTTAGTATTTATTGTTGTCTTGCCTGACAGTAGTGTCCGGCGCCATCACGACCTTAATGGATTTTGGCTCGTCACATGAAACTTCTACAATTTTTTCCAAAATTTCCATTTCAAAATACTAATTAAATGATTGAAAACGATGATATATTCATGTATATTAACCAAATCCGAGATAGAATCACTTACCCCGATGATTTTTTTGAAAAACTCATGAAACATCGTCACAAACCGAGCTCTCTAGGTCCAAAAATGAAAAATGAGATTAAAAACTCGTTTATATGGTACCACATCTGACTTCCAAAGTGCTGACCGCACATTGTTTTGTACGGTCCGCACTGCACTACCAGGCTTTAGTAAATTGACCATAACTTTCGGTACAAATGTCCAAAGATACTTGGTTTAGCTTTCTGGAAACTAGACTATAAGGGCTACAACTTTTGTTTATGAATCATCTCCAACTTCCTTGTGGATTAAAAGATATAAGCTTTCAAAGTCGGACCATCGACCTCAAAATCTCCTTCCTGCGGCCGCGAGTGAAATTCTGTGGACCGCACAATTTCAACTACGGATAGCACAATTTCAACTGCGGTCCTCACAATTTCCACTGCCTCCGCACTTTGGGAGTTTGCGGCCACACATCCGCACTTCAATTGTCCCAAAACATCATCAGAGTGACGAAATGCCCAAACTCGTTCAAAACCCACCCCGAAACTCACCCGAGCCACTCGGGACCTCAACCAAATATACCAATAAATCCTAAAATATAACACAGACTTACTTGAGGTCTCAAACCACATCAAAAAACGTCGAAACTATGAATCGCACCACAAATCGAACTCATAAATTTCCAAATCTTCCAACTTCCAAAACTCGTGCCGAAACATATCAAATCAATCCGGAATGACTTCAAATTTTTCACACGAGTCATAAATGACATAATGGACTTGTTCCAATTTTTAAAATCGAATTTCGATCTCGATATCAATAAATTCAACTCCCGATCAAACTTTCTAAAAATCTTCCATTTTTCCAACTTTCGCGAAAATGCGTCAAATTATCCTACGGACTTCCAAATCCAAATTCGGACATACGCCTAAGTCCAAAATTACCATACAAAGCTATTGGAACCATCGAAATTCTATTTCGGAGTCGTTTGCTCAAAAGTCAACTCTCTGGTCAACTCTTTTCTTTCAAGCTTCTTAAATAAGAATTGTTCTTCCAATTTGATCCCGAATCATCCGAAAATCAAACTCGACCACACATGCAAGCCATAATACACATCACAAAGCTTCTTGAGACCTTAAGTTGTTGAAAGATGTACTAATTCGTAAAATTACAAGTCGGGTCGTTACAATGACTTGTTTGGGTAGCCTTGTTATTCCTTTTGATGTTGTGGTATACCGTAATTGGTTGTAAATTGATTGCTTAATTTATGTTGCTTGAGAGGGATTGGGTTGCACGCCGCAACATATATGATTTATTATTTTGAGGGATCGGGTTGCACGCCGCAACCGATATAATTTAATATTGAGACGGATCGAGTTGCACGCCGCAACAGATATAATTTAGTATTGAGAGGGATCAAGTTGCACAGAGCAACAAATATGATTTGTTATTGCTTGGGATCGGGTTGTACGCCGCAAAAAATATGAAATTATAGTGATATTAAGGTTAATTCCGATTGTGATTCTCATGATGCATTCTATGTTAGGACGGCTATTGTGGTTTCTTAAATCACTTCATTATATTTTGAACATAATTAATTAGCTGTCAATATATTAAAAGTGAAATAATATGGATTTCTTGTGTGAGTCATGCATTCTATGTGATATGTTAAGTTGCTGAAAATTTAGCAGATATAAATGAAAGAATTTTCAGGTTGTTCTACTTGCGTGTCTTTCAAAAATAAAACTCATATCTTATTCGAAGATCTACTAATTTAAATGGTGATTATATTTTTACTTTAATTGATATCTCAACTTCCTCATTATCTTATTGTCGGGTAATTTATGTAAAAAATTGTTATTACATTTTACTTTAATAAATCCCATATTTATCTCGTTAAGATTTTATTGAATATCTTAATTTGTATAAACAAAATATTATATTGGATCTCATATATTTCTAAATTAAACTCAAATGATATTCTATTTGCACAACCTCTCCACTATTTTACCTTATTTAAATTTTAAAGTGGCTTAATAACTCATTTTACGCTTTACTATGTTCAAGTTGGAATTATGCTTAATTTTATTTAAATTATTCATCATTTCATGGTAAGGACGAGAGTAAAAGCATGAAGGGTGATGCGTGCTATTTTTATATTATATTTGTACTCTGATTTTATTGTTGCTCAATTGCTTAATTGTTTGCTCGATGTCATCTGTGTTCTCATTATTTTCATTGTTGATTTGTATTACAAAAATTTCTGTTATTGGCCTTACATTGATATTCTTTCCTTTTTAGCTTTATGTGACATTTTGAACAAGTTTATATGTCTGGTAGGTGTCTTGACCTGGCCTCGTCACTACTCTACTGAGGTTAGGTTTGATACTTACTGGGTACCACTATGGTGTACTCATGCTATATTTCTGCACATCGTTTTGTGCAGATCCATGTACCTCAGTATTGTTGATGATATTGCTAATTGATTGGAAATTGCTGTAGAGACTTAAGGTATATTTGTTGTCGCGTTCGCAGGCCTCAGAGTCGCCTTCTGATTGTTTCATTGCACTGTTTGATTCTATTCTGGAACAGTTGTATTTAGAGATTTTTTAGTAAACTCTGTAGAACTTATGACTTGTACTACCGATTTTAGGATGGTAGGAAATTTCTATTTCATATTTAAAATTATTTGGTTGAGGTACTACTAATTTAGTAAGTGTTAGGCTTACCTAGTCCCTAAGACTAGGTGCCATCACGACATCCTACGGGAGTGTAATGATGCCTAACACTTTACTTGCTAGGCAAGCCAATGTTAGAATAATTTTAACCATTTTTAACAATTCATTTTAATTAAATAATGAAGAAACCCGAATAACTGGAATAATATCTGAATTAAAGTAAGCAACCAAATAATAACAATGTCTAAATACCATCCCAGAACTGGAGTCACAAGTACACGAGATTCTAGAATAATACAAACAATGGTTTGAATAAAAATAAAGCTGTCTGAAAGAAAACACACAACTAAGATAAAGTAGAAGGGGATTTCAGATCTGCGAACGTTGTGCCGCTATACCTCAAGTCTTCTCTGATAGCTGGATCTGGGCAAATCTACCATACGCCGCTGGGATCAACTCCGGTATCTGCACAAGATGTGCAGAGTGTAGTATGAGTACAACCGACCCCATGTACTCTGTAAGTGCCAAGCCTAACCTCGACGAAGTAGTGACGAGGCTAAGGCAAGTTGCTTACATTAACCTGTACGCAGTAATGATAATAATAACATGAATAAATGTAAGACAGGTAAATCATATCAATAATGGAAGTCAATTCAGCAGTCACAACCATTTATTTCTTTTATCAATCTGTTGCGGCGTGCAACCCGCTCCTTCAATATAACTCTTCAATTAAATTCCGTTGCGGCGTGCAACCTCCTCCAACAATATAAACTTAAAATAAAATCTATTGCGGTGTGTAGCCCGATACCCCAATATAATCTTTCAATAAATTCTGTTACGGCGTGCAACCCGCTCCAACAATATAATTTAACAACACTTAAATGCAAAACCACTCCAATAAATACCACAATTAATAAAAAATTATTAGGCAATATAATATACAACAATTATAAATTATTTAGGAAACAAGTAATGACAAGTAGCAATTAATTATGGAAATCAGGGAGAAAATAAGTAATTTAATATTTAATATGCTAAATGTCAAGTAGCAATTAAGACACATAAGTCAAATAGGCATGTAACAATTATAGCATGAATTCAAGACATAATTTTTAGATATATATGCAAACAATTAATTTGACGACCTATAGGCACTAGTCACCTCGCCTATACGTCGTTATACATGATATTCACGTAACAAATAATCCAAGGGTTCTATTTCCTCGAGTCAAGGTTAACCACGATACTTACCTTATTTTGCAATTTCAAATGATCACTCGACCACAACGTTTCCTTTCGAATTATTCTCCAGACCAATCAAACCTAGCAAATTATTTACCAAAAATTCAATTTGAGCTTTAGAAATTATTCACAATTCGAAAGAGACTTAATTTATGTTATTTTCGAAAAAGTCAACTAAAAGTCAACGTGGGGCCCACTTTTCGAAACCTGACAAAGAAATCACGGATTCCGAATACCCGTTCCAATACGAGTTCAACCATACTAAAATTATCGAATTCCAACATAGAATTGCCTTTCAAATCTTCATTTTATATTTTTGGAAGATTTTACAAAAAATCCAATTTCTTCCATCTAAATCTGAAATAAACGAGGAATATAATTATGGATTTATGAAATATAATCAATATAGGATAAGGAACACTTACCCAGTTCGAATTTGTGAAAACTCCTCTGAAAATCGCTCAAACCGAGCTCTAAATCGCGGATATGAAAAATGGGTCGAAATCCCATTTTTAGAACTTAAGTTCTGCTGTCTAGGGATTTACTCATCGCGATCGCGGGAATCCGTCTGCGATCGCGTAGAACAATTTCTGCCCAGGTCCATTTTACTCATCGCGATCACGGGAATGGCTTCGCTATCGCGAAGCACAAATTGCACAGGCTGCCAATTTGCACTACGCGAACGCGATATCCCGTACGCGAACGGGGAGCATGACCCTTTAGACCTTCGCGATCGCGGACTGCTTCATACGATCGCGATGCACAAGTTTGACTGCCCCAGCTTTTGCCTCATTTTCTCTTCACGGACACGATCAACCATACATGTTCGCGATGCACCGGGAGCCAACCTTCCACGATCGCGTGCCTGTCTTCGCGAACGCGAAGGGTAAAAATCATGGCTCACAATTTCCTCTTCGCGATCGCGAATCACAATGCACCAGATGACAGCTGAAGCTCAAAAACTAGATTTTTCAAAAGTTCAAAAGATCTGTAGGCTATCCGAAACTCACTCTAGCCCTCGGGGTTCCAAAACATATATGCACACAAGTCCAAAAACTTCATACGAACTCGCTCTCGCGATCAAAACACCAAAATAACACCTAGAACTAAGAATAGGACACCAAATCAAATGGAATTTTCAATGAAACTTAAGAATTCCTATTTTAACAACCGGGCGTCCGAATCACGTTAAATCACTTTCGTTTGTCACCAAATTTGGCAGACTAGTCATAAATGATATAACAGAGCTATTCCAACTCTCGAAATCTCAATCCGAATATGATATCGATAAACGTTAATTTTTGGTCAAACTTTCAAATTTCTTAATTTCAATAAATGTTGATAACTCAAGCTAGGAACCTCCAAATTAAATTCCGGTCATACGCCCAAGTCCTAAATCACGATACGGACCCACCAGAACCTTCAAAACACTGATCCAGGTCCATTTGCTCAAAATGTTGACCGAAGTCAACTTAAATGAGTTTTGAAGCACAAATTCAAATTTTTATCAATATTTTTCACATAAAAGCTTTCCGAAAAATAATTATACGGACTGCACACGCAAGTCTAGGAAAGCTCAATAGTGCTATTTGCGTACTTAGAACACAGAAATGAATTTTTAAAATTAAATATGACATATTGGGTTATCACATTCTCCACCTCTAAAACAAACGTTCGTCCTCGAATGGAATTAGAAAAGTACATGGGCTAGTGAAAAGGTGTGGATATCTACTCCACATGTCCGACTCGTACTCCCAAGTATATGCTTCAACCGGCTGACCTGTCTATTGCACTTTAACTGATGGATAACTCTTAGACCTCAACTGCCGGGCTAGAATAGCTACCGACTCCTCTTCACAAGTCAAATATTTGTCTAATTGGACTGAGCTGAATTTTAACACATGGGACAAATCACCATAATATTTCCGGAGCATAGGCACATGGAACACCGGATGAACTGCTGATAAACTAGGTGGTAGTGCAAGCATGTACACTACTTCACCCACCTTTCCAAGAATTTCAAACGGTCTGTTATACCTAGGGCTCAACTTGCCCTTCTTTCCGAATCTCATTACACCTTTCATAGGTGAAACCCGAAGCAATACTCTTTCTCCTTCCATGAATACAACTTAGTATACCAGACTGCCTTTTGTATACACTGATACAGTAAATAGAATTTACGTTATAAGTTTATATATGTTACCTCTAATAGTAAATTATAGTACCGTTTTTACTAGGTTATTAATTAATACTATTATCTTACAAATGATCTAATTGTGCAAAATGTTTTACACCAGGAATGCATAGAGAAGTGAGGCATGCTCAGTTGGTAAAAACACTTCCACCTACGACCGTTAGATCCTGAGTTCGAGTTACGCTGGAGGAGAATTGTGGACACACTATAGATCCTCCTAATTTGGGAGGGTTTTATTTTTAAAAAAAAAATAAAAAATAAAAAATGCATAGAACTTAAACTGTACCTAATTAAGAATGTTGATTAATCCAACACCCATCTAACATAATGAAATGACAAACTAATTATGCAGAATGGATTTTAGTACAAAGAAGCAACTCATGATCTGTAATATAGGAGGATTTACCAAAGCTTGTATCTGTAGTTGCTGGGATATCTGTGACCAGCCTACAAAAATAAGATAAAGAAAGTGTTAGGGAAAAAAAAAGATATATAGTGATAGTTAATTACTCTTAATGAGCATTACAATATTAAAACAAATCAAAACTTATAAATCCGAATAATATAAATTCTAGCCAAAATACTGAAAAAGATAATATAATACGACCAGCTAAAGACAGAGAGAATAAGCCCACTATGATTTTCCTCGTTTTCAGTTTTATGTTTTTCCTGTATTTCAGTTCCAATGATTTTTCAAATAAGATTTTCGGTTGAGCTTTTCATTTACATTGGTTTTTCATTTAGAACTTATGTCACACAATTGTTTTCACTACAAGAAAAAAAGTTGATTTGTGACGGAATATTTTTGACTGAAGATCTACTACAAAATTGTGACTAACTTGTGACAATTTTATGACGGAATATATAAATGTGAACGAAATTTTTGACATATTTGTGACGATCTCATTTTTCCATCACAAAATATTTTGCGATGCTTGAATTTTTGTTGATTTTGTGTTTCTTTTTTATTGTAATAAGAGTAGCATCCTTTATAACATATGTCATATCTGTGTTGAGACTAAAGTTAGTATTTTGAGTAAGAAGTCTAAAGCATATGTCTCACTTGCGTTACGAAAGAATTAGGGTTTGCAGTACATATCGTTAGTTATAGTTTAGTGACGTTATGATTTTATGTTAGACAAGTTGGGTTCAATGTGGGAGGGGTTAGGTCTGACCCCTACAACACTTTTATATATATATATATATGGGAGGGGTTAGGTGTCAATATTACCTCATATATATATATATATATATATATATATATATATATATATATATATATATGCAGCTTAACCTCTTCAAAAGGTATATTGTATAAGCTTGAAATGATATAGATGGAAGAAGCTCATGCAACACTTAAAAAGAACCCTGCAACTTCCAGCTTTTGTTTTTTCCAGCAGCATGTGATAGGTATATATAAAAATATCTTTTGTTGAAAAGAAAAACTATATATGTTGAACTTGTTAAACTTGACTAACCAGTGTAGATACTCCCTCAGGTTAGGGTTGCTTGGGCTTGGAGCATCAGGATCCACCATAACCTTGGAAAAAAAAGAGCACAAAATCTCAAATGTCATCAAAATATTCCACATTAAGAAAGACAAAGAAATTAAAACTAAACACCACCATTTACATATATATGCTCCCTCCTTTTCCATTTTACGTGGTGGGATTTGGAATATGGGGTCAAACTGCTTAAATTTCAATGCGAATCAATTATAAATGGTTAGAGCTTTTAAAATAAAACAGAAGGAATATGATTTACCAGAGTGTAAAAGTTGCGAAGATCATCCCCTCCAATTTGAACCCTAGGTTGCGTAACAATTTGAGAAGGTTTCAAGCCACATGCATTGTTGACTTCCCTATTATTGTAAACCACTCTAAGATCAACAGACCTTGTGAATGGATCTAAAACATCTCCTACCACACGACCAACTATCAAAGGATCTATTCTTGGCATGATGATAGAAGATGTATAATATATTATCACTATACACTAAATACTTTACTTTTCTCTTTCAAAGTTATTGCAATTCGTGATCAGAGGGAGGAGCTAGCTATGGCTATTTATATGAGCAGTATTGTTGATATTGTGTGGTGCCTATATGCTTAATTGGTTTTTGTACTATGCCAAGAATCCTACCTTTTTATGGTATTCTCCTACTAGAAAACCCTATTCTTAGTTGATGCCGATCTTTGTAAGACAATGAACTGAGGAGAATATGCATCTCAAGTTCAGGTGACAAATGTGTGTGTTGGATCAAAATCGGACTAGCCGAAAAGATCAATAAACGGGTCATGGTCCATCCCCTCAAAATTTTCTTGAGTCAAAATAATCTAATTAAATAACGTGTCATAAATCAACTCGTCCAACATGACCCAACTGGCTCTCTTTTTTAACTTTGCTTTTGAAAAAGAAAATGTAAAAGATGATGTGATTTTCCTAAAGTATTAGCTTAAGTATTTTCATGTAACGACCCGACTTGTCATTTTGAGAATTAACATTCTGTTCAGCGGTTGAAGATCTCGAGCAGTTTCGTAATGCGTATTATAACGTACACGTGCGATCGAGTTTGGTTTTCGGAAGATTCGGAATTAAATTGAAAGAACAATTTTTATTTTTGAAGCTTAAATAAAAAGAGTTGACCGGAGTTTGAACAAACGACTCCGGATTGGAGTTTTGATGATTCCAATAGTTTCGTATGGTGATTTCGGACTTAGGAGCATGTTCGGATGTTGAATTGGAGGTCCGTAGATCATTTTAGCGTCAAATGACGAAAGTTGGAAAATTGGTTTAATTTTGGAAAGTTTGACCGAGGATGGACTTTTTGATATCGGGGTCGGATTCTTATTCCGTAAATTGGAGTAGGTTTGCAATGTCAATTATGACTTGTGTGCAAAATTTGAGGTCAAGTCCGATTGATAGGTTTCGGCGTCGTGTGTAGAAGTTTGAAGTTTTGAAGTTCATTAGTCTTGAATCAATGTGCAATTCGTATTTTTAGTGTTGTTTGATGTGATTTAGAGGTTCGACTAGGTTCGTATAATATTTTAGGACTTATTGGTATATTTGGTTGAGGTCCGGGGAGGGAGGGGGAGCTCAGGTGAGTTTCGGATGGTTAACAGATCAATTTCGGACTTGGTGTTTTGTTGAAATTTTCTAGTGCACAGGTCTGGTTTCCTTCTACGCGATCGCGTGAGAAGGTCCGCAATCGCGTAGGCTTAGCTGGGCAGTGGAGGTTTTGTGCTATGCGATCGCGTGGGGATATCCGCAATCGCGTAGGGTTAATTGGGGCTGTTGAGATTTGGTTCTATGCGATTGCGTGGGGAGGACCGCAATCGCGTAGCTGGGAAGAAGGAATGCATCGCGGACGCGTGGATCAAGCCGCGTTCGCGAAGAGGAAAATGAGGTAGCAGGGGTCATGCGAAGTTGTGTTTCGCGATGGCGTGCAATTATCCGCAATCGCGCAGAGGTTTTTTGGGCAATGAAAAATTGTGCTTCACAATTGCGGGACTTGGTCCGCGATCGCATAGAAGAACTGACTAGGCAGAGAGTTTAAGTCCTGAAAATGGGACTTCATTTGATTTTCCATTTTTAATGATTTGGAGCTCGAGGAGAGGCTATTTTCGGGAGATTTTCAAGGAAAACAATAGGGTAAGTGTTTTTAACTTAATTTCAGTCAAATGACCCGAATCTATTGTTATTATTAGCATGTAATTGGTGTTTTAAGTTGGAAAAAAAATTGTGAAAACCCTTAAGGCATAATTGAAGATTTGAGGGTCGAGTTGATATCGGAATTTGGTAAATTTGGTATGATTGAACTCGTATCAGAATAGGTGTTCGGATTTCGTGAAAATAATGTCGGGTTCCGAGAGGCGAGCCCCACGTTGACTTTCGGTTGACTTTTTTAATTTAAACTTTTAAATCGATGTTTTATTATTCGAAATTATTTTCGATAAATTTTAATGAAGTTATACAATTAATTGGATAGATTTGAGCTGTCCGGAGGTCAATTCCAGCAAGAAGGCTATTTTGGAATACCGACCTAACTTCGTTAAGGTAAGTGTCTTGTCTAACTTTGTATGGAAAAAATCACCCCTTAGGATTTGGGATTATTGTGTCATTCGTGTAATGTGAAGGTCGTATACGCGAGGTGACGAGTGGGTACACGACCTATATGTGATATTTGACCGGTTTGGACCGTTGGGCTCCTTTTATACAATTGATTGTAATTATTGTTTCATGATTATATTTTTTGTGGTTAGAATTATTTGTACGTGCTTTACTTGAAATTGTTAGTACATGTTCCATCCTTGTTGTCAAGTTCACCCTTATATGCTAATTGTTGATTGTAATCACTTGTTGAATCCCTGATTTATCTGCTACATCCCTTAATGATTAATTAATGCTCATAAACTGTGCCTTGGTTTATGGATTGTCTTTTCCTTGCTATTTGATTTCGCGAGACATTGTGTATCCTTTTCATTAGTTGTGACTGTCACGATCCAAAATCCCACCACAGGCGTCGTGATGGCACTTAATCTCTAAGACTAAGTAAGTCGATTATAATTACAATTCAAGCCTTTGTTTTTTTGAATTAAATACAAGTGTCAAAAACAACAGCGGAAATAATTACAAACAACCTCCCAAGAATGGAAATACTGAGTCACGAACTCCAACTGAATACATGAAATGATATCAAGGATCGAATACTCAATACTGTTTGACTAATGATTAACAGTACAATAAAATGGAAAGACTCCAAGGGACTGCGACGACCAAGCAACTCTACCTTGAATCCTTGCGATCCCACTCCAACTCCGTCTGAGTCCGATATCTCCAATACCTGGCTCTGCACAAAAATGTGCAGAAGTATAGTATGAGTACATCACGGTCGGTACCCAGTAAGTATCAAGACTAACCTCGGTAGAGTAGTGACGAGATACAATCAAGATACTCACTAGTCAAATAACCTGTGCAATATAGTATACAAAAATAATAGAAAACAAATAGCAGTGATAGCAAAAATAATCAACTAGTGATGTAAACAGCAAGGCGACAAGAACTCCATAAATATTGCTCAAACAGATAATGAACACAAGTACAACCAATAATCAAGTCCTTCAAAATATAAATCTTTCATCTATAAATTTTTCAATAGAAATATCTAGAATATAATCCTTTCCAATAAATATATTTCGAATATAGTTCTTTCAATTAAATATCCTTCAAATATAATTCTTTCAAATAAATATCTTTCGAATATAATTCTTTCAAATAATATCCTTCAAATATAATTCTTTCAAATAAATATCTTTCGAATATAATTCTTTCAAATACTATTTTGAATATAATCCTTTTAAATAAAAGTCACCTTGTGACACCTCATCTCATAATCATACAATATGGATCTCAGCCCACTTATATATTTCCACGGCACCTCGTGCCAATATCTCTATCACAATCGCACGGATAACTCACATGCCAATATCATCATTATTTACTCACGGCACCTCGTTCTCACATTTCATATCATAACTGCATGGACAATTCACGTACCAATAGCATTTTCATTATATAATCACAGCACCTCGTGCCCATATTTCATATCATAACTGCACGGACAATTCACTTGCCAATAATAAATTCATCATATTTCCCCGACACATCGTGCCCATATCATAATCCGCCCGGCAATATCTACAGGCTCATAATTTCAACATATATCTGACTATTATCAAATTTACTGAATTTATAAAATAAATTGCACAATATATAAAAGAAATCACAAAAAAATCATAACATCACATAAAAATCACCAACACATTAATCCCACATCATCACGTATCACCCCTGACAATATCCACCCTTATCCCTCCGCCCTGAAAATATCAATAGCCACCCTTATCACTCCTATAGCCACCCTTATCACTCCTATAATAGCCACCCTTATCGCTCCTATAATAGTCTCCCTTATCGCTCAATCTAGATAATATCCCAACACACGTAACCACAGTGAAATGCCACCCTTATACCCACATAATATCAACAGTAGAATGTCACCCTTATCCACCGCATAACAGTAACCCAAATCACACAACAATTTACACGGATATTACCACGACAACACAAAATAATAGTTCATATTATAAATTTCTCATAGGCCACAACCAATTCCCAAGATACAACAAAATTAATTAATTTCACAGCAAATAGTCCAAGGCTCCACACAACATATATAAAATCTCGAAAACAACAACAAGGAAGGAAAATTAACTTAGCATAAGACAACACTTTCTTTATTCCATGTTTTTGATAAATATATTAATACCTCAATTTAAACTTATTTAATTAATTATTTGCATACGAAAAAATTCATAATATAATTATTTCCAGGAAATATCTTAAGGGCATCCACGAATTTCAACCGATATAAATTTTACATATAAATCAAGTACATACTGGTCACCTCGCGTACATGGTTTTCAATTACACACTTTCCACAAAAGACTCAACGCCTAAGGGGTAATTCCCCCACTCAAGGTTAGGCAAGATACTTACCTTTATGAAGTTAGGCATATATTTCAAAATAGCCTTCTTGCATGAAATGACTTCTGGATGGGCCAAATCTAGCCAAATAAATTATATACCTTCATTAAAATTCATCGAAAATAATTTCGGATAATAAAACGTCGACTTAAAAAATTCACATTAAAAAGTCAACCAAAAGTCAACGCAGGGCCTGCATCTCGGAGCCCGGCAGAATTTTCACGAAATCTGAACACCCATTCCGATACGAGTCCAACCATACTAGTTTCACTCAAATTTGACTCTGAATTGACATTCAAATCCCAAAACTTCGTTTTATGAAATGTAACGACCCGACCGAACGTTTTGAGCCTTAGGGCATCGTTCAGTGGTTTGAGACCCTGAGCAGCTTCACTTTAGGTATTATCACTTGTACGCGTGGTCAGAATTTAATTTTGGGAAGTTCGAAGTTGATTTGGAAAGAAAATTCTCATTTCGAAAGCTTTAAGTTGGAAGAATTGACTAAGGTTGGATTTTTTTATTAAACGACCTCGGAATCGGGATTTGAAGGTTCCAGCAGGTTTGTATGTTAATATTTGTATGATTCATATTATAAGTGATGTGGGGTCTAAGGAGAGCCCTAATTCTAAGTCAAGTTGGAGATTACATGATAGACTAAAGTTCGAGATGAGTACACACAAAACCTAACTTTGGACGAGCATGCCTATATATATATATATATATATATATATATATATATATATATATATATATATATATATATAAGGAGTTATATAGTGGACAACCTATCAAATGAAAGATCTTTGAGTCTAGTTTCTAATGCTTTAAACCGTTTGTCATTTGGATATTTCTACAAGGAGTTATGGATGTTTTAGTAAAAGGTGTCCAGCAGGGGAAACCATGTAATACGAGGTACAACCTGCACAGCGCACGATACAACTCGCTGAAGCACCTGTGCCTATATAAGGCAGTCACGCGCAGCGGCCATTTTTGGGGATTTTCTTCAGCTAGGGATTGGTTCTTTCATGGTGGATTCGACCTTGGGGACTACTTAAGAATACAAGGTGAGTTATTTTTGGATATTTTATGTTAATAACATCCTATTAACAGTAGTATTAACATCCTTCAATCTTTGAAATCCCTAGAAATCTTTCAAGTTGTTCAAGAACACCAAATTTCCCAAACATTGGAATTTTAAGGAAAAGCTTCAAGAAGGTAATACTAATGCTTCAAGCTCATTTCTTATGAGTCGGTGAGAGTAATTCTAATATTTGTTTCAAGTTGTTATGGTTGGATAATTGATTTCATAAACCTAGTTCATGGCATGAATAGTGTTCTTGAGAAAATGAGGGAAAAATAAATAGTGTTCTTAGAAATGAAATTAAAGGATGCAATGAACCTATTGAATCATTTTATAGCTTAGTTGGAAGTGTTCAACTAAGTAATCACCAAATTAAATGTTTTGGAAATATTGGTTAAGGAAGACGATAAATAGTAATTTGGCGGTGTTGGAGAATTAATGTAGTATCATTGATCACTTCAAATGGGTATTAAATGATAAGAGTGGAGTTGAATGTGCTAGTAAGTGAACCTATTAGATGATTTGAGCCGGAGGCTTGTAGCCAACTTGTGAGCCATAAGTGGATATTGATAATATTTTTGAGTCATAATTTGATTGTAATTAAGATTGTAATTATAGATATGAATTTGTTGGTGGCGTATGAGCATTTTACTCAATTTTACGATGTCGGAGGAGTATTAAAAGCTTGTGAATATTAATAAAGCGAAAGCGAGTTTTGGAGCATTGGGCATCGGTCGAGTTGTTTGAAAGGCTTGGGAGTCGGCTATGGAACTTCGGAGCGAGGTAAGTCTCTTGTCTAAACTTGTAAGAAGGAATTTACCCCTAGGTAATTTAAATTAATAATTGTTGCTAATTGTGTGAGCTACATACGCACGAGGTAATGAAAGTCCGTGCGTAGCTACTAATATTGCTAAGTCCGGGTAGTTTAGGACTCAAACCATGAATTACTTGTGATAATTGCATCTTTCAGTTAATTGAAATATTTGAATTTTTGTTGTAAATTGTTAGAGAAAATAATAAGAGACTGAAATTTCACATACTTGAATTTTGCTCAAATTATTTAATTGTTGCCATAAATTGTACATCCTGGTATGTAAATCTTAATAAATATAAATATATTCCCATTCCGGAGGTACATAAGAAAATGTCCTCCTTTCTTGTGGAGCAGGCCGAATGCCTCGGCAGTATATATTCATCTATAGATCGTGCCACACGTCCCTCGGCAGTGTACACGACACTCTGGATCGGGCCAAACGACCTCGTCGGACATCGTTCCTAATAATAATAATTACACGATACTTTGCTATTTATTGTAGCTTGTGAAATTAATTAAGAAATTGGAAATGGTCGCATTTGAAGGAATTTAATTATTTCTGCTGGTTAAAGAAAATTATTGTTAATCTTATAAATCATATTGATTTAATATTTCTATTCTTAATATTATTGACCCTTAGTGAGTGTCAAAGTCGACCTCTCGTTACTACTTATTCGAGATTATGCTTGATACTTACTGGGTACACATTGTTTACGTACTCATGCTACACTTGCTGCACATTTTTGTGCAGGTACGTATTTGTCTAGTGGCCTTATGGGCGCAGAGGTGTGGTTATTGCAGAGACTTAGGTGAACTGCATTCTATATTACGATCCGCAGCCAGTAGAGTCTCCTTCAGAGTTATTTATATTTTTCCTGTCTAATTTGTATTTCGGACAGTTATTGTATTTTATTTTATATTCCCAGTAAATGCTCATGCACTTGTGACACCGAATTTTGAGAGGATTATGGGTTGTTCTGTATTGAATTTGTTAAAAGTATTATTATTTACTCTGTAAATCCCCATTCTTTACTATGTATATTAAAGGAAAATATGATTTCAAAAGTAATAAAAATGAGAACGCAATTTAGTATTTATTGTTGGCTTGCCTGACAGTGGTATCCGGCGCCATCGCGACCTTAATGGATTTTGGGTCGTCACATGAAACTTCTACAATTTTTTCCAAAATTTCCATTTTAAAATACTAATTAAATGATTGAAAACAGTGATATATTCATGTATATTAACCAAATCCGAGATAGAATCACTTGCTCCGATGATTTTCTTGAAAAACCCACGAAACATCGCCACAAATCGAGCTCTCTAGGTCCAAAAATAAAAAATGAGATGAAAACCTCGTTTATATGGTACCACATCTGACTTCCAAAGTGCTGACGGCACCGCAATCCAAATTGTGCGGCCACACTTCAACAACCACTACACTACCATGCTTCAGTAAATTGACCATAACTTTCGGTACAAATGTCCAAAGATACCTGGTTTAGCTTTCTGGAAACTAGACTATAAGGGCTACAACTTTCGTTTATGAATCATCTCCAACTTACTTGTAGATTAAAAGATATAAGCTTTCGAAGTCGGACTATCGACCTCAAAATCTCCTTTCTGTGGCCGCGAGAGAAATTCTGTGGACCGCACAATTTCAACTACGGATAGCACAATTTCATATGCGGTCCTCACAATTTCCACTGCCTCCGCACTTTGGGAGTTTGCGGCCACACATCCGCACTCCAAAATGTGCCCTCCGCACTTCAACTGTCCCAAAACATCATCAGAGTGACGAAATGCCCAAACTCGTTTAAAACCCACCCCGAAACTCACCCGAGCCACTCGGGACCTCAACTAAATATACCAATAAGTCCTAAAATATAATACGGACGTACTTGAGGTCTCAAACCACATCAAAAAGTGTCGAAACTATGAATCGCACCACAAATTGAACTCATAAATTTCCAAATCTTCCAACTTCTAAAACTCGTGTCAAAACATATCAAATCAATCCGGAATGACTTCAAATTTTGCACACGAGTTATAGATGACAAAATGGACCTGTTCCAATTTCGAAAATCAAATTTCGACCCCGATATCAATAAATTCAACTCCCGATCAAACTTTCTAAAAATTTTCCATTTTCCAACTTTCGCGAAAATGCGTCAAGTTGTCCTACGGACTTCCAAATCCAAATTCGGACATACGCCTAAGTCCGAAATCACCATACAAAGCTATTGAAACCATCTAAATTCCATTTCAGAGTCGTTTGCTCAAAAGTCAACTCTCTGATCAACTCTTTTCTTTCAAGCTTCTTAAATAAGAATTGTTCTTCCAATTTGATCCCGAATCGTCCGAAAATCAAACTCGACCACATATGCAAGTCATAATACACATTACAAAGCTGCTTGAGACCTTAATTCGCTGAAAGATATACTAATTCGCAAAATTACAAGTCGAATCGTTACAATGACTTGTTTGGGTAGCCTTGTTATTCCTTTTGATGTTGTGGTATACCGTAATTGGTTGTAAATTGGTTGCTTAATTTATGTTGCTTGAGAGGGATTGGGTTGCACGCCTCAACATATATGATTTATTATTTTGAGGGATCGGGTTGTACGCCACAACCGATATAATTTATTATTGAGAGGGATCGGATTGCACGCCGCAACAGATATAATTTAATATTGAGAGGGATCGGGTTGCACACTGCAACAAATATGATTTGTTATTGCTTGGGATCGGGTTGCACGTCGCAATAAATATAAAATTAAAGTGATATTAAGGTTAATTCCGATTGTGATTCTCATGATGCATTCTATGTTAGGACGGCTATTGTGGTTTCTTAAATCACTTCATTATATTTTGAACATAATTAATTAGCTGTCAATATATTAAAAATGGAATAATATGGACTTCTTGTGTGAGTCATGCATTCTATGTGATATGTTAAGTTGCTGAAAATTTAGCAGATATAAATAAAAGAATTTTCAGGTTGTTCCACTTGCGTGTCTTTCAAAAATAAAAATCATATCTTATTCGAAGATCTATTAAATTAAATGGTGATTATAGTTTTACTTTAATTGATATCTCAACTTCATCATTATCGGGTAATTTATGTAAAAAATTGTTATTACGTTTTACTTTAATAAATTCCATATTTATCTCGTTAAAATTTTATTGAATATCTTAATTTGTATAAATACAATATTATATTGGATCTCATATATTTCTAAATTAAACTCAAATGATATTCTATTTGCACAACCTCTCTACTATTTTACCTTATTTAAATTCTAAATTGGCTTAATAACTCATTTTACGCTTTACTATGTTCAAGTTGGAATTATGCTTAATTTTGTTTAAATTATTCATCATTTCATGGTAAGGACGAGAGTAAAAGCACGAAGGGTAATGCGTGCCATTTTTATATTATATTTGTACTCTGATTATATGTTGCTCAATTGCTTGATTGTTTGCTCGATGTCATCCGTGTTCTCATTATTTTCATTGTTGATTTGTATTAAAAATTCTTCTGTTATTGGCCTTATATTGATATTATTTCCTTTTTAGCTTTATGTGACATTTTGAACAAGTTTATATGTCTGGTAGGTGTCTTGACCTGGCCTCGTCACTACTCTACTAAAGTTAGGCTTGATACTTACTGGGTACCACTGTGGTGTACTCATGCTACATTTCTGCATATCTTTTTGTGCAGATCCAGGTACCTCAGTGTTGTTGATAATATTGCTAATTGATTGCAAATTGCTGTGGAGACTTAAGGTATACTTGTCGCATTCGCAGGCCTCAGAGTCGCCTTCTGATTGTTTCATTGCACTGTTTGATTCTATTCTGGAACAGTTGTATTTAGAGATTTTCTAATAAACTCTGTAGAACTTATGACATGTACTACCGATTTTGGAATGGTAGGAAATTTCTATTTCATATTTAAAATTATTTGGTTGAGTTGCTACTAATTCAGTAAGTGTTAGGCTTACCTATTCCCTAAGACTAGGTGCCATCACGACATCCTACGGGAGTGTGATGGCGCTTAACACTTTACTTACTAGGCAAGCCAACGTTAGAATAATTTTAACCTTTTTTAACAATTCATTTTAATTAAATAATGAAGAAACCCGAACAACTAGAATAATATCTGAACTAAAGTAAGCAACCAAATAATAACAATGTCTAAATACCATCCCAGAACTGGAGTCACAAGTACACGATATTTTAGAATAATACAAACAATGGTCTGAATAAAAATAAAGTTGTCTGAATGAAAGTACACAATTAAGATAAAGTAGAAGGAGACTTCAGATCTGCGAATGTTGTGCAGCTATACCTCAAGTCTCCTTTGATAGCTGGATCTGGGCAAATCTACCGTACGCCGCTGGGATCAACTCCGGTATCTGCACAAGATTTGCAGAGTGTAGTATGAGTTCAACCGACCCCATGTACTCTGTAAGTGCCAAGCCTAACCTCAACGAAGTAGTGACGAGGCTAAGACAGGTTGCTTACATTAACCTGTACGCAGTAATGATAATAATAACATGAATAAATGTAAGACAGGTAAATCATATCAATAATGGAAGTCAATTCAGCAGTCACAACCATTTATTTCTTTTATCAGTCTGTTGCGGCGTGCAACCAACTCCTTTAATATAACCCTTCAATTAAATTCCGTTGTGGCGTGCAACCCCCTCCAACAATATAAACTTAAAATAAAATCCATTACGGCGTGCAACCCGATACCCCAATATAATCTTTTAATAAATTCTGTTGCGGCATGCAACCCGCTCCAATAATATAATCTAACAACACTTAAATGCAACACTACTCCAATAAATACCACAATTAATAAGAAATTATTAGGCAGCAAAATATATAACAGCTATAAATTATTTAGGAAACAAGTAATGACAAGTAGCAATTAATTGTGGAAATCAGGGAGAAAATAGGCAATTTAATATTTAATATGCTACACGTCAAGTAGCAATTAAGACACATAAGTCAAATAGGCTTGTAACAATTATAGCATGAATTCAAAACATAATATTGGACAAGGAATATAAGAGAAATAATTAATATAATTATTAATTCATGAATTAAAATGATTTATGATTTTTAGATATATATGCAAATAATTAATTTGACGACTTATAGGCACTCGTCACCTCGCCTATACGTCGTTACACATGAAATTCACGTAACAAATAATCCAAGGGTTCTATTCCCTCGAGTCAAGGTTAAACACGACACTTACCTTGTTTTGCAATTTCAAATGATCACTCGACCACAACGTTTCCTTTCGAATTATTCTCCAAACCAATCAAACCTAGCAAATTATTTACCAACAATTCAATTTGAGCTTTAGAAATTATTCACAATTCGAAAGAGACTTAATTTAAGTTATTTTTGGAAAAGTCAACTAAAAGTCAACGTGGGGTCCACTTTTCGGAACCTGACGAAAAATTACCGATTTCGGATACCCGTTCCGATACGAGTTCAACCATACTAAAATTATCGAATTCCGACATAGAATTGCCTTTCAAATCTTCATTTTACATTTTTGAAAGATTTTACAAAAAATTTAATTTCTTCCATCTAAATCCGAAATAAACGAGGAATATAATCATGGATTTATGAAATATAATCAATATAGGATAAGGAACACTTACCCAGTTCGAATTTGTGAAAACTCCTCTGAAAATCGCTCAAACCGAGCTCTAAATCGCGGATAAGAAAAATGGGTCGAAATTCCATTTCCAGAACTTAAGTTCTACTGTCTAGGGATTTACTCTTCGCGATCGCGGGAATCTTTCTGCGATCGCGTAGAACAATTTCTGCCCGGGTCCATTTTACTTATCGAGATCGCGGGAACGGCTTCGCTATCACGTAGCACAAATTGCACAGGCTGCCAATTTTGACTACGCGAACGCGACATCCCGTACGCAAATGGGGAGCATGACCCTTTAGACCTTCGTGATCGCGGACTGCTTCATGCGATCGCGATGCACAAGTTTGACTGCCCCAGCTTCTGCTTCATTTCCTCTTCGCAGACGCAATCAACCATACACTTTCGCGATGCACTGGGAGCCAACCTTCCGCGATCGCGTGCCTATCTTCGCGAACACAAAGGGTAAAAATCATGGCTCACAATTTCCTCTTCGCGATCGCGAAGCACAATGCACCAGATGACAGCTGAAGCTCAAAAACTAGATTTTTCAAAATTTCAAAAGGTATGTAGGCTATCCGAAACTCACCCGAGCCCTCGGGGTTCCAAACCATATATGCACACAAGTCCAAAAACTTCATACGGACTCGCTCTCGCGATCAAAACACCAAACTAACACCTAGAACTATGAATAGGACACCTAATCAAATGGAATTTTCAATGAAACTTAAGAATTCCTATTTTAACAACCGGGCGTCCGAATCACGTCAAATCACTTCTGTTTGTTACCAAATTTGGCAGACAAGTCATAAATTATATAACAGAGCTATTCTAACTCTTGGAATCTCAATCCGAATACGATATCGATAAAAGTCAAGTTTTGGTCAAACTTTGAAATCTTTAAGCTTTCAAATTTTTAATTTTCAATAAATGTCGATAACTCAAGCTAGGAACCTCCAAATTAAATTCTGGTCATACGCCCAAGTCCCAAATCACGATACGGACCCACCAGAACCATCAAAACACTGATCCTGGTCCGTTTGCTCCAAATGTTGACCGAAGTCAACTTAAATGAGTTTTAAAGCACAAATTTAATTTTTTATCAATATTTTTCACATAAAAGCTTTCCGAAAAAAAATTATGCGGACTGCACACGCAAGTCGAGAAAAGCTCAATATTGCTATTTGCGGACTCAGAACACAGAAATGAATGTTTAAGATTAAATATGACATATTGGGTTATCACATTCTCCACCTCTAAAATAAACATTCGTCCTTGAACGAAACTAGAAAAGTACATGGGCTAGTGAAAAGGTGTGGATATCTACTCTGCATGTCGGACTCGGACTCCCAGGTAGATGCTTCAACCGGCTGACCTCTCCATTGCACTTTAACGGATGGATAACTCTTAGACCTCAACTGTCGGACCTGCCGGGTTAGAATAGCTACCGACTCCTCTTCATAAGTCAAATCTTTGAACAATTGGACTGAGATGAAATCTAACACATGGGACAAATCACTATGATATTTTCGGAGCATAGGCACATGGAACACCGGATGAACTGCTGATAAACTAGGTGGTAGTACAAGCCTGTAGGCTACTTCACCCACCTTTCCAAGAATTTCAAACTGTCCGATATACCTAGGGCTTAACTTGACCTTATTTTCGAATCTTATTACACCTTTCATAGGTGAAACCCGGAGCAATACTCTTTCTCCTGCCATGAATGCAATGTCACGAACTTTACGGTCGGCATAACTCTTTTGCCTAGACTGAGCTGTGCGAAGTCGATCCTGAATAATCTTGACCTTATCCAAGGTATCCTGTACAAAATCGGTACCCAACAACCGAGCCTCTCCCGGTTCAAACCAGCCAACTGGCGAACGACATCGCCTACCATATAAGGCTTCATACGGAGCTATCTGAATGCTCGACTTGTAGTTGTTATTATAGGCAAACTCTGCAAGTGGCAAGAACTGATCCCAAGAACCTCCAAAGTCTATAACACAAGCGCGAAGCATATCTTCCAATATCTTAATAGTGCTCTTGGATTGTCCGTCCATCTGAGGATGGAATGTTGTACTCAACTCAACCCGCGTGCCTATCTCACATTGTATAGCCCTCCAGAAATGCGAGGTGAACTGCTACTGGAATGAAATGTGCTGACTTGGTCAACCTGTCTACAATGACCCATACTGCATCGAACTTTCTCTGAGTCCGTGGAAGCCCAACAACAAAATCCATAGTGATACGCTCCCACTTCCACTCAGGAATTTCTAACTTTTGAAGCAAACCACCAGGTCTCTGATGCTCGTACTTGACTTGCTGACAATTTAGACACCCAGCTACAAATATACAACTATATCCTTTTTCATTCTCCTCCACCAATAATGTTGTCGCAAATCTTGATACATTTTGGCATCACCTGGATAAATAGAATACCGGAAACTGTGGGCCTATTCAAGAATTAATTCCCAAAGCCCATCCACATTAGGCACACAAATATGACGCTGAATCCGCAGAACTCCATCTTCCACCACAACAACCTGCTTGGCACCACCGTGCCGAATCGTGTCTTTAAGGACAAGCAAATGGGGATCATCATACTGTCGCTCTGTGATACGCTCATACAAGAAAGAGCGAGTGACTGTGCAATCTAACCTCACGAACTGATTGGCCAAAGTCTGAACATCTGCAACTAACAACCTCTCACCAACCTAAATATATGCAAGGCTACCTATACTCATAGCCTTTCTACTCAAAGCATCGGCCACCATATTGGCCTTTCCGGGGTGATACAAAATGGTGATTTCATAGTCTTTCAACAACTCCAACTATCTTCCCTGCCTTAAATTGAGATCTTTTTGTTTGAACAGATACTGTAGACTACGTTGATCAATGAATACCTCACAGGAGACACTGTTATAGTAGTGCCTCCAAATCTTCAGCGCATGAACAATGGATGCCGATTCTAAGTCATTAACAGGGTAATTCTTTTTATGAACCTTCAACTGCTGTGACGCATATGCAATCACTCTGCCATCTTGCATTAATACTGCACCAAGCCCCATGCGAGATGCATCACAATACACTGTATAAGATCCTGAATCTGTGGGCAATACCAACACTTGCGTCGTAGTCAAAGCAGTCTTGAGCTTCTGAAAGCTTAACTCACACTCGTCTGACCCTTTGAATGGGGCACCTTTCTAGGTCAATTTGTTCAATGGGGATTCTATGGATGAAATCTCCTCCACGAACCGGTGATAATAACCTGCCAACCCCAGGAAACTCCGAATCTTTGTAGCTAAAGTAGGTCTAGGCCAATTCTGAACTACCTCAATCTTCTTAGGATCCACTTTTATGCCTTTCGCCAATACAACATGCCCCAAAAAGGCAACTAAGTCTAACCAAAATTCACATTTTGAAAAATTGGCATATAATTGATTATTTTTCAAAGTCTGAAGCACCATCCGAAGATGTTGTTCATGATCCTCTCTACTGCTGGAGTAAATCAAGATATCATCAATAAATATGACCACAAAAGAATCTAAATAAGGCTTGAACACCCGGTTCATCAAATCCATAAATGTTGCTGGGGCATTTGTAAGCCCAAATGACATCACTAGGAATTCGTAATGCGCATACCGAGTTTGAAAAGCTGTCTTAGGGACATCAGATACCCTAATCTTCAACTGATGGTAGCCAGACCTCATATCAATCTCGAAAACACCTTGGCACCTTGAAGCTGATCGAATAAGTCATCAATTCTTGGCAACAAATACTTGTTCTTGATAGTGGCCTTGTTCAATTGCCGATAATCTATATATAACTGCATTCAACCATCTTTCTTCTTTATAAATAACACTGGTGCACCCCATGGCGAGACACTAGGTTTGATGAATCCCTGGTTAAGCAAGTCTTGTAATTGTTCCTTAAATTCCTTTAGCTCCGGCAGGGCTATACGGTATGGTGGCATAGAAATAGGCTGGGTGCCCAGAGCCAAATCAATACAGAAGTCAATATTTCTGTCGGGTGGCATCCCCGGCAAATCTGCAGGAAATACATAAGGAAACTCAAGGACAACTGGAACTGAATCCATAGAAGGAACTTCCGTAGTAGGATCGTGAATATAAGCCAAGTAAGCTAGACACCTCTTTTCGACCATACATCGAGCTTTCACGTAAGAGATAACCCTGATGGTAGAATGGCCAAGAGTCCCTTTCCACTCTATTCGAGGTAACCTAGCATAGCTAAGGTCACTATTTTGGCATGACAATCCAATATAGCATGATAGGGTGACAACCAATCCATACCTAAGATGACATAAAAATCTATCATATCAAGACGATAGACATGATCTACCACCGGTGTGGACACACACAGAAGCACTCAGAGAATCACGAGGCACAACCAGATATGAAGCAAAATAGGAGGAGACATAGGAATAAGTAGATCCTGGATTAAATAGAACCGAGGCATCTCTATGGCAGACTGGAATAATACCTGTGATTACGGCATCAGATGATTCGACCTCAAGCCTAGCTAGAAAAGCATAAAATCGGGGTTGGGCCCCACCACTCTGAACTATATCTCTGGGACGGCCTCTAACTAGATGGCCTTCACGTGTAACTGTCTGACCTCCACCTCTAGCTGTCTGACCCTTGCCCCTAGCTGGCTGGGAGGGCAGTGGAGCAATCAGTGCCGGTATGATGGCACGAGAATCTGCTGTGATCTGTTGCTCGACAACCTAGGTCAATACCTCCTGATATGACCAATGTTTTAACACCCATTCTACTGTTGTGCCTGCTGAAGCTAAAGCTGACCTGGACGAACCGGATAATCGATGTAGTGACTCTGGAGTGGTGATGCATTGATAGGAGCTGAATGTGCACTAAATGCTGGCTGTCCATAGTAAGGAATAATAGGATCATGACTCCCTAAAACACCGTGAGATGCCTCAAGTGCTGAATAAAATGGCCAGGGAGGATGACCTCAACCATAAGTACCCTTGCCTCCAGATGAGGTGCCTCTAAAATTACCCAAATGACAGGGCCTCTTATCTGACACTGGCCCTCTCTCCTGAGCTCGAACTAACTCAATCCGCCTAGCAATATTCACTTCGGTCTGGAAGGTAATATCACTCCCTGTCTCCTTGGCCATCTAAAGCCTGAGAGTATAAGTTAGTCCATCAATGAATCTCCTCACCCTCTCCCTTTCAGTAGGAAGAAATACGATGGTATGACGGGCTAAGTCTACAAACCGGGTCTCATAATGGGTAACAAATATACTACCCTGCTAGACATGCTCAAACTGCCTACGGTATTCCTCTCTAAGTGTAATAAAAACAAACTTCTCCAGAAATAGCAGTGAGAACTGCTCCCAAGTAAGTGCAGGCGAATCCGTTAGTCTAGCAAGTAGATAATCTCTCCACTACCTCTTGGCGGAACCATTCATCTGAAACACATCAAAATCGACCTCGCTGTTTTCAACTATTCCCATGTTCCGCAGCATCTCATGAAAATGGTCAAGATAATCCTGTAGGTCCTCAGAAGGCGTACCACTAAAGTGAACTGGAGAAAGCTTACTAAGCTTGTCCAATCTCAATTAAGCCACAGAAGACATGGCGGGCTTATCACCAGCTTGTGCCACAACAACTGGCTAAATTACCCCAACTAACGAAACTGCTGGGGCTTGATTCTAGGGAGCCATCTGCTGCGGAGCAGAAGTAGTGGGAGTTTGTGTTCCTCCCCCAGCTTGTGAGACAGCTGGTGCCACTGGAAATGTACCATTCTGGGCCACGCCCTCCATAAAGCTCACCAAACGGACTAGAGCATCCCGAAGCACTAGAGTAGCTATGAATTTTTGAGGGACCTGAACTGGTCCAATAGATACAGTCTGAGCTGGAACCTCCGCTTGCAAATCCACTTGTGGTTCTACAACAGGTGTTGCTGCTCGAGCTCTAGACTGAGCTCTACCTCTGCCTCTACCTTGGCCTCTACCCCTGGTCATAGTTGCCATCGGGGGCTCTAGTCCATGTCCGTCGGTAGATGTATTACGTGTTCTCACCATCTGCGAGAGAATAAGAATAGAATTGTTCAATCATCGATGATAGAATAAAATCGCACGACAGAATAAGAAAGAAGTGATATTGTTCCTAAACTTCATAGCCTTTGAGAGATAAGTACAGACATCTCTGTACCGATCCTTCAGACATTACTAAGCTTGCTCGTGACTCATGAGACCTAAGTAACCTAGTGCTCTGATAACAACTTATCACAACCCGAAATTCCCACCTTCGGGACCGTGATGACACCTAACTTTTTCCTTGCTAGGCAAGCCAACGTTAGAATAAATTTAACCATTTTTAATAATTCATTTTAATTAAATAATAAAGAAACCCGAACAACTGGACTAATGTCTGAATTAAAGTAAGCAAGCAAATGATAACGGTGTCTAAATACCATCCCAGAACTGGAGTCACAAGTACACGAGCTTCTAGAATAATACAAACAAAGTCTGAATAAAAATAAATTTGTCTGAAAGAAAGCACACAACTAAGATAAAGTAGAAAGGGACTTCAGAGCTGTGAACATTGTGCAGCTATACCTCAAGTCTCCTCCGATAGCTGGATCCCAGCAAATCTACCGTACGCCATTGGGATCAACTCCGGTATCTGCACAAGAAATACAAAGTATAGTATGAGTACAACCAACTCCATGTACTCTGTAAGTACCGAGCCTAACCTCGATGAAGTAGTGACGAGGCTAAAGTAGGTCACTTACATTAACCTGTACGCAGTAATGATAATAATAACAAGAATAAAGGTAAGACAGGTAAATCATATCAATAATGGAAGTCAATTCAGCAGTCACAACCATTTATTTCGTTTATCAATCTGTTGCGGCGTGCAACCCGTTCCTTAAATATAATTTTTCAATTAAATTCCGTTGCGGCGTGCAACTCGCTCCAACAGTATAAACATAAAATAAAATCTGTTGCGGTGTGCAACCCGATCCCCCAATATAATCTTTCAATAAATTCTATTGCGGCGTGCAACCCGTTCCAACAATATAATTTAATAATACTTAAATGCAAAACTACTCCAATAAATACCACAATTAATAAGAAATTATTGGGCAACAAAATATACAACAATTATAAATTATTGAGGAAACAAGTAATGACAAGTAGCAATTAATTGTGGAAATCAGGGAGAAAATAGGCAATTTAAAATTTAATATGCTAAATGTCAAGTAGCAATTAAGACACATAAGTCAAATATGCATGTAACAATTATAGCATGAATTCAAGACATAATATTGGACAAGGAATATAAGAGAAATAATAAATATAATAATTAATTCATATTTTAAAATAATTTATGATTTTCAGATAAATATGCAAATAATTAATTTGACGACGTATAGGCACTCGTCACCTCGCCTATATGTCATTACACAGTGAAAATCATGTAACAAATAATCCAAGGATTCTATTCCCTCAAGTCAAGGTTAACCACGACACTTACCTTGTTTCGCAATTTCAAATGATCACTCGACCACAACTTTTCCTTTCGAATTATTCTCCAAACCAATCAAACCTAGCAAATTATTTACGAACAATTCAATTTGAGTTGTAGAAATTATTCACAATTCGAAAGAGACTTAATTTAAGTCATTTTCAGAAAAGTCAACTAAAAGTCAATGTGGGGCCCACTTTTCGAAACCCGATGAAACATCACAAAATTCGGACACCCGTTCCGATACGAGTTAAACCATACTAAAATTATCGAATTCCGACATCTGATAGCCTTTCAAATCTTCATTTTATATTTTTGGAAGATTTTACAAAAATTCTAATTTCTTCCATCTAAATCCGAAATAAACGAGGAATATAATCATGGATTTATGAGTTATAATCAATATAGGATAAGGAACACTCACTATGTTTGAATTTTTCAAAACTCCTCTAAAATTCGCTCAAACAGAGCTCTAAATTGCAGATATGAAAAATGGGTCAAAATTTCATTTCCAGAATTTAAGTTCTGCTGTCCAGGGATATACTCATTGCGATCGCGGGAATCCGTTCGCGATCGCATAGAAAAATTTCCGCCCACGTCCATTTTACTCATCGCAATCACGGGAATGGCTTCGCGATCACGAAGCACAAATTGCACAGGCTACCAATTTGCACTACATCCCATACACGAACGCGGAGCACGACCCTTTAGACCTTCGCGATCGTAGACTACTTCATGCGATCGCGAAGCACAAATTTGAGTGCCCCAGCTTCTGCCTCATTTCCTCTTTGCGGACGTGATCAACTATACGAGTTCACGATGAATTGGGAGCCAACATTCTGCGATCGTGTGCCTATCTTCGTGAACACGAAGGGTAAAAATCACGGCTCACAATTTTATCTTTGTGATTGCGGGAATGGCTTTGCGATCGCGAAGCACAATGCACCAGATAACAGCTAAAGCTCAAAGACCAGATTTTTCCAAAGTTTAAAAGGTCTGTAGGCTATCCGAAACTCACCCGAGCCCTCGAGATTCCAAACCATATACGCACACAAGGCTAAAAACTTCATACGAACTCGCTCGCATAATCAAAACACCAAAATAACACCTAGAACTACGAATCGGATACCAAATCAGCTGAAAGTTTCAATGAAACTTAGGAATTCCTATTTTAATAATCGGGCGTCCAAATCACGTCAAATCACTTCTGTTGTCATCAAATTTGGCAGACAAGTCATAAATGACATAACAGAGCTATTCTAACTCTCGGAATCTCAATCCAAATCCGATATTGATAAAAGTCAATTTGTGGTCAAACTTAGAAATCTTTAAGCTTTCAAATTTCTAATTTTCAATAAATGGCGATCACTAAAGCTAGGGAGCTCCAAATTAAATTTCGGGCATACGCCCAAGTCCCAAATCATGATACCCATCAGAACCATCAAAATACTGATCCCGGTCCTTTTGCTTAAAATATTGGCCGAAGTCAACTTAAATGAGTTTTAAAGAACAAATTCACATTTTTATCAATTTTTTTCACATAAAATCTTTTCGAAAAAAATTATACGGACTGCGCACGCAAGTCGAGGAAAGCTGAATGGTGCTATTTGAGGATTCAGAACACATAAATAAATATTTATAATTAAAGATGGCATATTGGGTCATCACACACTATCAAGTCTCCGTACTCTATATAACAAACTAAACAATCATTTAAAAGTTATCGCCAATCTTAGACATTTTTAACAAATTTTATCAAAGAAAAAACTCTTTTCATCGTTGCAATAGAGACAGATAATATAAAATTTAAACAAATAAACAAGTCTCCATCTCTTGTGCATATATTTATAATAGTTCTTGCATATGATAGTAGATGCATAGAAAAGCTTTTTTGCTTTCCTTTATTTTTTTTCCTTACTGATATGAGTAAGGTTCGTTTTTTGCTAATATATGGAGAAGGTTATCAGATGATGCAAAGTTCCCTTGCCAGTTTAATGCGAACATTATTTTCTAGCATAAAAAAGATATGTAGACCTGACTTACACCCTAAATGCTTGACCAATTCAGGGTCTATGAAATTATGAGAACTCCAGTATCAATCAGTATACTTAAAGCCTTTTTTGCATGATAACCACTAACCTTTAAGGTCCCGTATCCCAGTTATCACGACCCAAACCGATGGGTCGCGACGGGCAGCCGGTACCTTACTCAACCGAGTACCAATATAACGTATATTTTCGTATCATACTATCATAGAAAAATGAGACGGAAAGGCTGCCGTGGGATAACTAGAATAAAACATGTAATACCAACTTACACATAATACATACGGCCTATAAGACCAAAATAATCACTCGTACACTAAACATAGACCGATAAGGCCATACAATCTTTCATATACATGACATCTATCTACAAGCCTCTAAGAATATATAATTTTCATAAAGGTCGGGACAGTGCCCCGCCATACCAATCATTACATGTCCTAATCATACTGACCAAATAGTAACTCCGAAAAGAATGGAGCGCACCAACACCTTCTGCTAAGCTGATAGCCTATTTGGAGGACTCTCAACCTGTCTAACGGGACCTGCGGACATGAAACGCAATATCCCCAGGCAAAAAGAGACGTCAGTACAAATAATGTAACAAGTATGTAAGGAATGAAAATCAGTAAATAATAGACATGAGAGAAACATGGAGTAAAAGACTCGACATGTAAGTCCGAATAACTCTGTGAATCATTAATATTTATAATGCCATGCATATGCGTATAAATGTCATACTATACTTAGGTATATATGTTCATAACATCATCAAGCCTCTGAGGGCATCCCATCATATCATCTCGGCCACTCTGGGCAAATCATCAACGAATACCAGCTGATTAGGTGGTGGTGCGTATATAATGCCATAACCTTTCCTCATACCTCATATACATATATATATATATATATATATATATATATATATATATATATATATATATATATATATATATATATATATGCGTATATAACGCCATCTGGTCATGGGTCAATGTACATGTATAAATAAATGCAATGCATGAGAAGTACGTCAATAAAATCTCTCGGTATGTCATAAGACCATTATACCTCTGATTAATATCATGAAATAAACTTTATCAACTTACGTATTTTCTGAGACCCATGAACATATGATAGAATAATAGGACACATGGAAAATCAAGAACATAAGCATCTCTAGCATTTCTATGAATAGAGTCATTTATGTAAGTTGCATATTTTGCTCGTTTCGTTTGTATCATTTGGATCATGCCAAAAAGAAAGAAGGGATAGCCTTAACATACCTGCGTCGGTTCTCTTGACAATCCCTATAACACATGTTAGTTGCGACAAAACACATGATGGCAAGATCGGAGTAGGGAAAAATCCGTATGATATTCTTGAGAAAGTTGCACCGTACTCCATTATAATTGCAGAATCTCACGTTGCTTAATATGCTATGAGATCTTGCTGAATTGTTGAAGATCTCACGTTGCTTATGTGTGATATATAAGTAAGTTAGAGAGGTATTATAAGTAAGTTGAATTGTTGAAGATCTTTGTTGCTTATGTGATATATGCATCTCTCTTTTAAGTATGAGATGTCTTATATTAGAATGGATGTGGGTCCCACTTTATGTGGTGGCTTAACCACATACCTTTAATTAGTCACCTTTTCCTAATGACTTAAGAGTCATGAATCTTGGAGTGTCTTGCTGCCACGTGGGGGTGTTTAATCTTACCCAAATTCTTTAATTAACTAGGCAATTTTTCATTACCCAATAATTAATTAATTATTCACATCATTAAGAATTATCTCAAATTACTTAAAATAATACTCACTTTTAACATACCTTATACACCTCACTATCATGGTCATATGGTACCTTGTATGGCACAAGTCCATAACATACCTTATATACCTTGTATGGACCGTATTTTATCTCAAAATGTCAAACTTCGACGAAATTTATTTTTTTCGATTTATTTACTCCCTCACCTTCACGAATTTACTCATCACTTGTTTAAAATAGCATAATGCTTATAATCTCAAAATAATCTCATCCCCGAACATACGTCGATTAACTTACGACAAAACTTTAACATATAAAAATGCGGGATGTAACATCTCATTTCCGAGCTTATATCAATTTACTTATGGCGTACTTTCACGTACGAAAACATAGGGTGTAACACCAGTAAACCATTCAAAGCATGGATAGAAATTTTCATTTGTTCCATACATTGAGATGGTTCCAACTGGTCAATACCACCATCTTGTATTAATAACTCCTGTTCTTCATCTGTATGAGACACTTCCTCTAACTCCTCCAGTTCCAATAGATACAACTATTTTGAACTCTTAGACCTATGGCCTGATGTATATTTCTCATTACAGAAATAACAAAATCCTTTTGCTCTTTTTTCATTCATCTCATGTATGCTTAGTGTCCTTTTAGTAAACCCTATAGTATAAGAAGAATTACTAGAATTAGGAGTTGGTAAAAAGGGCTTACCACTGCTGACTTGTCCTGCATATCTCTTAGTTGAAGAGTTGGTTGTGTAGGGAGGTTGTTTAGTTGCAGCCAAGTATGCTTCTTACATTCTTGCAGTTCTGTACACTTGATATAGATTTGTTGGATTGGTCAACTTGACAACAATGTTCAACTCATGCTTCAGACCACCAAGAAAGAAGCTGATTGCATTACCTTGAGATAGTCTCGCCCTATTCAGATTCCTTTCAAAGATATCTTGGTATTCCTTTTCACTCATAGTATGTTTAATCTTTTTGATTTCTTCCATTGGATCATCGAAATCAACTCCAAACCTCTCAACTAATGCTATCACATACTCATTCCAAGTAGCTGGTTGGAGGTATTGTCTATACCTCATAAATGACAGATGCCATTGAATAGCTTTACCTTCCAAGTGCATAGCAGCTACTTCCACTTTTTCCTAAGCAGCAACCTTCTTTGTGGCAAAAACCTGCTCGATTTTGAACAATCACGATCTGAAATCTTCTCTTGTGAATATCAAAAACTCCATCCTTGACCATATAGAGAAATTAGAATGGTGTTGATGGTAGCTGCCAGGGCTTTTATCTCGCTGAGATCTCACTTCAGATGATTTACATTTATTTTGTAATTGCGATTTGTCATTATAAATATTCCTAGAATTGGATAGTTGTTCCTTAAGCTTGTAGACTGTTTGATACAGATGTTTTAGATTGGAAACTTCCCCAGACAAAGCTCTCACATCTGTTATTAATTTTTGCATCAACTCACGTAAGTCCACAATTTCTTTAGTTGAGTTGTCATTCGATAGAGTATCCTTCACCATCATTCCAAGGATTGCTGGCTCAAATACCAATGTTACACGATTGCAAGAATTTGAATTGAACTCAAGGATTGCAACACTGCCTTAGGAATTGCTTGAGAAAGCAGTAGAGAAAGGAATTTGCAGAAGAGAAGAGAGAAATTAGGATAGAATTGTATGTATTTATTGATGAAATGAAAAATGTAGCTTACAACACTATTTGTACTGATTACATTGTATCAAAAACGATAAAGCTGAAGCATATTCTTTTCTAACTAAATTCTGTTATTCTAACTACCTCAACTAACTCTCCCTCCCTGCAATTAACTTTTGACTTGCACGAATTCTTCTTCTATACTTGAGCTGCTCGAGCTAATATTCTATAATTGTGTATCAGTATTCCCCCCAATCAAAGATCCTTGTCCGCAAGG
Organism: Nicotiana tomentosiformis; assembly: GCF_000390325.3. Taxonomy (NCBI): domain Eukaryota; kingdom Viridiplantae; phylum Streptophyta; class Magnoliopsida; order Solanales; family Solanaceae; genus Nicotiana; species Nicotiana tomentosiformis. The sequence continues at coordinate 26,281,356 of NC_090816.1, forward strand.
ATCAAAAGAAGGGAACCTAGTTTGTAGGACTGTAACAAACTCCCATGTAGCAACATCAGTAGGAAGTCCTTGCCACTTAACTAAGACTTGTGTAATAACTTTATTTTCTTTCTTCACCATTCTTCTTTGCAAGATTAGTTCAGAATCGTGGCAATAAGGATTGGCCAAATCAATTAATGGAGGATAAGAAATCTGAGATGGAACTTCATGGCATCTTTTCAACAATGTAACATGAACTGTGGGGTGAATCTTGACTCCAACATAAAGTAATAGAGTGTAAGAAACTGGATCCACTCGTTTGAGAATCTGAAAAAGACCATAGTATTTAGAAGCCAACTTGTGTGATGAGTGGTTGGATATAATCACTTGTTTATGGGGTTGGATCTTCAGATAGACCCAATCACCTACATCAAATTACCTATCACTTCTATGTGAATCTGCTTGTTGCTTCATTCTATGTTGAGCTATTCTCAGATGGTGTTTAAGCAATTGCAATTTCAACTCCCTATTGATCAAAGTGTTATCAACTTCAGTTGAAGCTGACTCCCCTGATAAGTAGGGTAGATGTAAGGGAAGTGGTCGACCATATAGTGCTTCATAAGGAATGATCTATATGGCTGAGTGAAATGAGGTATTATACCAGTACTCAGCCATAGGGAAGCGGGAGTACCGGTTAGTAGAATCTTCATTGCATTAGCACCTTAAGTAGGTCTCAAGACTTTTGTTCAACACCTCAGTCTATCCATCAGACTAAGGAGGAAAAAGAGGACTGAGTTTGGAACATAGACCATATGAATTAGTCAATGTGAAGGCAAATTAATAAACTTAGAGAGGATTTTAAGAGGATATTTCGCTGAAATGGTCTTTCAAAATAGGGGTTTATGATTGGTGACATGTATTCATAGATTACACTAATGAAGAAGACTTTAAGTAATTCTATGGATAAAGAACAAGGATCCTATGTGGTATGATAATGAGTTGTAGATGTGGACTAGAAATTTCAAGGCAGATATTGAGTCTACCCTCGCCCCAGTATGGGTGACTCTACTGGAATTACCATGTCACTATCATGATTGGGTTGCACTGGAACGTATATTGGAACCAATTGGACCTCTAATAGCACTCAACAAAGCCATAATTCCTTTTAGAGACTTCTTGGGACTCCTTGCCCCTTATGTTCAACAATACAATGTCAATCATTTGGAACTATTATAGGTTGAGACTTTTGCCTCATTTCTCTTACATCTTGTATCATTTGGTGGCTGTGTGTTTCTGTCCCTCCCATGGAATTGTGTTAATCCCTTGGCGAGAGATTGTTGAATTATGTTATTTTGTCCTAACACCACCTCCTTGACCACTGTCCTCCTCAAAGTCTAGTGCCCTATGTGGTCTCCTAGTATTTTCATCATTTGATTTTGTGATCTCCTCTTCATTCTACATTAACTCCATGTATGTGTCTTGTGTATCATGGACTCTTATTGTGAAGTGGCTGCCACTGTTTTCTCACCACTGAGGTGTGGAAAATCTTGGCTCTTGGGCTGGGGATTTCTGTGGTTTTAATTAAGACCATGTTCACCCTTTGCCCCTCTCACCTCTACTATCTTCAACTTAAGTTCTGGGAAGATATCCGCTTATGGGATTTTATAGACATCCCACTTGGGAAGTTCCTAAGGTGGAATTTTAGATTTAAACCTCCTTCTCTTTCTTGACGTCACTTTCTTATCATATTCCTCTGTAACACTGAGGAGATCCTTTTCAACCTGCAGCAACTGCTCCTCACACTGTTCTGGAACGGTAACAGTTGATTTCTTTGACTTCTTCACCTTCTTCTTAGTTACAGCTATAATATTACTCTTCTTTCCTTTCTTTTTCTTTTTCCCTCTAATTTGCCTAGCTCCCTGTATATTCATTTCTTCTCCGGTTCTCCCTTCGATTATTCTTATAGAGGTATCTATTTCCTGTGGCTCGCTAATCTCCATAGAGTTCTCTATATGTTGGAATGGCATTGTTTGATCAGCTTTTGGCCTAACAGGTGGAGGAATTGATTTCTTTCCTGCTACTCATTCCATATGTTGCATATGTTTTGCTCCACTTTGCAGGTTCCTCTTGTTATTCTTTGTATTCCTCACTTCTGTCCATCCCTCTTCGTGTTTACTTTTTTCATTCTCTTTCAAATTGGTCTTATCAACATCTGATGGGCCTGGGATGATCTCTGTTATTTGTTGTAGCCTACAGTTACCTTCAGAGTGGCCCTGCATCCTACAATGAAAGAAAAATTCTAGTATGGTTTCATATTCAATCACCTGATTAAACACATCAACTTCACCAGAGTTTTCCATTAATGTTACTTCTATCTTCTTCAGCCTGGGCCTGATAAGGTCAATTTCAACATGAGCTTTTGCAGTAGTGGGTCTAGTTTCAACACAATCTACCATTCATTGTTATGCATGAGCAAATTGTTAACTCCTCCAAGATTGTGAGATACCAATTACAACTTGGTTTGCGAAATAGTTTCTTTAACTTTACTAATAAGATATGGATCTTTTGGTCCTCTGACTTAACTATACATGTCTTGGAGGACTCCGAACAACAAATTACATGCCAAGTTTCGATGCCAGGAAGCCCCGTCCCTCTAAACACTATGATTGTTTATGTTAAATGTACTACTCAACTAAGAAGACAATTATGGGATAAGTTGAGAGCGAGGGATAACAAAACCAGGGTCCATGGGAAGTAGTAGGAGACTTTAATGTCATACTTGAATCTGAGGAGAAATCAGGTGGAAGATCATATAGGGTGGAGGAAAGCATCGACTTCCAGAGTTGCATTGATGATTATGAGTTAACTAATAAGGGAATTTATGGCAATAAGTTCACTTGGAGTTATAATAGAGGTTTCCCTAGGACTATCTAGAAGAGACTCGATAGAGTATTGATAAATTCAAAATGAACAAACATATGGGGGGAAACTATAGTGATACATTTAGCTAGAGTCGGCTTATACCATGCTCCTTTGTTGATTAACATGAAAACCACAGAAAATAATGGTCCAAAGTACTTCAAATTCCTAGAATTTTGGGCAGAGCATAAAGACTTTGTTCCCATGGTTCAAGAAATATGAAATGAAACAGTGGATGAGAATTCTATGTGAGTACTACATTAGAAACTAAAAGGAGTATGCAAAAGACTTAGTATCTGGTCAAGGCAAGCATTTGGAGATATATATAAATAGCTAAAAAGATTGGATAAGGAAATAGCAAAACAGGAAGATGCAATGATAGAACATAATTCACCACTTAGAAAATCTAAGCTTAACAAAGTTAAAGTAGAATACTTACAGCTTATGAAGGCACAAGATGTAGCCTTGAGACAAAAAGCAAAGGCTAATTGGCTAAAAAATAGGGATACGAACACTGCCTACTTTCGTAGTGTCATAAAGGGGAGAAGGAAGAGGCTAAATATTAAGAGGATATAAGATGAAGAGAGTATATGGAGGAAAGGAAATGAGGATATAGCAAAAACAACATTTCAATATTTTTAGAAAATCTTTGATCATAGAGATGCCATAAATGACATGTCATCTCTGAATTGCCTAAGTCCTACAGTGATAGAAGGAGATAATACAATGCTTACATCCATACCTGCAACGGTAGAGGTAAAAAATATCATTTTCTTTATAAATTCAAAACGTGCACTAGGACCAGATGCGCTCTTTTACCAGGTATGTTGGGCAGTAATCTCAGAGGATGTGTATAATGCAATAATAACTTATTTTGGAGGGGGGTGGGGGGTGGGTAAACTTCCCCAAATTCTTTACCCGCACCTATATTGTCATGATAGCAAAGGTGAATTTGCCACATAGCCTAACTGATCTTAGGCCAATCAGTCTATGTAATGTTTCAAGTGAATCGTATCAAAAGTGTTGAATGCTAGAGTAACCCAATTGCTGCCAAGGATCATATCCCCCAACCAGTCAGGGTTCATTAAAGGAAGACTAATCTCTGAAAATATACTAATGCAGTGGAGATTATTAGAGACATTAGAAAATCAAATAAAGGGAGGAATATGGTGATGAAACTGGATATGGCAAAAGCATATGATCAGGTTACTTGGTCATTCCTATGTTGTAAGATGAGAAAGCTCAGCTCGACTTTGCTGAAGAATGGATAGAGCTAATTTACATGCATATATCTGGAAATTCGTACTCTTTGATAGTAAATGATCAAAGATATGGTTTCTTTAAGTCCAAGAATAGGTTGAGACAAGAAGATCGGATCTCACCGTCACTATTTGTACCGAGCCCAAAGTTACTTTCCACCATGCTAAATGAGTTGTAGACTGGAGAAATTTCAGCAATATTTTCATGAACAAACTATGTTCACAGGTTACATATTTGGCTTTTGCAAATGACCTAATACTCTTCTCAAGTGACAAGAAGAGTACACTTAAGTAGATAATGAAAATCTTGGAAAAATACAAAGTTGTGTCGGGATAAAAATTAAATAAAGCAAAGAGCTGTGTTGTGCTAGATCCAAAGGCATTAATGAGGACTACAGAGAGAGTGATCAGACTTATGGGGATGCACATCAAACACTTTCCAATCATATATTTGGAATTCCAATTGATATCATGGAGATAGAAGATTGCTTATTACTCAAACATGGTTAATAAAGTGACTAGTAGAGTGAAGGGTGAAGGGATAGAAAAATAGACTCCCCTTAATAGGAGGAAAAGCCATACTTATCAGGCATGTATTACAAGCAATTCCTATACATCTATTATCAATAGTACACCCACATAAATGAGTATTTTCTCAAATAGAGAAAATATTAGAAAATCTTTTAGAAAGGTGCAGAAGGTCATGATAGACATCATTGGGTAGCCAGAAAATCTTTGTAATATCCTTAAAATGAAGGAGAAGCTCAGTTTAGTTGCCTAGAAGATGTTTGCAAAGCTTTTACAGTAAAATCATGGTAGAATCTCAGGACTGGGAACTCATTATGGAGAGACTTTATGCTTGCCAAATATTGTACAAGAGGTCATCCTACAATCATGCAATGGCATCCAGGGCAATCTCAAACCGGGAAGGAGTTATGCAATATCAAAGAGGTAGTAGAAAAGCAGATAGCCTGGAAGATTGGTGAAGGAAATGTCTCTTTCTGTTTTGATAATTGGACGAGAAAAGGGGCTCTGTGTAGACTATTGGTTGAGGGGTCCAATCCCAAAAATGTACCACTGAAAGAAGTGTGCGTCAATGGGGCTTGGAAATTGTATACATTGGGGATCGATATTCCAAAAGCATTGAAAAATAAAGTGTTAGACCAACAAATCATAGTGAATCCAGGGAAGAAGGACAAGGCCATTTGGATGGCTACCAGTAATGGCTATTTTACGGTTGCTTCGGCCTGGGATTATATGAGGCAAAATAGAAACCAGTCATAGGTAAATTCAAAAATTTGGCAAAAGCAGGTACCTTTCAAAATGGCTTTCAACACATGGACGACGCTGAATAACAGGTTACCTACTGATGATCGCATACAAAACTTTGGAATCCATGTGGAGCCAAAATGCTACCGTTGTAGACCTACAGTAGAAGAGGTTGAAAGTGTTGAATATTTCTTCTGCTCAAGCAAAAGGGTACAAACAATATGGACCAAATTTGCAGGAGCCTTTGGCATAGTAAGAGGCCTACAATACAAACATATCTTGAAATGGTAAAAACCTCTACGGATGGACATGTTCGAGCCTCTTTATGCTTGAGCTATATGGTACCTTCCACTTTAGTTCTGATAAAAAAGTCAGGTGCATTCATAGAATAGAGGTCGGCATGTCGATCTCTCAAATAGATATAGGAGTAGTACTCCCTACAACCACGCTATGTTTCAAATTTAAAGAATCAATAAAAGGTGCCGCTTTCTATTAAAATAAAAAAAGATCAACTTGTCCTACATATACTCATTTGTTACATTGAAGAACCGTGGTTGAGAAAAGGCTAATTTTCTAATTTATTAGAACTATTCTTTACTTTAAGTTGATTAAAAAAACCTTTTGGAATTAAACAGAAGAAAGAAAACTGAGATAAGAAGTTAAATTAAATTCCTTGACATAATTAAGTTTCAAATTCCAATTTTAAAGATAGAAGTTGCAACTAATTTAGATTTTAACTCCTAGAAATGACGGTGTTTCTTATAGCCGAGACTTCTTTTCCCTACTAATAAATGATGCACGAAAAAAAAAACTATCACAAAAGCTAAAATATTCATGCCAGGAGAGAAAAAAATTCCTGAAACATAGTTTGAAACATGCTGAAAGTTTGGTGATTAATTTTAATAAAATTCAAAAAGAATCATTGACAACTTTGAAACTTTGAGTTTGAGCTCGAATCTAAAATTTATTATAAGGATTTGTGATAGATGGTGTTGAAACTTGTTAAAATATTGTCAAATAGTTTAAGGTAATATTAGGGAGGTGCTTATGGCGGAAGGGTCGGGGGTGGTGTGGTGATAGTAGAAAAAAATGATGGGGTTGGAAAGATGAGGAGAGGTGTTCTTTTCCGTATTTATTTTTTCTTTTGGGAAGATGAGGAAGGGGTGGGAGGATTCTTTTCTATTTTTCTTCTAAATTTATGACAAGTGCCGGGCGGCTGATAGGCAGGACTTTTGCTAAGAGACTTCAAAAAAAAAGAGTTAAAAAATTAAAAGAGGATTTGGCTAGTGGGAATTGAACTAGCAACCATACAAATATTTTGAACCGCTTGATGACTGAGCTAAGCTTTTGGTACGTATCAAGGGAATTCAAAATACAAAATATAGAGGTACAAATCAAATTTTGCCTTATATGTACAGTTTAATTTCTCGACGAAGAGGGTTTGGAACCCCCTTCCGTCCCCCTAAATCCACCCCTGCTGATAGGTGCGTGTAATAACAATCTTTAAGAAGATGTGATCAAATACCGAAATGGTACGTAATATACACTTCTAAAAGATTGTGTAAAAGATTTACCGTAAGAAAAAAGGTGTGTCAAAAGAATTTCCGTGCAAGTTCGATATGTAAATATGTATTTGAAAACTTATCGATACATGTGCAGCTATTTTAGCCAACAAGACTTTTAAATCACTTCCTGCCATTAGGTCTTAATCGATGTTAATAAATATGTAATCTTATATATCTACCAAAACTAAACACACCACATAAAATACATCCTATTACCAGTTAACTACACATCCAACTTCATTGCAAAGAAGGAATTATTTGCCAAGCACTGCTAGATTATTAGGCCATGGAAAACCTTAAGGTATTTAACAAATCAGTGAATTATCTTTTATATTCATCGGTTATTCCATTAAGCTAAGGTAAGAACGAAGTAATGAGTTGTTTCATTAATTTTTTAATTTCAGATCTATTCTCTATTCAGTTCTGAAGTAGTATGTCATAAGAATATTAGCATTCAACTAGTTTCTGGTGATCACACGCAAATCTCATATCAAAGAATATTTTAAATATTCACGTAAATATTATTAAATACAATATTTGAGGTATAAGTTTTTTAAAAATGATGAATAATAATCCTATTAAGCTAACCCAATAAAGGAAAAAATCTACTCTCACCAAAGTCCTCAAATGACTTAATTGTAACTTTTAGTTTTGCCTCCAATTACTGAAATTATTCAATTGTGTTCTTGATTTCTTTTGCGATAAATTAACAGTCGACCGAAATATTCGTGACCGACCGAATATTACGGCGGGAATCTCGGCACGCACCGATAAAGAACCGGCAATCAGTAAATCAAAAGATTTTTTACCTTTTAGAGAATTGTACCTAAAGTAAGACTTCTCTACTATATAAAGGGGATCTGATAATTCATAAAGTACGTTGTAACACGCATTCCAAAGCAATATATCATTATTTTTTCTGTTATTAGTTCTTATGCTTTCGTTCATCTGTGCTTGTTGTTACGAGCCCAGATCAAGGGCAAATATTTCTCTAAGGCTTAAATCGTCTTCCTCGTGTGGTTTGAACTTACTTTATCCTTATTTATTTAATTTGTCTTTATTTACTGCTTTATGTCAAATAAATCCGCGTATCCTCAAAACCATTCAGAAATTTAATTGTTGTCCAATTTTGAGCGTAAACAGTTTAGCGCCCACCGTGGTGCTGAGGATAATAGTGGTTATTTGATATAAATTTTTATAACACACACTATTTTACACTTGTTCTTTGGAGTGTCTTTAATTTATGGTTAAAGCTCAAAATGTCAAACTCCGAGTCAGCACCTCTACATGTTGACGATGAGTCCGGTCATCATGGAAAAAATAACAACATAGTGCCCAATGGCGAGATACCACCTGTTGATCCCGTCGGAATTCCGGTCGTTGACCCGATTGATGCCAACTCGCATATGGCCATCAACGCAAATTTGGCTACCGACCCCGAAAATAGCATCCCGTGGTGGTGCCTGATCAGTATCCCGAAATACATAAGACGATTGAGGGGAAGGGATCAATTTGCGGGTGATTTTCGAAATGTTGTAGGCTCAACAGGTGGCGATAGCCCAGTTACAGAACCATAGCCGAGCGCCAAGTAGAATTAAACCCAATCCATCCCGGGGAGTCACCCGCAGAAACGAACCGGTCGTAGAGAGGCCGAATGAAAATGACTCGGGGACCAACCCCAAGATCATAAAGATGCTCGAGGAACTGATGAAACGGGTAGGATCATGAGAGAAGAAAATCTAAGCTAATGACAAAAAGGTGGAAACATAAAATTAAAGGGTCGACCAAATCCCAAGAGCACCGCCGATATTAAAAGGCCGGGATTCTAAGACGTTCATTCAAAAATCTTTTCCTCCGAGCGCGGCTCCAAAGCCGATCCCTAAGAAGTTACGCATGCCTGAGATTTCTAGGTACAATAGAACGATCGACCCAAATAAGCATGTGACCTCCTATACATGTGCCATTAAAGGGAACGACTTGGAGGATTATGAGATCGAATCTGTATTGTTGAAAATGTTTGGGGAGACCCTGTCAAAAGGAGCTATGATATGGTCTCACAACTTATCTCCTAATTCTATTGGCTCGTTTTCTATGCTTGTAGATTCCTTCATAAAATCACATGCTGGGGCTATCAAGGTCGAGACCAGGAAGTCAGACCTTTCAAAGTAAAGCAGAGGGATAACGAGATGCTCACGAAATTCGTGTCCCGGCTTCAAATGGAATGGATGGACTTGCCTCTAGTCGCGGTTGATTGGGCCGTTTAGGCTTTCACCCAAGGACTCAACATTCGAAGCTCGTTGGCTTCACAACAGTTGAAACAAAACTTGGTAGAATATTCGGCCGTCACTTTGGCCGATGTCCATAACCGATATCAATCGAAAATCAGGGTCGAAGATGATCAGCTTGGAGACCCATCCGGGTTCGTGTATCCCGAACCATCGACAGAGTCAAGAGAGATATCGATCGTGAACCGAGGTCAAACAGGGATCGGTATCAGCCGTACAATAGAGACCGAAGAAGCAGTTGGTCCGGGTGAAACCCTATGAGAAATGAAAGGAGAAATGACTGAGGTCAAAGCAGCCGGGGCCTCGTGAGCCAAAACAGCTTCAACAGGCCCATCGGGCCTAAAGAAGCGCTAAGATTATCAAAATACAACTTCAACGTTGATGCCGCCGCTATCGTATCTGCTATCGGACGCATCAAAGATACCAAATGGACTCGACCTTTACAGTCCGATCCAACCCAAAGGGATTCTAACCTAATGTGAAAATATCACGACACTCATGGCCACAAAACAGAAGACTGCTGACAATGAAGAGAGGAGGTGGCCCGACTGTTCAACAACGAACATCTCCGAGAGTTCTTGAGTGATCGAGCCAAGAACCACTTCAGGAATAAGGATTCTAATAAGCAGACTGAACAGGAGGAACCTGAGCACGTCATTAACGTGATCATCAGTGGGGTCGACATTCCCTAGGGGCCAATGCTGGAGCGTACCAAAGTATCCATCACAAGTGGAAAACGTACTCGGGATTACGTACCGGAAGAAACCTTGTATTTCAACGACGAAGATGCTGAGGGGATCGTACAACCCCACACCGATGCACTGGTAATATCAGTACTCATAAATAAATCCCGAGTTAAGAGTGTGTTAATTGATCCGGGTAGCTCAGCCAACATCATCAGATCTAGGGTCGTGGAACAACTCGGCCTACAAGATCAGATCGTACCTGCGGTCCGAGTCCTGAACGGGTTCAACATGGCATGTGCGACCACTAAATTGGAGATAACATTACCGGTGAACGTCGCCGGAACCATTCAGGGAGCCAATTTATATGTAATCAGAGGAGATATGAGATACAATGTTTTGTTCGGGAGACCATGAATTCACAATATGAAAGCTATACTAACAACACTGCACTAGGTGCTGAAATTCCCAACACAAGGAGGAATCAAAACTGTTTACGTGGAACAACCAGCCACTAAGGAAATGTTCGTGGTCGATGGGGTTATCCCGGAATTCACACTTTTGACAATAAAGGGTCCGAATCCGACGGCCAAAGATGAGGCCAAATAGCAATTACCGGTACCAGCCTCGACAGAACCAGAGAAACAAGGGGTGGATGAGGGGGACGGCTATGGAGTTCCCAGAACTTTCATAGCCCCCGATGATTCTGACGCTTCCAGAAAAACGATCGAGGAACTTGAGCAAGTCGTACTAACCAAACACTTGCCCGATCGAAAGGTATACCTCGGCACGGGGTTAAGCCACGAGCTCAAGAAAAAACTCATTCAATTTCTTATAGCTAATGGAGATTGTTTCGCTTGTTCCAACCTTGACATGACAGGGATCCCGCCGGAAATAACCACTCACAAGCTAAGCCTGGAGCCTATGTTTCAGCTGGTCAAGCAGAAGAGGAGACCCCAGTCTGAGGTCATACATGCTTTCATCAAGAATGGGGTATCTAAAAACCTTAAAATAGGGTCCATTCGGGAGGTTAAATACCCAGATTGGTTAGCAAACATAGTTGTAGTTCCTAAAAAGGGAATAAATAAAAAATGTGCGTAGACTATAAAGACTTGAATAAAGCATGTCCCAAGGACTCCTTCTCTTTGCCCAACATTGATCGCATTATCAATGCAATGGCCGACCATTAGATCCTCAATTTTCTCGGTGCCTATTCCGGGTACAACCAAATACGGATGAACCCGGGCGATCAGGAAAAAACCTACTTCATCACTAAGCACGACACTTATTGCTATAATGTGATGCCATTCAGACTAAAAAATATCGGTGCCACCTGCCAACGCCTAGTAAATCGGATGTTTGAGGAACAAATAGGAAAATCAATAGAGGTTTACATTTGAAACATTTGCAGAGGACCATTTGTAACATTTGCAGGAAACCTTCAGTATATTTAAGAAATACAATATGAAGCTGAATCCAGAGAAGTGTGCATTTGGAGTCGGATCTGGTAAATTCCTCAGATTCACGGTATCCAACCGGGGAATCGAGATCAACTCTGATAAGATCAAAGACATCGAAGATATCACTATTGTGGACAACGTGAAGGCCGTAAAAAGATTTACCGGACGCATAGCCGCCCTAGGTCGATTCATCTCGAGTTCTTTCGATAAGAGCCACTGGTTCTTCTCACTGTTGAAAAAGAAGAATAACTTGTCGTGGACTCCGGAGTGCCAACGGGCCTTGGAGGAGCTCAAGCGAAAACTATAGAGCCCACCGCTGCTCCACACATCGAAGACAGACAAACAGTTATAGCTGTAATTGGCAGTATCAGAGATAGAGGTAAGTGGAGTCCTTGTCCGGGAAGAGGCGGGGCCGAAACTAGATACCACTACCTAGAAATATTGGTGCTCGCTTTGCTAAGCGTCTCTAGGAAGTTGAAACCATAATTTCAATGTCACCCCATATGTGTTGTGACTACTTACCTATTGAGGAATGTAATGCATAAACCCGAGCTCTCGGGACGGTTGGCCAAATGGGCCGTTGCGATCAGTGGGTACGATATTGAATATCTTTCCTGGACTGCCATTAAATTTCAAATTTTGATAGATTTTATGGCCGACTTTATGCCGGCCCTAATACCCGAGGCCGAAAGAGAGTTATTTATGAACTCAGGGACTTCTTCGGGGATTTGAACCCTCTTTACGGACGGTGCCTCAAACGCAAAAGGGTCCGGACTTGGCATCGTATTGAAGCCACCAACAGGCGATGTAGTTAGATAATCTATTAAAATTGACTAACAACGAATCCAAATATGAGACCATGATTCCAGGTCTCGAACTAGCCAAAAGCTTGGGGGCGGAAATGATCGAAGTTAAGTGTGACTCCCTCCTTGTGGTGAACCAAGTTAATAGGATGTTCGAGGTTAGAGAAGAATGAATTCAAAGATACCTGGATAAGTTTCAAGTAACATTACACCATTTCAAGGAGTGGACTCTACAACATGTACCTCGGGATCAAAAAATTAAGGTCGATGCCCTTTCTAACTTGGGGTCGTCGGTCGAAGACGATTAGTATAACTCGGGGGCAGTCATACTATAAGGCCCCATTAAATTTTTCTTATGATTTAAGATTTTAAAGGGTGCTAACGGTATTTGGGAATAACGTATTCGAGTATTAAACGAGATGCATGGGATATAACCACATCATTTTAAAATGAAAATATATGTTTAAGGTGTGTCAGATTATACTAAGGAGTTCTGTGAATGGAAAGGATTTGTGTGGAACAAGTTGGATACATTAAGTGGAAAGGATGTCTCAATTAGCGCAATACCTGACTTCACATGAATAGAACTCCTAAATATAAAGACTTAGGTGGTGATATACCTATCATATTAAATCCCTCTAAGTGTAGTTTCCAACGCATCAAACTGTTTGTCATTTGGATATGTATACAGAAAGTTATGGCCAATTTACCAGACTTATACCATATGCGCACCCAGAATGTGCGGTGCGCATATAGGGGGGTTTCTGCCTCGTGTGCACGGCCGATGCGCGGTCAGTTGCCCAGGTGCACGTCCCCGCACGTAGGAGCCCTAAAAATACCCCCAAGGCCGGGGAGAGAGAGTGGCTAAGTCATTTCTTCAAGACTAGGGCTTTCTCTCCACCACCTATCCGGTCAAGGCTTTCAATACACACCTAAGGTGAGTTTTTAAGTGTGTTTTTATGATGATTTAACTTCTCAATCACTAGTTATAACATGGTTTTGATTGGATTCCATATGGTTTCTTCGAAATCTCAAGAACACCCCAAAAGTTATCTTTCAGGATTTGGACTACAAGAGGTATCTCCACCATCTCTAACTAATTCATGGTGATTATATATGTATGAAATATGTGTTAGGACTTATGGGATGGTGATTAGAAGCCACAAGTGCCTAACCTAGGTTGTGTTGCTGTTGTAGAGATTGTAAAATGGTTTAATTGATGCGATTGATGGTTTGGGAGTGAATTGTTGGGCATGCATGTGCTAATGGAAGTAGTGGATTGCCTAGAGGCGACTATGAAGTGAATCATTGGTGTGGAAGGTGATTGTTACGTGAAAAAATTCCATTGAAGGAGGTTGTAGAATGATATGCACATTAGATGTTTGATAAAATGTATAAATGACTTAAAATATAGAAATATTGCTAATATTGGTGCAATTGTATTGCATTGTTGTAGATTGAAGTTGTTTAGTGTGGTGGAGCATCATAGTATTATTAAGGGGAAAATTCCAGGTATGTTATCTACACTCCTCTCTTAGAATTGAATCCCACGGTATTCGTGTAATTTATATAAGTCCCGAGTTGTTCATTATAAAATTGGCTATTCCGAATAAGCTTGTGTTGAAAAATATATGTTCAATATGTATCCCAGATGCTTTTATCAAGTTATGCTATCATTTGAGAATGTGTTCAAAGTATGGGCTGTGCATTAAAAATGTTTCGACTTCAAGTCAAGTTCAAACAAAGGTTATTATTCCAAATTTTGTGAAAACTCTCTATGTGCCTAAGACTCTTAATTGCTCATATATGTACTAAAAACCTTGATTTGAAATGCCTTAGCTTGTTGTTGATGATGATGTTTGAATGTGAAAAAGGTGAGCATGAAATACTAAATACGGCCGACGTGGCAATAATGATTTTATAATTATGGCCACTAGTGCCAATGAAATGAAAAGAAGTATGAAATGAGATGATTAGTAGAAAAGGATGATATCGATCCACACATCATTGTGGTTAGACGGCCTAGCCGATCAGGTCGTAATCGGATGCCATGTCGCACACATGGTGGTGATTGTGCTGGAAATTGAAATTGAAATTGTGATTTTGGTTGATGTCTCGGATGAGACAGCCTAGCCGATCGGGTCATGATCGGACTCAGTGCTAAAGCTATGGTGGTATTGTGAACTGTGGAATATTGGTACTAAAGTTCTCCCAACTTAAGATATGGAAATTTGTTTGAACATTATCTTGGTCCTAACTTGAGGTTTGATGTTGTTTGAAGCTTCCACTAATATTATGATTGGTCCTGCTTATATTATTAATCGTTCTATTGAGAGTGTGTTTTGTCATTCATACTAGTACTATTCCATATGTTCTAACGTCCCTTTTTCCGGGGGCGCTGTATCTTCAATGGATACAGGTGGTTCCACAGCAGGAGACATTGACCAGCGATAGTGGTACACTCTTCCCAGCTAACTTGGTGAGCCCTACTTCATTTCGGGGTCATGTATATTTTGTTCCTCGTGTATTGTGTTTGAGGTATAGCCGGGGCCTTGTTGTCGGCACTATCATAGTACTCTTTCGTATCTAATAGAGGCTCCTAGACATAGTGTGGGTTGTATATTAGTGCTGGGAAAATCAAACAAGTTATGTTGTGTTTGTATTACTTGTTCCACTTCAGACCATGAAAATGTGTGTAATTTGAGACTTTAAAATGAAGTAACTAATGGTATTGAATTGGTGTTGTATACATGATCTCCTTATTTTTTAGTTAACGAAAATATGTATTCTCTTTATTCATAAGTGAGTTTGGGTAGAAAGTATCTAACAGGCTTGCTTGACCGGGTTCACTCAGTTGAGCGCCGGTTGCGCTCCCCGAGTTCTGGACATGACATGTACAACTCATGAGATCGGTATTGGAAGAAGGCCATGCCGAGATAAACTCAACGAGCCTAACTTGGGACTAGATAAACAAATACATAGAATATTCGAAGACCGTAAAATTTCCCTCGGATCCAAAATAATTGAGGGCCCTACGTACCAAGGCAGAACAGTTTAGCTTGTCCGAAGATGGAACCCTGTTCAGAAGAACATTCGATGGTCCGCTCGTGATATATCTAGTACCGGGAGATACCGAGTACGTTCTGAGGGAAATTCATGAAGGAGCTTGCGAATATTATTCAGGTGCCGAATCATTGGTTCGAAAGGTAATAAAAGTTAGCTACTACTGGATCGACATGGAAAAGGATGTGAAGGAGTTCGTACAAAAATGTGATGAATGTCAAAGACATGCTCCGATGATTCATTGAGCTAGAGAAATGCTACATTCGGTCTTGTCACTTTGGTCGTTCATGAAATGGGGGATGGATATTGCTGACACCCGGTAAGGCTCAATGTATATTATTTATGACTGACTATTTTTTTAAGTGGGTGGAAGCCAAGGTATATGAGAAGGCCAGGGAGAAGGAAGTCATCGGTTTCATTTGGGACCACATTATATATTGGTTCAGACTGTCGGCCGAGATCGTGTGCGACAATGGGAAACAGTTCATCGGCAGCAAAGTAAGCATGTTTCTCGAAAACCATAAGATCAAAAGGATCCTATCAACAATCTACCCCCCTAGTGGGAATGGACAAGCGGAATCCACCAACAAAACCATACTCCAAAACCGCAAAAAGAGGTTGACCGACGCCAAAGGAAAATGGAAGGAAATCCTGCCCGAAGTCCTATGGGCATACCGTACGACCTCAAAGTCTAGTATCGGGGCCACCCTATTCTCGCTGGTTTACGGTGCCGAAGCTCTAATCTCGATCGAGGTCGGAGAATTGAGTCTCAAGTTCCGATATGCAACAAAAGAATCAAACAAGGAAGTCATGAATACGAGTCTGGATATGATAGATGAAAGGCGCAAAGCCGCCCTTGTTCGGTTGGTTGCCCATAAACAGCGGATCGAGAGGTATTATAATCGAAGAGCTAACCTTCAATATTTCAATGTCGGGGACTTAGTGTTAAGGAAGGTCACGTTAAGCACCCGGAACCCGAACGAAGGGAAGTTGGGGCCGAACTGGGAAAGTCCTTATCAAATTATCGAGATCACCGAAAAAGGATCGTACAAACTCGGAACAATGAATGGTGGGTAACCACCAAACAACTAGAACATAACTCACTTGAAGCAATATTACTACTAAGGTACGACCCCATTCATTCCTTTTACTTATTTGCATTTTGGACTAACACTTGCAGGCGACCGTTGAAGAACGACACAATTTTTAGGCATGAAAGCACGCGGTGCACTCTTTTTTCCTTGAACCGGTTTTGTCCCTAATGGATTTTCCGACAAGGTTTTTAATGAGGCGACAGAAAATCATGCTAACTTAGAATTAAAGTTCGGGTACGAACCGGTGTTAAAGATCATGGTAATAGTATTCGAGGCTGCTCTATGATCGGCCTCGAACACTGGGGATTCACCCTCGGATAATGACTTCAGCAAGGAAAGAAACTTTGTGATCAAATGGTCTTGGCTAGATCGATAGGATTTACTGTAAGGGCCAAACGGTCAAATGAACCATGCCCACACAGACTACTCGAGCCATGGAACAAAGCTTGTACACATGTGTAACTATATATATTACGCACAGAAATAAAAAGAAGTTTTTACCTTGCGGATAAATATCGTGTCCCTTAAAAATTTCGTTTTCTTTCTTTTCTCTTAATGAATTTCCTACATTTGATCCCCTAAAGATATTGAGCCCAAGGGCCTCCTTTATCTGGGTTCAAAGGATCGCTCTCACTAGGGGACTGCCATCCAAACACAAACTCAGACGGTCCGGGCTATCAGAGCCCGGGGTACCAGACCTATTAGGCAGTGCCCAAACCTTAAAGGCTACGGCCACCCCCATTCGGGGACTGTTATCTTGGGAAAGCCCGGATTACTCGAGGTAACAAGACTACTAGGAAACACCAAACTAAAAAGGCTACGATCATATTAAAATGGCTCGGAGACGTCCGAGACCCGTAACAAAAAACAAGGCCTTCAAAATTTCTAAACCGGTACAAAAGGCTACCCTCGGAAAAATTATCATCTAAAAGGTTATAAGTATTTAGGGAAAGCTTCTGGTCATACCGAGCACCCACGAATCGTAAACAAAATAATATCGAAAGAAAGGCATGTTCGAACCTCCGAACAAGGCCTAATTATTACATGCTAAGGCATTTCAATTTTTGCAAACATAAAGAATAAAGCAAAGGGAAACAAACTTAGTGTCATGACCCAAAATCCTAACCTATCGTGATGGCGCCTATCGTGGTACTAGGCAAGCCGACAATCTCGATATCCTTTAAGTTTGAAAACATAATGTACAAATTTAATAGAAAAACCCCATGCATACTGATATAAAATAAACTCCTAAAACTCGGTGTCACTGAGTACATGAGCATCTAAATGATAACATAGTCTGACTGATAAAAACACTGTCTAGAAAATATAGAACAATATAATCAACTGAAATAAAAGAGAGACAAGGTCCGCAAAACACTGATAGCTACCTCGGAATTTCCGGAAAATCAATTGAGTGAAGAAAATCAACACCCACTATGTCCGGGAACACCTGGATCTGCACACGAAGTGCAGGGTGTAGTATGAGTACGACCAACTCAGTAAGTAACAATACTAAATAAAGAACTGAAAGTAGTGACGAGCTTTACAGCTAAGTCCAGCTACAGTAATTTCCAACATAAGAAAGTAGGCAAGCTTTCAAGTTCAACAATTAATGCCCAAACAAAAATTTCATATCAAGTTCAACTGAAACAGAAGATAATATCTCTCAGAATTTTCCAAAATAGTGATATATGACTACTGAAGTGCAACAATAATGAAATCAATGCATACTATCAGATCAATAGTCACTCAGTCCTCCCATTCACTCCAACCTCACAATCACTTTTTCCTCAGAGTCACTCTTTCCTCACAGTCACTCATTCTTCTCAATCACTCAATACACGGCACTCGCACTCAGTATGTACCTACGCTCACCGGAGTGGTATACAGACTACGGAGGGGCTCCTTCATCCCAAGCGCTATAACAAGCCAATCATGGCATAAATCAATAAAATATGCCTCGGTGTGCAGCCCGATCCCATAATATCCTTACAGTCAGGCTGTCGGCCTCATTCAGTCATCAACCTCTCCAGTCTCTCGGGCTATCAGAAATCATGATAAGAAGCCCAAACAACAATGATATGATGTATCAATAATGAACAATAGAGACTCAGATGTAATGTGCAAGTAAAACAACGATTAAGTACAAAATAGCAATTTAGCAGATAGTTCAACATGTACACAACCTATATGGGTCTCTTCAGTGTCAACACATGCATTAAACATGATTTATAGTTTGATTTCTCTAATACGTGAACAATGTACGGATATCAACAGATTATTCAACTACACAGTTCCATGGAATTGATCAAGTCACAATTCCTACGATGCACGCCCACACACCCGTCACCTAGCATGCGCATTACCTCAAAACCAATCATATAACACATAATTTGGGGTTTCATACCCTCAGGGCTAAATTTAGAACTGTTACTTACCTCAACCCGTGAAATTCTTTATTGCGCTATACCCTTGCCTCGCGAATCGGCCTCCAAACGCCTCGAATCTAGTCACAATTAATTCGATTTAGTCAATACTAATTATAGGAATTAATTCGATATGAAAATACAAATTTTCCAACAAAATCTGAAATTGCACTAAAATATCGCTCGTGGGGCCCACGTCTCGGAACCTGACAAAACTTACAAAATTTGAACGCCCATTCAACCACAAGTCCAACCATACCAATATTACCAAAATCCGACATTAACTCGACCTTCAAATCTTAAATTCTTATTTTGAAATCCCTACGCCCAAATCCTTTAATTTTGCCTCAAACACATGTAACCTAGTCAAAATACTCAATAATAATCCAATATTATTGGCGAACAATGATCATAAGTGACTTACCTTAAGATTTCCCACGATTTCTCGCTCAAAGGTTGCCACAACCCGTGTTGGAAATGTTAGAAATGAAGGCAAAATCGCGAACCCTTGTTTTTAACATTCTGTCCAGGCTTTCCGCACCTGCGACCACATATCCGCACCTGCGAAACCGCTTCTGTGGAAGCCACTTAATTTACCTAGCCCCTTGTCCCGCACTTGTGGCGCCGCTTCTGCGACCTTCCATCCGCTTCTGCGGAAACATGCCTCTTCCTCAACTCCGCATCTACGGAGCCTAGTGGGCTCGCAGATGCGGTCAACGCCTCGCACCTGTGCCCTGCCTAGGCCAGCCCAGATCTGCTTCTGCATAAAACGAGCCGCATCTGTGGCATCTCACCTGCGACCAATTCCTCCCAGGTGCGATCACACCAGAAGACAGAAATTTCTAGATTTCTTCTAAGTTTGAATTTGATCCGTTAACCATCTGAAACTCACCTGAGACCCCTGGGACCTAAACCAAATACACCAACAAATCTTAAAACATCATACCAACTTCGTTGAATCCTCAAATCACATCAACCAACACTAAAACCATGAATCACATCAACCAACACTAAAACCATGAATCACATCCCAATTCATGCTTAATGAAACAAAGAATTTTTAACTTCTACATTCGTTGCCGAAACCTATCAAATCAAGTCCGATTGACCTCAAATTTTGCACACAAGTCATAAATGATATAACAGACCTATTTCAATTTCCAGAATTGGATTCTGACCCCGATATGAAAATGTCAACCCCCCAGTCAAACTTCCAAACTTAAATTTCCATTTTAGCCAATTCAAGCCTAATTTAACTACGGACTTCCAAATAATTTTCCGGACACACTCTTAAGTCCAAAATCACCATACGGAGCTATTGAAATCATCAAAACTCTATTCTGGGGTCATTTATATATAAGTCAATATCAGGTCAACTATTTTAACTTAAGCTTTAAACCTTGGAACTAAGGACCCGTTTGGCCATAGATTTTGCCAAAATAAATTTGGATTTTATTTGGAAAACACATGTTTGGCCATAGATTTTGCCTATATTTTGGCCAAATTCCAAATCCCAAAACCAGCTCAATAGCTGGTTTTGGGCCAAAATATCACTATTATATTTTTTAAAAATTGCCCCAAACTTTTGTATTTTATAAAAGAGCCCACCATTTATTATTTTGTAACGATTTTGCTTTGTCTTCTCGGTCATCTGATAGTGTATCATGTAGTTCATTATAAAAATAATAATTTTGTATCAAATTTATTTATGTTCAGGACTATGATTTGTGATAATATAATGAATGTTATTGATAATGATACTGTTGGGTATTTATGATAGTTTTTAGAACTTGTGGGTATAAGTCATGTTTTATGTTTTTCCAAACCAAACTTCACCCAAAACAGATGTCCAAACACATTTTCATCTTCAAACCAAACTTCACCAAAATCAGATTTTTCAGAATAAATTTGGGAATCTATGGCCAAACGCTAGCTAAGTGTTCCAATTCATTCCAAAACCTCTCCGGACCCAAACCAATTACCCTGGCAAGTCACATAACAACTGTAAAGCAAAAATTGAGCAGTAAATGGGGGAACGGGGTTGCAACACTCAAAACGACCGGTCGGGTCATTACATTCTCCCCCTCTTAAACAAACGTTCATCCACGAATGGGTTTAGAATCAAACTTGGAGCCTCAAATAGGTGAGGATATTTGCTCCGCATCTCCCGTTCAGTCTCCCAAGTAGCTTCTTCGACTGGCTAGCCTCTCCACTGCACTTTCACTGAAGCTATGTTCTTTGATCTCAACTTTCGAACCTGCCGATCTAAAATGGACACCGGCTCCACATTATAAGTCCAATTACCATCCAACTGCACTGTGCTGAAATCCAAACCATGAGACGGATCCCCGACATACTTCCGGAGCATAGATACATGAAACACTAGATGAACACTCGATAGACTAGGCGGCAATACAAGTTCATAAGCCACCTCTCATATCTTCTTAAGCACCTCAAACGGCCCAATATACCGAGGGCTCAACTTGCCCTTCTTCCCGAACCTCAACACGCCTTTCATGGGTGAAATATTTAGCAGAACATTCTCCCCAACCATGTAAGCAACATCACAGACCTTCCTATCGGCATAACTCTTCTGTCTAGACTGCGTCGTGCGAAGCTGCTCCTGAATCACTTTAACCTTTTCCAAAGCATCCTGAGCCAAATCAATACCCAATAGCCTAGTCTTACGTGGCTCAAACCAACCCACCGGAGACCGACATCGTCTCCCATATAAAGCCTCATACGGATCCATCTGAATGCTCGATTGGTAGATGTTATTGCAACCAAACTTCGCGAGTGGCAGAAACTGATCCTAAGAACCCCCGAAATCAATGACACAAGCGCGTAGCATATCCTCCAATATCTGAATAGTGCGCTCGGACTGTCCGTCTGATGTACTCAACTGAACCTGTGTACTAATTCTCGTTGTACTACCCTCCAAAACTGTGATGTAAACTGTGTACCCCGATATGAAATGATGGATACTAGCACACTGTGGAGGTGAACAATCTCGCGAATATAAATCTCAGCCAACCGCTCCGAAAAATAAGTAGTTCCAACTGGAATACAATGCGCAGACTTGGTCAACCGATTTACAATCACCCAAACAACATCAAACTTCCTCAAAGTCCGTGGGAGCCCGACTACGAAGTCCATGGTAATATGCTCCCACTTCCAATCCGGAATTTCAAGTCTCTGAAACAATCCGCCCGGTCTCTGATGCTCGTACTTCACCTGTTGACAATTTAAGCACTGAGCTACAAACACAACTATATCTTTCTTCATTTTTCTCCATTAATAGTGTTGCCTCAAGTCTTGGTACATCTTAGGGACACCCAGATGAATGGAATACCGCGAACTGTGGGCTTCTTAAAGAATCAATTCATGAAGTACATCTATATTTGACACACAAATACGACCCTGCATCCTCAATACCCCATCATCCCCAATAGTGACATCTCTGGCATCACCGTGCTGAACTGTGTCCTTAAGTACAAACAAATGGGATCATCATATTGGTGCTCTCTAATGCGATCATTTAAAGAAGACCGAGAAACCACACAAGCCAAAACCTGGCTGGGTTCCAAAACATCTAATCTCAGAAATGGTTGGCCAAGGCCTGAACATCAACTGCAAGAGGCCTTTCAACAATAGGAATGAATGCAAGGCTACCCATACTCACCGCCTTTCTACTCAAGGCATCGGCCACCATATTGGCCTTCCCGGGATGATACATAATGGTGATATCATAGTCCTTTAGCAGTTCCAACCATCTCCACTGCCTCAAATTTAGATCCTTCTATTTGAATAAGTGCTGAAGACTTCAATGATCTGTAAATACCTCACAAGATACACTATAGAGATAGTGCCTCCAAATCTTTAATGCATGGACAATAGCTGCCAATTCTAAATCATGAACAGGGTAGTTCTTTTCATGTGGCTTCAATAGACGCGAAGCACAACCAATCACTCTACCTTCCTGCATTAAGACACCCTATACCAATCCGAGAAGCATCACAATACACTGTATAAGAGCATGAAGCTGAAGGCAAAACTAGAACTGAAGTTGTGGTCAAGGCAGTCTTGAGTTTCTGAAAGCTCTCTTCACACTCATCCGACCACCTGAATGGAGCACCCTTCTGTGTCAATTTAGTCAAAGGCGATGCAATAGACGAAAAACCCTCCACAAAGCGGCGATAATAACTGGCCAAGCCGAGAAAACTACGAATCTCAGTAGCTGAAGATGGCCTGGGCCAACTTTCAACTACCTCTATCTTCTTTGGGTCCACCTTAATTCCTTTATTGGACACTATGTGTCCCAAGAATGCCACTGAACTAAGCCAGAACTCACACTTAGAGAATTTGGTATAAAGTCTTTCCTCCATCAACCTATGTAGTACAATGCTCAAGTATTGTGCATGTTCCTCCTGACTCTGTGAATACGCCAGAATATCTTCAATAAACACTACGACAAATGAATCAAGATATGACTGTAATATAATATTTATCAAGTGCATAAATGTTGTTGGGGCGTTGGTCAGCCCAAAAGACATCACCAGGAACTCATAATGACCATAACAGGTCCGAAATGATATCTTTAGAATATCCGAGTCCCGAATCTTCAACTGGTGATACCCAGACCTCAAGTCAATTTTAGAGAACATCCTCGCTCCCTTAAGCTGGTAAAATAAAGCATCAATACGCTGCAAAGGATACTTATTCTTGATTTTAACTTTGTTTAACTGCATGTAGTCGATATACATCCGCATACTACCATCCTTCTTTTTCACAAACAGAACTAGTGCACCCCAAGGCGACACACTAGGCCTAATAAACTCCTTATCAAGAAGTTCCTGAAGTTGCTTTATCATTTCTTTCAACTCAGTTGGTGCCATACGATACGGAAGAATAGAAATGGGCTGAGTGCCCGACACCAAGTCAATACCGAAATCAATATCCCTGTTGAGTGGCATACCCGATAGGTCTACAGGAAATACATCCGTAAAGTAGAGCACAATCGGTACTGAATTAATAGTAGGAGTATCTGCATCAACATTTCTCACAAAGGCCAAATATGACAAACACCCCTTCCCAACCATACGTTGGGCCTTCAAATAAGAAATTACCCTACTGGAAACAAAATCTAGGGAACCTCTCCTTTTGACCTTCGGCAATCCCAGCCAACGTCACGGTCTTTGCGTGATACTACAGAATAGAATGACATGTAGACAACCAATCCATACCCAAGATTACATCGAAACCAACCATGCTAAGCAATAAGAGATCAACTCTAGTCTCCAATCCCCCAATAGTTACCACACTCGACCGATACACACGGTCCACAATAATAGTATCACCCACCGGCGTAGATACGCGAACAGGCAAAACTAAGGACTCACATATCGAGATAATGAGCAAAATACGATAATACATATGAATAAGTAGAACCAGGGTCGAATAATATAGAAGCTTCCCTATGGAACATTGAGACAATACATGTGATCACTGCATCTGATGCAACGGCATCTGGCCTGGCAGAAAAAACATAGAATCAGGCCTGACCTCTACCTAATCGGTCTCCCCCTCTTGTACGAGCCCTAGTTGACTGACCCCCACCCTGAGCTGGCTGAGCGGGTGGCAAAGTAACTGGTGCTGAAGTCGTAGTTTGATTCCTCTACTGCACTGGACCTCCCGGGAGATGAGGAAACTGCCTCCACATATGCCCAAACTCCCCGCACTCAAAGCAACTCCCCGGTACTAGTGGTGATGAGGATTAAATCAGGCCCTGAGAACTAGAGTAACCTCTAGAAGCACCTGTTGCAAATGAACCCTGAACTGAAGGAGCACGGGATGAACTCTGGGCTGGAAGAGCACTGAGAGTTGATTGAACCTAATCAGAACTGTATGAACCATGGCTGGATGACGCACCACGGTGAACTGGACGACCCATCTGAGCGTGTCTGTAAGGACGACCCCTACCGTGGTAGAACTGACCCCTTGAAGGAACACCGCTGAAACTACTTGATACACAAGGCCTCTTGGCCTCCCTCTCTCCTAGCATCTGGCTGCGGACCATCTCTAAATACCGAGCAATATCAACTAACTCATCAAAAGTAGCACCAGATACCCTCTCCCGAGTAATAACTAATCGCAGCTAATATGTGAGGCCATCAATGAACCTCCTAATACTCTTACTATTAGTAGGAACCAACCAAACTGCGTGATGAGATAAATCAGAAAACCTTATCTCATACTGGGTCATAGATATGCCATCCTGTCGAAGCTTCTCAAACTGTCTGCGTAGCTCCTCCCTACAAGACTGCGACACGAACTTCTCTAAAAAAAGAACAGAGAACTCCTACCATATAAGTGGTAATGCACCGACCGGCCCACCCCTCTCATAATCCTCCCACCATCTGAAGGCACCCCTATAAAACTGAAAAGTAGTAAACGAGACCCCACTGGTTTTTAGAATAGCCGCTGTCTGAAGCATTCGATGGCACTTATCCAGAAAACCCTGAGAATCCTCTAACTCAGCACTGCTAAATAATGGAGGTTGAAGCCTCCCAAATCTCTCAAGTCTCTTCTGCTCAATATCTGCCATAACGGGGACTACCGGGGCCTAAGCAGTTGTAGCCAGCTGGCTGGTAGTTCCCCCGGTATCTGAAGTCCCTGCACTACCTGCTCTAGAGTATGGGCAACAGGGGTAGGAGTACCTCCTGCGACCTGAGAAGTGCCTGCTGCGGACTGAGCCAAAACCACCTGATCAAGGCTTGTGCAAACTGTCAATATCTATGTTAGAGCCTCCTAAAGGCCTGGAATCACAATATGCACAGCTGGTGCCTGAGCTGGTCCCGCCGGCTCAACTATATCTGGAATTTGCTCCTGAGCTAGAGCAATTGGTGGTTCTACAAGTGCCGCTCCAACTGCTGTATGAGCTACACTTCGACCTCGACCCTAGCCTCTACTATGGCCCCGACCTCTCACGGCCCTAACTAGTGGCACTAGTGGTTGACCGTCCGATCCGGTAGTACGTATCATCACCGTCTGTGAGAGAATAGAATAACAGAAATATAGTTTCCGAAATCAACAAAATCACACAACAGAATACAAGAAAGTAAATTTTTTCTAAAGGTTCGTCAGCCTCTCGAACATTAGTACAGACATCTCTGTACCGATCTGCAAGACTCTACTAAACCTTCTCATGACTCGTGAGACTTATGTAACATAGGATCTGATACCAACTTGTCACGATCCAAAATCCTAACCTGTCATGATGGCGCCTATCGTGGTACTAGGCAAGCCGACAATCTCGATAAATCACAATTTCCTTTAAGTTTGAAAACATAATGTACAAATTTAATAGAAAAACTTCACGCATACTAATATAAAATACACTCCCAAAATCCGGTGTCACTGAGTACATGAGCATCTAAATGATAACATAGTCTGACTGATAAAAATACTGTCTAAAAAATATAGAACAATATAATCAACTGAAATAAAAGAGAGACAAGGTCCGCGAAACACCGGCAGCTACCTCGGAATTTCTGAAAAATCAATTGCGCAAACAAAATCAACACCCACTATGTCCGGGAACACCTGGATCTGCACACGAAGTGCATGGTGTAGTATGAGTACAACTAACTCAGTAAGTAACAATACTAAATAAAGAACTGAGAGTAGTGACGATCTTCACAGCTAAGTCCAGCTACAGTAATTTCCAACATAAAAAAGTAGGCAAGCTTTCAAGTTCAACAATTAATGCCCAAACAGAAATTTCATATCAAGTTCAACTGAAACAGAAGATAATATCTCTCAAAATTTTCCAAAACAGTGATATATGACAGCTGAAGTGCAACAATAATGAAATCAATGCATCCTCTCAGATCAACAGTCACCCAGTCCTCTCATTCACTCCAACCTCACAATCACTCTTTCCTCACAATCACTCATTCCTCTCAATCGCTCAGCACTCGGCACTCGCACTACATATGTACCTATGCTCACTGGGGGTGTGTACAGACTCTGGAGGGGCTCCTTCAATCCAAGTGCTATAACAAGCCAATCATGGCATAAATAAATGAAACATGCTGCGGCGTGCAACCCGATCCCATAATATCTTCACAATCAGGCCCTCGGTCTCACTCAATCATCAACCTCTCCAGTCTCTCGGGCTATCAGAAATCATGATAAGAAGCCCAAACAACAATGATATGATGCATCAATAATGAACAATAGAGACTGAGATGTAATGTGCAAGTACAACAGTGACTGAGTACAAAATAGCAATTTAGCAGATAGTTAAACATTTACACAACCTATATGGGTCTCTTCAGTGTCAACACATGCATTAAACATGATTTATAGTTTTATTTCTCTAATATATGAACAATGTACGGATATCAACAGATTATTCAACTACACAGTTCCATGGAATTGATCAAGTCACAATTCCTACGGTGCACGTCCACACACCCGTCACCTAGCATGCACGTCATCTCAAAACCAATCATATAACACATAATCCAAAGTTTCATACACTTAGGACCAAATTTAGAACTGTTACTTACCTCAACCCATGAAATTCTTTATTCTGCTATGCCCTTGCCTCGCTAATCGGCCTCCGAACTCCTCGAATCTAGTCACAATTAATTCGATTAAGACAATATAAATTATAGGAATTAATTCCATTTGAAAATAAAACTTTTCCAACAAAAACCAAAATAACACTCAAATATCGCTTGCGGGGCCCATGTCTCGGAACTGACAAAAGTTACAAAATATGAACGCACATTCAACCGCAAGTACATCCATACAAGTTTTACCAAAATCCGACATCAACTCGACCTTTAAATCTTAAATTCTTATTTTGAAATCCCCAGGCCCAAATCCTCTAATTTTGCCTAAAAACATGTAATCTAGTCGAAATACTCAATGATAATCCAATATTATTGACTAACAATGATCACAAGTGACTTATCTCAAGATTTCCCATGATTTCTCACTCAGAAAGCGCCTCAACCCGTGTTGAAAATGTTAGAAATCAAGCCAAAATCGTGAACCCTTGTTTTTAACATTCTATCCAGGCTTTACGCACCTGAGACCGCATATTAGCACCTGCGAAACCGCTTCTGCGGAAGCCACTTAATTTCCCGAGGCCCGCATCTTCATTCCTTGTCTAGCACCTACGGTGCCGCTTCTGCGACCTTCCATCCGCTTCTGCAAAAACAGACCTCTCCCTAAACTCCGCATCTACGGAGCCTCGCTCGCACCTGCGGGCTCGCAAATGCGGTCAACCCCTCGCACCTGTGCCTTACCTAGGACAACCCATATCCGCTTCTATGTAAAATGATCCGCATTTGCGGCATCGCACCTGCGGCTAATCCCTAGAAGGTGTGATCACACCAGAAGACAGAAATTTCCAGATTTCTTCTGAGTCTAAATTTGATCCGTTAACCATCCGAAACTCACCCGAGAACCTGGGACCTCAACCAAATACACCAACAATTCCTAAAACATCTTAAGAACTTAGTTGAATCCTCAAATCATATCAAACAAACTAAAACCATGAATCACACCCGAATTTAATCATAATGAAACTAAGAATTTTCAACTTCTATATTCGATGTCGAAACCTATCAAATCAAGTCCGATTGACCTCAAATATTGCACAAAATTCATAAATGACATAATAGACCTATTCCAATTTCCAGAATCAGATTCATTTATATATAAGTCACCATCTGGTCAACTATTTTAACTTAAGCTTTAAAACATGGAACTAAGTGTTCCAATTCATTCTAAAACCTCTCCGGACCCGAACCACTTACCCCGATATGTCACATAATAACTGTCATAGAAACGGCCTTAATAAAAAGTACAAAGTACAAAAATACAAAAACAAAGGAAAATACAAGGCACTTAAACGGCCTGATCTTCACAGGAGCCTGCCTTGTTGCCAGGGTATTCGGAGTCCCCTCCATCCTCGAATTCGCTCGAACTCTCGGAGTCTTCTTCATCCTCAAGATACGCCAACTTCTTGGCCTCGTCTTTGTGTCACTTAGCACTCTCGTTCTCAGTCGATAAGTCAAAACCCCGAGCATGAATTTCCTCGAGGGCCCCTCTTCGGGATTACAACTTCATCTGCTTGACGACGTCTTTCAGTCAATCTTGGGATCCCTCGCATCGGCCTTATATTGAGCCACTATCTCGTCGGTATCTGCTTTGATCACCGCAATCGCTGACTTGGCTGTTTCTAGCTCCTTGGCAAGAGTTTCTGGATCGGAGACGACCGAGCTTAGCTGAGACCAGAGCTCCTTAACTTTTTAGGCCCACACCTCGGCATTTTCCTTTGCTGCCTGAAGCTGGACCTCTGCCGAAGTTAGTTGCGTCTGAAAAGTCTCCTTTTCCGAGACCAAGCGGTCCATCCTGACTCTCTATTATTCGGCCTCGACCTTAACTGCATCCATATAAGCTCGGAGTTGGTCGATCCGATCGATCTGCTGTTGGAGCTGTGGATTTTGACCATTAGTCACCGTGTCTAGCTCATCGTCACTAACTTCAAATATATTTATCTGTACGACCAGGTCGGCATGCTCCTTTTGAGCCACCTCCATCTCAGCTCGGAGGCTCTTAGCCTCCCCTCCATGTTGCTCGCTGAGGAGGTTATAAGTATCTCTCTTCTCAGTGAGCCCTCGGACCTCGGATTTGAGATCGTTCAACTCGTCCCGATATCGAAGGAAAGTTTCACGATGAAGCACCGAGGTCTACAAACACAAAAGAAAAATATTAAGGTTATCTATGAATTAGTCTAAGTACGAATTAAAGTCATTGAGAGATATCTAAAGTTACCTGGTTTAGCGCATGATGTGCTTCGTTGAACAGGCAGGGCATATCTATCTCGTTCATCTTGGATTGGTCTTCCTCAGTCACCAGACACCAAAGGTAACTGGCCACCCATACGGGAGCAGAGAGGACCCGGGCATCCTCCGGAATGGAGATGATGATAGATCGTTTTCGGACAGGATCCACACTCGGAGTTGGGAACCGGTTGGTCAGTTTTTAGCTTGAGGAAGGCTTGTTTGCTCCCGAAGATGGACTCTTCTTCGGCACCTCTATGTCACCCAATTCGGTGACAGCCTCCGTGGCGGTAGAATCCATGCCATAAAAAATGCCACGAAAGTGGTCGTCCGCCCCATGGGCCCCCTCACTGGGGCGTTCTTTCACCGTTTGGGAGTAATAAATGGACTCGGTGAATGAGGGTAACTCGGTGATGTCTAACACACCGAGTACTTCCTTCGGGGCATTGCCCAAATCTGGGGAAACATCAGCCCTACGCTTCTCGTCGGCCTCCCTAGCTTGAGGTAGGCCGGTCTTGAGGTTCTCTAGTTTGGAGGCCCATTTCCCTTCGAGTTGCGATGGCACATGGGCCATCAAGACAAATGCTTCTTCGGATTCGTCTCTCAGCTCGGGCACTGGTGCTGTCTTTTAACTTGCGCACCGGCCTTCTTTTTGTTTTCTTTTATTCTCTTCAGCATGTCTCAGATCAGGGGACTCGGTAGGTAAGTCCTCACTACCGGCTAGAGGCCTCAGTTCGACATCCTTGGATAAACGTGCAAAGAGAAGTAAAGGGAGTGAGGACTTAATGATAAAAGAGGAATCCAAATATTACCTACTCGGGAAAGGAGTCTCACCATAGGAACGAGCCTCCCAACGGCCCTTCAAGATCTTGCGCCATGAGCGCTCGGAGTAGGGCATCTGTGATACGATACCCTCAACCCACCCCTAGAGTTGAGGAATGACATTCGGGACCCGAGCAATGGTTGCACCACCACAAAACACCGATAAGAAAGAAGGAAATAAGAATAAAATTGACTTTCGGAAATAAAATTGTACTTATGTGATATATTCCACTTCTCCGGAAATGGCATGCGCTCAGCTGGGATCAAGTCCGAAGTCCTCACTCAGACAAAACAGTCATGCCAGCCTCGATCCCGGTCTTCATTAATGCTCTAGAACGGGGCTATACTGGCCCGGCGCATGAGCTTTATCAGTCCTCCGAGAAGATTTGGGGATTATACAAGCGTAGAAGATGGTTGACAGTGAGCGAGCACACATCGATTCTGATCACAAAGAACCGGAGGAGGATCACGATCCTCCAGAATGAAGGTTGAATCAGACCGAGGCATACCCCGTACCTATTACAGAAATCAACGATGACCGGGTCCATCGGGCCCAATGTAAAGGGATAAGTGTAAACACTTTGGTATCCCTCGACGTGGGTTGTAATGGATCCATCGGGGTTAGGGATCACTATGCCCTTACCGGCCCAGTTGAAGTCTTTACGGACCGTAGGGAGGACTTCTTCAGTGATCGAGCATATGTACCTCGAGACCTCATCACACCGACCTTCTACGGAGAAAGGTTTTTCAACCTTGAAATCGGCATTGACCGAGCATCCTCCGGGGATGAACATTTTCAAACGGGGTTCCGACACTGGTTCATCGACGGCAGTACGCGAAACAGTCTCCTCGGCCTCACTAGCCGGCCGTGAAGTAGAAGGGGTATCTTTTTGGGGAACGGTTTTGGAAGTCTTTGCCATTTCTTTAAAAGATGAAGGAAAAATGGAGAAAGAAAAAAAGTTGAAGGATTGTACTTGTTGGCTTGAGATGAAGATAAACAAGAGTTCTTGCAGAAGATCTTAGATAACTGGAGTGAAAGTGCTAGAAAATTTTGAAATCTTAAGGGTACGAGGATAGAAGGTTTGAATTTAAAGTTAAAATGAGAAAAGGAGGAGGTATTTATAGTATTTCAGCGACGGTTTGCATCCAGGAATGGCCGACCGATGGATGACATGCTTTTAATGCCATCAGAACTTGACTGACGAGACATTTCGGTTGTTTTGTCATTTTTGTCACGGTGTATCAAAGTGAGGATCGGAAGCTCATGTCGATTCTCGTCGTCTACTCTTCGAAAAATGAGGGGACTATCTGTATACAGTCAAAATAGAGCTCGTGGTGCATCGTAGCCTCCGACATAGTGAGCCAGGCTCAAGACATGATAATAAAGGACTGAAGATTGACCACGAGTCCCATCGGGCTAGAACTCGGAGACATGACTCCTGCCTTCGAGAATATCGGGGCCATAATCTCGGAATCGGTCCTAACCTCAAATGAGTTTGAAGTAACATTGTTAGTATAGTCAACGGAAGACCGAAAAATATGTGACTGGCCGAATATTACGGCGGGAATCTCGGCAGGTACCGATAAAGAATCGGCACTAAGTAAATCAAAAGATTTTTTACCTTTTGTAGAATTATACCTAAAGTAAGACTCCTCCACTATATAAATGGGGTCTGATAATTCATAAAGTACGTTGTAACACCCATTCCAAAGCAATATATCATTATTTTTCTGTTATTAGTTATCCTCCTTTCGTTCATTAGTGCTTGTTTAAATCATCTTCCTCGTGTGGTTTGAACTTACTTTATCTCTATTTATTTAATTTGTCTTTATTTACTGCTTTGTATCAAATAAATCCGCGTATCCTCAAAACCACTCACAAATTTAATTGTCGTCCAATTTTGAGGGTAAATAAATATAAAAATTTTGCAACAACTAGCAATTAGGGAAGAATGGTCAACCATAAATAAAAATGCATAGATTTAAGTTATATACCCTGTTAATGTAGTTTAGCCCAACACAACAGGTTTTTTTCTAACTATCCTTTTAATTATCAGATTACTAATTAATGTTTATCTAAGAGTTGTACTTCTAAAATCTTATAAATATTCTGATTGCATAAATAATACACTGTTAGTACACAAAATTTAAACTCAAAAGTGTGATGACCTAAAATGTCATCTTTAAATTTAATAAGTAATTCTGTGTTCTAAGACCTCAAAAAGCACCATTCATCATTCTTCGACTTGCGTGCGCAGTCCGTACAATTTTTCGAAAAGTGTTTATGTCAAAAATGGATTAAAATGGGAAATAGAGCTTTAAAACTTAACTAAGTTGACTTTGGTAAATATTTTGAGCAAACGGACCCGGATCAGTATTTTAAAAATTTCGGTAGGTCTGTATCGTGATTTGGGACTTGGGCGTATGCCCGAAATCGAATTCCGAGGTCCCTAACCCGAGTTATGGAATTTTGAGGAAAAATTAAAAGCTTGAAAGCTTAATGATTTCTAAGAAATTACTGATATTGACCTCGGGTCCGTATTTTGGGCTGGCACGTCTTGTGCTTCGCGTTCGCGACATAGTGGCCGCGTTCGCGAAGGGAAAGAGACTGGCCAGAAAAATTAGCCTTCGCGTTCGCGAAGGCCAAGCCAGGCATGCATCACGTTCGCGAAGTAGCCCTCGCGTTCGCGAAGAGTAAAATTTGACAGCACATAATTGTGCTTCGCGAACGCAAGGCACTGACCGCATTCGCGAAGGGTAAAAATCCCAGAAACAGAACTTAAGTTCTCGAAATGGGGTTTCGACCCATTTTCAATTCTTTCCCATTTTGGAGCTCGGGTAAGGTGAATTTTGGGCGATTTTCACGGGAAAATATTGGGGTAAGTCTTCCTTATCCTATATTGATTATATTTCATAATTTCATACTCATTTATATCATGAATCCGTAAATTTATGGAAGAAGAATTAGACTTTTATAAAATCTTCCAAAAATGAAAATTTAAGATTTGAAGGTCCATTTTATATCGGAATTGGACAAATTTGGTATGGTTGAACTCGTATCGGAACGGGTGTTCGGATTTTGCGAGTTTTTTTGGGATTTGAGATATGGGTCCCACTGCTGAATATTTTAATAAATTTTGGATTTTTATCCGGAACATTTGTAAATTCAAACGGAATTAATTCCTATGATTAGTATTGAATATATTAAATTGTTTGTGAATAGATTTGAAGCTTTTGAAGGCAAATTTAAAAGGAAAAGCTATGGTTGAATAATTGATTTGGAATTTACAAAGTGAGGTAAGTATCGTGGTTAACCTTGACTTGAGGGAATAGAACCCTTAATTTAATTGTTATGTGAATTGCATGTGAACGACGTATAGGCGAGGTGAAGAGTATCTATACGTCGTCAAATTAATTGTTTGCCTCCTTACTTGAAAATTTATAAATTATTTTAAATCATGAATTAATTATTATAATAATTGTTTCTTTCCTATTCTTTGCCAAATATTAGTTCTTGAATTCCAGCATTAATTGTTACATGCTACTTGAATTATGTGTCTTAATTGTTATTTGACATTTAGCATATTAAATATTAAACTGCCTATTTTCTCCCTGATTTCTATAATAATTTGCTATTTGATCTTGTCTGTTTCATGATTAAATTATATTTATTGTATGCTTGTTGTCTTATAATTTCATATTAATTGTTGCATTTATTGGGAAAATTTCTTCTATAAGAATTGATTGAAATGGAAATATTGGAGGATCGGGTTGCATGACGCAACAGACTTATGAAAAGTTAATATTGGATGATCGGGTTACACACCGCAACAGACTTATTAAAAATTAATATTGGAGGATCGGGTTGCATCCAGGTACCGCTAAAATGTATCAAGATTTGCGGCAACATTATTGGTGGAGGAGAATGAAAAAGGATATAGTTGCACATGTAGCTCGGTGTCTGAATTGTCAGCAAGTTAAGTACGAGCATCAGAGACCTGGTGGTTTGCTTCAGAAGTTAGAAATTCCTAAATGAAAGTGGGAGCGTATCACTATGGATTTTGTTGTTGAGCTCCCACGGACTCAGAGAAAATTTGACGCAGTTTGGGTCATTGTGGACAGGTTGACCAAGTCAGCCCATTTCATTCCAGTGGCAGTTACCTATTCTTCAGAGAGGTTAGCTGAAATTTACATTCGTGAGATTGTCCTCCTTCACGGTGTGCCCGTGTCTATTATTTCAGATTGAGGTACGCAGTTTACCTCACATTTCTGGAGGGCTGTACAACGTGAGTTAGGCACGCGGGTGGAGTTGAGTACAACATTTCAGCCACAGACAGACGGACAGTCAGACCGCACTATTCAGATATTGGAAGATATGCTTCGCGCTTGTGTTATAGACTTTGGAAGTTCTTGGGATCATTTCTTACCACTTGCGGAGTTTGCTTATAATAATAGCTACCAGTCGAGTATTCATATGGCTCCATATGAGGCATTATACGGAAGGCGATGCCGATCGCCAGTTGGTTGGTTTGAACCGGGAGAGGCTCGGTTGTTGGGTACCGATTTGGTACAGGATGCCTTGGATAAGGTCAAGATTATTCAGGA
The DNA here is from genome assembly GCF_000390325.3 of Nicotiana tomentosiformis. Taxonomy (NCBI): domain Eukaryota; kingdom Viridiplantae; phylum Streptophyta; class Magnoliopsida; order Solanales; family Solanaceae; genus Nicotiana; species Nicotiana tomentosiformis. Next base: position 26,316,450 of record NC_090816.1, read on the forward strand.
TCGACTTCGCACAGCTCAGTCTAGGCAAAAGATTTATGCCGACTGTAAAGTTCGTGATATTGCATTCATGGTTGGAGAACGAATATTGCTCTGGGTTTCACCTATGAAAGGTGTAATAAGGTTCGGAAAGAAGGGCAAGTTGAGCCCTAGGTATATCGGACCCTTTGAAATTCTTGAAAGGGTAGGGGAAGTAGCCTACAGGCTTGCATTACTACTTAGTTTATCAGTGGTTCATCCGGTGTTCTATATGTCTATGCTCCGAAAATATCATGGTGATCCCTCCCATGTGTTATATTTCAGCTCAGTCCAATTAGACAAAGATTTGACTTACGAGGAAGAGCCGGTGGCTATTCCAGCCCGGCAGGTCATCATTCACTCGACTACTAAGCCTACGGGCTACTTTGACTATTACGCCTACAGGCTACATTATTTCGAGTTCGAATTATTCACTTGACTACTAAGCCTACGAGCTACTTTTATTTCGAGTTCGAATCATTCACTCGACTACTAAGCTTGCGGGCTACTTTTATTTCAAAATCGAGCAAGCACTCACTCAACCATTATGCCTACGGGCAACATTATTTAAGAGAAAAACTACTCATTTCTTCAAATTCAAATGAACACTTGACTATTTAAGCTGAAGGACGTTCGAGCCCGATAATGCAAATGGGACTACCCACAAGGCCCGAAGGCAACAGAGATTAAAATTCAAACTATCTATTTAGTTTGAAAGGCTATTTTGCTTCAAAAGGAAGAAAGATTTATATTTACAATTTTTTTGTACAGAGGCGGCTACTCTGCCAAAAGGAAGTTCTTTATACAAAAACCGAAAGCGGTATCAAAAGAATGCAGCAAAAGACCTAAGGCCCTAAATGACTCAATCTTCATCGGAGGTCATATTCTCGGCATCGTCCTCATCTTCACACTCCCCCGAGTCATCGGAGTCCTCCTCAGGAAAGGCCAACCTCCGAGCTTTGTTCTCCTCCGCCCTGGCGACTTTAATCTCGGCCTCAATTTCGAAGCCTTGAGCTCTGACCTCCTCGAGAGCCTCTCTCCGAGCTTGCCATTTTGTATGTTCGACCATGTTCTCAGCTTTGGCTTGGTTAACCTCAACATCAATCCTGAATTGAGCCACTTTGGCATCAGCTCTTTTATTGGCCTCGATCACCTCTGATCTGGCCACTTCAAGTTCTTTGGCCAAGTTTGCTTTATCTGAAGTGGCCAAATCCAACCGATGCTGAAGCTCTTTCATCTTTTCGATCAACCCCAAATCATTTTCTTTTGCAGATCGAAGTTGGGCATCAGACAGCTCTAACTGAGCTTCGACGGCTTCCTTTTTCGAGGCAAGGATATCCATACACTTTTTAAATTCTTCTGCCTCGACAAGTAGCGCATCTACCTGTGAGTAATGACGTCCAATATGCTCGATCCTCTGTCGAACCTGCAGAATTGGATCATTAGTGGTTATCTCATTTTTATCTTCACTATCATGGAACATTCGAAATACCTGCTCAGCCATCTCCCCATGCTCTTCCCGAGCCACTGTCAAATCTGCTCGAAGTTTTTCACTAAGGAGCTTGTACGAGTCACTCCTCTCAGTGAGGCGCCGAACCTCGACATCATGCTTCTCTCGGATTCGAAGAAAGGCCTAGTGATGCAACACCAAAGCCTGCAAACAAAATAATAAACATGAGAATTACCTACAACTCTATGTGCAAAAGAAGCAACGAAAATGCCATCAGAGTTACCCGATTCAAAGCATGTTGGGCCTCGTTGAAGAGACAGGCGGGCCCCACTGCATTCATCACTGATTGATCTTTTTCACTAAGGAGCTTGAAGGACTGTAGGTAGCTGGCAGTCCCTACAGGGGAAGAAACAATTCGGGTATCCACAGGTACGGAGAGCACTATCTTCCGCCTTCGGTCGGGATCGATGCTAGGGGCCGAAAATCGATCCACCAGTTTATGAATCGATGAAGGCTCAGTAGAACTTGACCACGATGCTTTTTTGGGTATCGGCATTCCACCAAAAATGGTAACCTCCTCCGAGGCACCTGACTCGATCCCCTCCTGAAAACCATGGATATCGGCTGACTCCTGAATACCCTCATAGGACCGATCCTCCAACATGACGGCCTCTCAAATCATGGCATCCGAAATCTGAGGGGATCCGCCAATGTCGACTATCCCGAACTCATCCCTTGATATATTTTCTACTGCCTGAGAAGATCCACCCTCGGTGTCCCTTTCAATCATCTTAGTTCGAGAAGGGATAATCTCGGCTTCTTCTTGTTCTGGGATTATGGCCAAGGTTCCTTGATTTGCTTCCACCAAATTGGAAGACTGTTGAATCACAACATTAGCCCGTACGCAGGCTAAATTCTCCTCTCCTTCTTCAGGATCGTCCCTCAAATGGCGGGCCACTTCCGAAGTCATAACACTAGAGCTCCCTTCGGCTTTCGAGATCTCTTAGCCGGTTTCTTCTTCTCCGAGCTCGGGGAGCCCGATACGTATTTTCTCTTCCTTTATTTTACCTGCTTTAGGATAGGAACTTCTTCGCCACCAGATGGGGGCATCATGACTACATCTTTCCTGAGTCCTACAAAAGGGAAGAGGAAGATTTACCATACAAACCGATGAAGAGACAAATCGACAAAATGATTTACCATGACTGCGGGCCTCCCATCGACCCTTTGATAATTCGACCCAAGCATGCTCGGAGTACGGTCTCTGCAACATCAGACTTTCGACCTATTGTCTAAGATCCGGGATCGGTTCCGGCATTGGAGCTACGACTGTGATAAGGAACTTAGAAAATTGGAAGATTGAAGACGTAAAGTATGAATGATGGAAGGAAAGGCTATTTATAGATTGAAGCAATGACGGTTCAATATCAGAGGTAGCCGACCACCGTCTGACACATTAAATTCCTTGGTAAAATCGAATCGATGGGACAGCTATCGCATACGTCATAGTCGAGATCGATGTAAACGTCAGTATATATCTGATCGAGCTGTTGGGAAATCATATCGTTTCTCACCACGTCCTTTTCTGAGAAACGAGGGAACTATCTGTATACGGTCGAAATAGATTTCGACCTTCCTACGTTCGATCGAGTTAATGGTAAGCAACCGGAGTGGAATTTTGGGATGAGTCCCGAAGACAATACAAACGAGCCCCGAGTTCCGAAGACTGATCGAGGAGTCGGCTCGATACTATTATCGAGCCCATATCTAAATCGACCTGCAAGGCAACGTGGGGGTGGTCGGAAATGCGCTACACCCACCCCGAAGGTCAAACTCAAGCCAAAGCCGAGGGCTCACCCCAATAACGAGTTCGAGCCAATATCGAGCTCGCAGACAAGAGCCGTTACAACCACACCAAGGGAGAGAATCTTGGCAGGAATCGAGGAAGAGACAATTCATCATGGGTCCTCCACTATATGTTTTGTTTTATTATAAATAAAGTAGGATCCCTCTACTATAAAAGGGGGAATCCTTGTAAGCATACTGGCAGCTCATACACTGTAACAAAAGATCACTTCTCATATTGAAAGATATCCCCTTGTGCTTGTTTTACTTTATCTTATTCATTCTTTTTGCTCACTATTCTCATTTTCATAGTTAAGAATACACATATTTCTATTTCTCTATACGATTTATATCAAATTATATCGCATATCCTTAGAACCATACACAAATCTAACGTTATCTGATTTTTCTAGTAAACAATTAATAATACCAAAGTTAATATATGTATTATTTTTCCTAATATATCCTATCAAACGACCCCTTAATGTATTTTAACTAGTTGTAGCAGGTACCTTATTGTCACGTCCTTAGTAATTAACTAAGTACACGTGCGGCACTTGACAATTTGCTCACGTTCTTGTTATGCCAAGTTAGTCTTACTACACTCAAGATCGCTAAGAGAATGGTAGAAAGAACATAAGAGAATTGTTAATGGAAGCTTTATATTAGAGAGAACTTGAATTGTTTGCTTGATGAATTACAAATGAATGACCTCCTTTATATACTAGTCTCCTAGGGGCTAGTGTGCAAATATTAATTGTTACACAAGTCCTTAATATTTACAAGATAAGGGCTTTCTCTAGAATTCTCTACAAGCCTAGAAGATTCCAAGGACTTTCCTAGCAAATCCATAAACATCTAGGATCTTCCAAAGGAAATGTCCATACTTCTCTAGAATCTTCTCACAAATGCAAGCATTCATCCTATGTAAGCTTCCACATGGCATTAATATATGCCAAATGGCACTTATGTGGCATGATGATGTGGCGAGTCATCACACTCTCCCCCACCTAATGTTGCGACGACCGCGGCTCAATGTTGCTGCATAAACTCTCGGATCTTATCTTTGAATTGCCATAAATCTTCATAACGTTCCCATGTGGCCTCCTCCGGTGATTGCCCCTTCCAATGGACGAGGAACATTGCGGTGGCTTTTTGCCCTTATTTTCGCCTGGCCTGGTAATCAATAATAGCCTCAATCTCTCGGTCGTGCGAGGCGGTGATAGTAATAGGCGCTCGACTTGATTGGCCCCTACTTGGATCATCATTGTCTTCATGATAGGGCTTAAACATGCTGGCATGGAAGACATGATAGATCTTAAGATATGATGGCATGTCAAGCTTGTATGAGATCTTGCCTACCTTGGCGACTATCTTAAATGGCCCCTCATACTTGCGAATCTGATTCTGATGCATGCCTCGTAGTGCCTTAAACTGTCTTGGATTAAACTTCACCATGACCATGTCCCCAACTCTATAGTCTGTGGGACGCCGCTTACGATCTGCAAACTTCTTCATCTTCTTAGCTGCCTTATCCAAGTAGGACTTAGCAGTGTCAAGCTGCTCCTCCCATCCTTTAGCCATATGATAAGCCCACAAACTCTTTCCCTCGAACGCGGCTGGTAATGAATGAGGAGTTTGTGGCTGTTGGCCTGTGGCTAGCTCAAATGGTGTCCGTCCCGTGGACTCACTCCGCTGCAAGTTATAAGAGAATTGGGTGACGTCTAGGAGCCTTGACCAATCTTTCTGATGCGCGCTTACATAATGCCTCAAGTAGCATTCTAGTAAGGCATTGACCCATTCCGTTTGTCCATCTGTCTGTGGGTGGAAACTAGTGGAAAAGTGCAGTTCTGTGCCAAGTATATCGAATAATTCTCTCCACAAGTTCCCAGTAAAATGGGGGTCTCGATCACTGATAATATGCCTTGGTAAGCCCCAATACTTCACCACATTCTTAAAGAATAGCTTGGCGGCTTCCTTGGCGGTGCAACCTGGTGTGGCGGGCATGAAGGTGGCATATTTGGAAAATCTATCCACGACCACCATAATAGTACCATAACCGTCAGACTTCGGTAGGCAAGTGATAAAGTCCATAGTCACGCTCTCCCATGGACGCTCTGCAACTGGTAGTGGCTCCAAAAGTCCTCCGGGTTTTTGTTGCTCAACCTTGTCCTGTTGACAGACAAGACAAGTCTGCACATAACACTCTATGTCATCTCGCATGCGTGGCCAATAGTAGACTGACTCAACCAAGGCCCTAATGCGACGTTGGCCTGGATGACCAGCCCACATTGTGTCATGACTCTCCCTTATAATCCGCCATCTAATGTCTCCAAACTTAGGCACGTAGACCCTCCGACCTGTGGTAAGTAGTAGGCCGTCTTCGACCCAAAAACGTCTCGTATTGCCCTGGTTGGCTAACTCGATAAGTTGTTTGGCTGCTAGATCGTGTTGCATGCCTTCTTTTATAGCCTCACGAATGTCCCATCTTGTTGAAGTGATTGCAGCAAGCTCGGCTTTCCGGCTCAGGGCATCGGCTACAATGTTACCTTTGCCCGGCTTATACTCTAGTACATAATCAAATTCGGCCAAGAAATCCTGCCACCGAGCCTGTTTTGGGGTGAGCTTCTTCTGCGTCTGAAAGTAGCTAGTAGCTACATTGTCGGTCTTGACCACGAACCTCGACCCAAGCAAATAATGTCGCCATGTACGTAGGCAATGCACAATAGCAGTCATCTCCTTCTCTTGCACTGTGTAACACCGCTCCGTCTCATTTAACTTGCGACTCTCAAATGCTATGGGATGCTTATCCTGCATCAAGACACCCCCAATGGCAAAATCTGAGGCATCTGTATGCACCTCAAATGTCTTGGCAAAGTCAAGTAATGCCAAGACTGGCTCCTCTGTTACAGCTGCCTTGAGGTCTTCAAACGCCCTTTGACAATGCTCCGTCCAAACCCATGGCTTGTTCTTCTTTAGCAACTCAGTCAATGGTGCGGCCTTTGCTGAGTAGCCACAGATGAACTGACGATAGTAGTTAACAAAGCCAAGGAAGGATCTCAACTCAGTTACCTTTATAGGTGCCTCCCACTCCTGGATACCACGTACCTTAGCCTCGTCCATGCGTAGCTCGCCATTGCTAATAACATGGCCTAAGAAGTGCACCTTTGATTGTGCAAACTCGCATTTCTCCCTCTTGATGTATAGCCCGTTCTCCCGCAAGACTTGGAAAACCTTACTTAAGTGCTTCATGTGCTCTTCCAAGGTGTTACTGTAGATGACTATGTCGTCTAGGTAGACTACCACGAACTGATCAAGGTAGGGATGGAAAATCTTATTCATAAGGGTGCAAAATGTGGCAGGTGCATTGGTTAAGCCGAAAGACATCACCAACCACTCAAAGGCTCCATATCTCATCACACATGTTGTCTTTGGCTCATCCCCCTCTGCAATGCGAACCTGGTAGTAGCCCTTGCGAAGATCCATCTTGGTAAAATACTTGGCTTGCCCAAGTCTATCGAATAAGTCAGCAATGAGCGGGATTGGGTACTTATTCTTCACCTTGACCTTATTAAGTGCTCAGTAGTCTATGCACAAGCGTAGTGATCCATCCTTCTTATTCTGGAACAATACTGGTGCGCCGAACGGTGCCTTTGATGGGCGAATGTGACCAGCATCTAGCAACTCTTTCAATTGTTTCCTAAGCTCCTCTAGCTCGGGCGGTGCCATACAATATGGGGCAAATGCGGGTGGCTTAGCCCCTGGCTCCAACTCAATCTTGTGATTCACCTCTCGCCTAGGCGGCAAGTGTTTAGGCAACTCCTCGGGCATGACATCTTTGTTTTCCTCAAGCAACTTCTCTATGCAAGGTGGTAGTGTCTCTTGAAAACTCTTGTCTTCCTCCAGACTTGCGATGGTTTCCACAAACGTCGGCTCCCCCTTCTTGATCCCCTTTATAACCTGCATAGCTGAGAGTTGTGCTTGGCTCTGTCCGTGTGGCATAGACACTGTAGGTACCATGCAAGCTCCTTCTCGCTCCATAACCAAGAGATGTTGGAGGTAGGGATCGATCAAAGTATGACAATGTCTAAAGAACTCTTGTCCCAATATGATGTCAAAGATATCCATAGCGGTTACGGTAAAGTTTGTCATACCTTTCCAAGTTCCTAATTTGACACCAACTCCATTAGCTACCCCACGAGCATTTTGTACCTCGGCATTCATGGTCTTGACACGGGAGTTAGTTGGAGCAAGCTTCAATTCTAGTATTTTTGCGGCAGCCTCAGTCACGAAATTATGAGTTGCTCCAGTATCCACCATTGCACGAGCAGGCTTGTTGTTGATGGTGAGATCCACGTACTGGTTTCCATTCTCGGTAGGTTGGATAGTTTGCTTTGTGACAGCACCGCATAATCCGATCATACCTAACTGTGCGGTTCCCGAACTCTCTCCTTGTGGCTACTCCTTCCGTTCACGGACCATGGCGCTAAGGCTCTTTAGGTCGGGACAATTCCTGAAGCTGTGAGGCCCTCCGCATATGTAATATCCCTTCTTCTCGGCTTGCGCTTTCTTCTCGGCGTACCCCTGACGGCCACTCAACTTTTTGGAATCTTGAGCCTTGTAGTATTGTTGTTGTATCTCCTTGCCTTTGCCACGGTCTCCCCCACCTTTGACATTGTTAAACTTTGATTCTTTGACTTTCCCTTTGTCGTGTTTGTCATGCCTGAAATCCATCAATGATTCGGTCTCCACTATGGCTTGGTCTATATTTGCGACTTGCCGGCGTTGTAACTCCTGCTTAGCCCAATTTTGCAACCCGTCCATGAAGTGGAACAACAAGTCATCATTGGTCAGGTTGGGGATTTGAAGCATAAGGGTAGTGAATTCCTTGACATAGACACGTATGCTCCCTGTTTGCTTCAACTCCCTAAGTTTGCGCCTTGCCTCGTACAAGACATTGTTTGGAAAGAACTGTCGCTTGAACTCGACTTTGAACTAATCCCACGTGCTAATAGTACATATACCTTTATCCATGTTGGCCATCTTCCTTCTCCACCATAGCATGGCAGTCTTTGAGAGGTACAACACCGCAGTGTTGATCATGGCCTCGTCGTCCTTCACTTTGCCGTGCTTGAAGTAGTTCTCCAAGTGCCAAAGGAAGTTTTCCACTTCTTGCGCATCACGAACACCTTTGAACACCGGGGGTTTGGGAGCCTCGATCTTGGCCTCCCTCGTCACCACAACATTGCTAGCTGCCTCGGTCACGCCAGCACTAACATTCTCCTCGAGTGACTCTATCTTTGCCTTCATAGCATCGATAGTACTCAAAGCCTCCATGAGTCTGCACTCTAAGGCAGTTATAGTTTGCCTTAGTTCCATCTCGGTTTGTGTACGTCCCTCCAAGTCATTTCGGATGCTCTAAATCTCTTCAAGAGTGTGCCCCTCAAGAACACTAAGGGTGCCTTCCACCTTCCCCAAGCGTTGTCCAAAGATCTCCACGGCGTCCATCCCCGCGTTCATCTTCATCACCTATTCTTTACCGAGCGAGACGTCCTCAGGCAGGACCTCCACTTCATCCTCGCTCGGCTCAGTGGCAGATGGTTCTTGGGATGTAAGCCCTTCGTTTGACGCAACCTCAGGTGGAACCTCCTGGCCCTTGTTGGTGGCATTTCTCTTTTTGTTACGGCCGCTCTTGCCAGCAGCATCCTGGATGACGTTGGCTTGAGTGTTGGCAGCGTTAATTTCTCCGTCGTTCACCATTCCCTTAGTCGCAACCTTTGCTCTGATACCACGTTGTCACGTCCTTAGTAATTAACTAAGTACACGTGCGGCACTTGATAATTTGCTCACGTTCTTGTTATGCCAAGTTAGCCTTACTACACTCAAGATTGCTAAGAGAATGGTAGAAAGAACACAAGAGAATTGTTAATGGAAGCTTTATATTAGAGAGAACTTGAATTGTTTGCTTGATGAATTACAAATGAATGGCCTCCTTTATATACTAGTCTCCTAGGGGCTAGTGTGCAAATATTAATTGTTACACAAGTCCTTAATATTTACAAGATAAGGGCTTTCTCTAGAATTCTCTACAAGCCTAGAAGATTCCAAGGACTTTCCTAGCAAATCCATAAACATCTAGGATCTTCCAAAGGAAATGTCCATACTTCTCTAGAATCTTCTCACAAATGCAAGCATTCATCCTATATAAGCTTCCACATGGCATTAATATATGCCAAATGGCACTTATGTGGCATGATGACATGGCGAGTCATCACATTATTCTTCATACTGCTAATCTACTCACTTATTATGAAAAAATACTTATAGTTAGTATCTTTTAAGTGACCTAATAATATTAAAAGATATGATTAGTATATAAAAATTAAACTTCTTAAACAACTAACAAAATTTCAGCTGCCATAGACAAGAAAACGACATTGATTCTATTGTGAACCTAGTCCTAATAATCTAAGAATATAGAGGTTTGAAAATATCATAATCATGGACCATATTGAAGTAGCATTGTTCACAAGAGACACAGAAAATTCTCATCCGAAACTTTTACCTTAAAAGTGAAACCAACCCACAAATATATTGTTCTCATACTTTACATTGGATTCCCCATTACAACTTTGCATATTTATTTAGGAATCAAGCAGTCAATGTTGCAATTATCTGACTATACTATGAACCACTTGTATTTTGCTATCATGTGATGGTCCAATATCTCGTCAAAATAATACTCTCTCCGTTTCAAATTTGATGGGTACTTTTATTTTTAGTCTGTTTCAAAATAAATGACACGTTTTTAAATTTGGAAATAGTTCAACTTTAAACTTTTCATTTTACCCATTTTATCCTTAATGAGAAGCTTTTGTAACCACACAAATGACATGACCCCACAAAGCTTTTACCCCCTTAAACTTTTAAGACCACAAGTTTTAAAAGTCCTTTTTTTCTTAAATTCTGTGCCGAGTCAAACTATCTCATCTAAATTAAAACGGAGGGAGTATTCACTAAAACCTTTAGCGATACCGGATACTATAGCAAATACTAAATTGCTGGTAAAGCTTTTTGCAATAACATTTTTTGGCCGTTAAGACCATTTTTTTGTTGTAATGTGTGAGTATTATTCTTTCTTTTTTTTCATGTTTTCCTCTTGATTTTTTTTTTTTTTTGTATTTTACTAAATCCCTGATTAGGCATACATAATATTTCAGCATTTGCAAGTACTGAGAAAACTTCTTGGAGAGAGAGCAAAGCTTTAGTAATGGATGGAACATGTAGAGTACTATTTAATGTGAACATTTTGTGAGAAGAAGGGAGAAGAATTGTACCAATTATGTGTCATATGGTTAAAACTTCTAAAAAAAAATTCGCTAGGAAATTCATCGCTAATTTTATCGCATAATAATTCGTAACTAATAGATTCTTTTATAGTTCGACACTAATTCGCTGTGAAATCAACGAATTTTGCTATTTAGCGGCAAAATTTATCTGTCACTAATTATTGTTTATTTTTGTTTAGTGAACAATATTTCCATTACCTGCAAGTAATTGATCAGTGCCCTTGTATTCTTCAACTTGTTTCTTCCCTAACTTTTTAATCTTTCACTCTCTCATTTCTCCCAGGCGATTCTCATATGTTTTGAACAATTACTTTGCAGTGTAGGTATTTCAAGCACAATAATTTCTCAAGTCTTATTCGCCAGGTATGTGTGTATTCATGTAAGTATTTTCACTACAAACTCATATGTAATTTTGGTATCCTTGTCTAGATTATGAGTACATGTTAATTTTATATATACTGTCGAAATAGATTTCGGCCTTCGCATGTCCGATCGAGTTCGAACGATAGTCGATCGAACTGAGACTCCAAAGATGGAACAAACAAACCTCGAACCCGAGGGGCCGATCCATGTCGAGTTGGACATCGTTTCGAGCGCTAGTCCAAATCGAACTATGACGCAGAGTAAAGCTATCATCCAGAGACCAACCAACATTGACCCCAAATCAATTTGAGAGCTCGAGTCAGAATCGAGCTCGAGCCAAGATCGAGAGTTCGAGTCAGATTCGAGCTCAAACCAAGATCGAAGGCTCAAGGCAAGATCGAGCTCACAGACAAAAGCCATTGCAATCCCACTAGCGAGAATCTTGGTAGAAATTGTGGAAAAGTCAGTTTATCATGGGTCTCCCACTGAGTATTTTTTTATTATGCTTAGAGCAAGGTCCCTCTATTATAAAGGGCATGGTTATCATTTATGAAAGACATGTTTTTGTGAGGCTTACATTGTAATAAAAACGCTATATTCTTCCACAGTAAAGAATCGTTCTTTCAAATTTCTTAAATTGATTCTATTTGTTGACTTCTACGATTTATTGTTCCTTACAACCATATCTACTTCGCATTCTTTGCAATCCATATTTATATTTCTATTTATCCTTACAATTTGTATTAAGTTACGCCACATATCCTTGGATATGCGTATAAATTTAACTCTATCCATTTTTCGGGTAAACAGTTTGGCGCCCACCGTGGGGTCAAGGATAACAGTGGTTATTTGATACGAATCTAAAAAAATACGCCATTGTGTTTTGCGCTTATTTTCGAAACACCTTGAATTTCGGATCAGCTACGAATAACCATCAATCAAATGGCTTCACCGATCGATAACGGGGCCGGTCTTCAAGACTAAAACAACAACTTGACACCCAGTACTGAAAGACCACTTGTGAACACCATTGGAGCTCGAATCGGAACGCCGATTGATATCAATTCGCATATAGCCATTGAGGCAAACCTACATGCTGAACCCGAGAATAGCATCCATGGTGGAACTCGGTCTGCGGTTCGAGACACTCATAACGTCGAGGAAAACGGTGTTAGTTTGCATATGATTTTTGAAATGTTGCAAGCCCAACAGGCAGCAATAGCCCAGTTGCGGAGCCAAACCCATCTACAAAGCTGGCCGGAGCCCAATCCACCCCGAGAAATCACTCACGGAACGGAACCAGCCATTGTGAAGTCAAATAAAAAGAATCAGGGACTACTCCCGAAATTGCTAAATTACTTTAGGAACTCACAAAGCGAGTCGAAGCCAACGATAAAAAAATAGAAACTTATAATTCTAGGGTCGATCAGATCCCGGGAGCTTCACTAATGATAAAAGGATTGGATTCGAAAAAATTCGTGCAAACACCCTTTCCTCGAGCGCAGCCTCGGAACCAATCCCCAAAAAATTTTGTATGCCATATATTCCCAAATATAACGGAACGAACGATCCCAACGAGCATGTCACTTCTTACACATGTGCCATCAAGGGAAATGATTTAGAAGATGATGAAATCGAATCCGTGTTGCTGAAAAAATTCAGAGAGACCCTCTCGAAGGGGGCGATGATTTGGTATCACAACCTACCGCCAAACTCCATCGACTCGTTCGCCATGTTAGCAGATTCTTTTGTGAAAGCACATACAGGCGCCATAAAAGTCGCAACAAGGAAGTCGGACCTCTTCAAGGTAAGACAAAAGGATAAAGAGATGCCGAGGGAATTCATATCTCATTTTCAAATGGAACGAATGGACCTGCAACCGGTCACAGACGACTAGGCCGTACAGGCTTTCACTCAAGGTTTGAACGAGTGAAGTTCGACGGCTTCACGCCGATTAAAGCATAACCTGATCGAATACCCAGCCATCACATAGGCCGACATGCACAATCGGTACCAATCGAATATTAGGGTCAAAGATGATCAATTGGGGTCTGAATCCGCTGTTCGAGGGGTTACTAATCGGCAATGAGGTCTGATTGGAGATCGATACCGACCATACATCGGAAGCCACAGAGTCAGTGAATGGAGACATAACCTCAGGCAAAATAACAAAAGAAGCGATCAAAGTCATGGCTTCCGAGGGCTGATAAACAGAAGCAGTTTTGATAGGCCTACCGGATCTAAGGAAGCACCTTGGTTATCGGAATATAATTTCAGCGTCGATGCATCCACCATCGTATCATCTATCGGACGCATCAAAGAAACTAAATGGCCTCGACCCATGCAGACCGATCTTGCCCAGAGGAATCCTAATCAAACATGAAAAAATCATGGCGCCCATGGCCACAGAACGGAAGATTGCAGGCAACTAAGAGAGGAAGTAGCCCGGTTATTTAATAAAGGGCACTTTCGGGAATTTCCGAGCGATAGGGCAAAGAACCATTTTAAAAACAAGGATTTCGGCAAGGAAAATAAGCAAGAAGAACCGCAGCACGTCATTCACATGATCATCGGCGGCGCCGATACCCCTCAGGGACCAGTGTTTAAATGCACTAAAATATCGATTGTAAGGGAAAAGCGATCTCGAACTCAAGATTATGCACCCATAGGGACTTCGTCCTTTGGTGATGAAGATGCAGAAGGAGTCATTCAACCTCATAACGATGCACTGGTAATATCTGTACTCATGAATAAAACTAAAGTTAAACGTGTGTTGATCGATCCAGGTAGCTCGGCCAACATCATCAGATTGAAGGTCGTAGAACAGCTCGGCCTGCAGGACCAGATCGTACCTGCAACTCTGGTTCTAAATGGATTCAATATGGCATGTGAATCCACCAAAGGGGAGATAATCCTACCAACAAACATTGCCGGAACCATCCAGGAAATGAAGTTTCACGTGATCGAAGGCGACATGAGATACAACGCCTTTTTCGGAAGGCCATGGATACATAACATGAGAGTTGTACCTTCGACCTTACACCAGTTCCTCAAATTCCCAACATCGAGAGGTGTCAAAACAGTGTACGGAGAACAACTAGCCGCAAAAGAAATGTTCACCGTAGAGGAAGCGAAATCAATATCCTCGCATTCGCCAATAAAGGGATCTGGCTCAGAAGGAGAACGGGACACCAAAGAGCAATCATAGACATCGGCTTCGACCCAACCAGATAACCAGAAAATTGAAGAAGATGATGATCAAAGGGTCCCTCGATCTTTCATGATTCCCGATGACTCCGACGCCACCAAATCAACAATTGAGGATTGAGCCTTGGGAACGGGGTTGATCCCTAAACTTAGGAAGAAACTTGTTCAATTTCTTATCGATAACATTGATTATTTTGCCTGGTCCCATTTAGATATAACAGGGATTCCATCGAACATAACGACGCATCGGCTAAGCTTGAACCCTAAGTTCAGACTGATGAAGCAAAAGAGAAGGCCCCAATCCGAGGTAAAACACGCATTCATAAAAGACGAGATAACCAAACTTCTGAAAATAGGGTCCATTTGGGAGGTGAAATATCCCAAATGGTTAGCCAATATAGTTGTAGTGCCTAAAAAAGGAAACAAACTTAGAATGTGTGTGAACTATAAGGATTTAAACAAAGCATGCCCCAAAGATATTTTTCCGCTCCCAACATCGATTGCATGATCGATGCCACGGCCGACCACGAGATCCTCACATTTCTCGATGCCTATTTTGGGTATAATCAGATCCAGATGAGCCCAGAGGATCAGGAAAAAACTTCATTTGTCACCAAGTATGGAACATATTGTTATAATGTGATGCCCTTTGGGCTAAAAAATGAAGGGGCTACTTACCAACGCCTAGTAAATAAAATGTTCGAAGAACAAATAGGTAAATCAATGGAAGTTTACATTGATGACCGTTAGTTAAGTCCCTGTGTGCAGAGGACCATTTGACCCATTTGCAGGAAACATTCGAGATTTTGAGGAAATACAACATGAAGCTCAACCCCGAAAAATATGCTTTCGGGGTCGGTTCGGGCAAGTTCCTCGGCTTCATGGTGTCTAATCGAGGAATTGAGATCAACCCCGATAAAATCAAAGCCATCGAAGACATCACCATTGTGTATAGCGTGAAAGTTGTACAAAGGCTAACAGGACGGATTGCAGCCCCAGGCCGATTCATTTCGAGATCATCAGATCGGAGTCACAAATTTTTCTCTCTACTCAAAAAGAAGAATAGTTTCGCTTGGACACCGAAATGCCAACAGGAATTAGAGGAACTAAAACGATATCTATCGAGCCCACCACTACTTCACACTCCAAAAATAGACAAAAAAATCTGGTTCTACTTAGAAGTATCAGAAATCGCAGTGAGCGGTGTCCTAGTTCGGGAAGAGCAAGGTATGCAATTTCTCATTTATTATATAAGTCGGACCTTAGGAGAAGCAGAAACTAGATATCCAAACTTAGAAAAACTGGCACTCGCACTGATAAGCGCCTCTAGAAAGTTAAGATTGTACTTTCAATGTCACCCCATATGCATATTAACCACTTATCCGCTTCGTAATATTTTTCACAAGCCTGAACTATCAGGCCGATTAGCAAAATGGGTCGTCAAACTCGGTGGGTATGATATCGAATATCAACCCCGTACGACCATCAAGTCTTAAATTTTAGCAGACTTCGTGGCCGATTTCACGCCAACCCTCGTACCCGAAGTCGAAAAAGAACTGTTGAAATCGGGTACATCATCGGGGGTATGGACCCTTTTTACGGACGGGGCTTCAAACGTGAAGGGGTCCGGGCTAGGCATAGTTTTGATGCCACCCACGGGTAACACTATTAGGCAATCTATTAAAACTATCAGGTTGACTAACAACGAGGCCGAGTATGAAGCCATGATTGCAGGTCTCGAGCTAGCTAAAAACTTGGGAGCAGAAGTCATTGAAGCCAAATGTGACTCTTTGCTGGCGGTGAGTCAAGTAAACAAAACCTTCGAAGTTCGAGAAGATAGAATGCAAAGGTATTTAGACAAGCTACATGTCACTTTGCACCATTTCAAACAATAGAATTTACGGCATGTTCCACGAGAACAAAACAGTGAGGCCGATACACTTGCGAATTTGGGATCGTCGGTCGAGGAAGGTGACTTGAGCTCGGGGACTGTCGTTCAACTCTCGAGATCTGTGATCGAAAAGGGTCACGCCGAGATAAATTCTACAAGCTTAACCTGGGATTGGAGAAATAAATACATTGAATACTTAAAGAGCGGAAAGCTCCCATCAGACCCTAAAGATTCAAGGTCCCTACGGACCAAAGTCGCTCGATTCACGTTGGCTTCCGATGGAACGCTATACCGAAGGACATTCGATGGGCCATCAGCAGTATGCTTGGGTCCAGGATATACCGATTACATCTTACGTGTGGTGCACGAGGGCACTAGTGGGAATCATTTCGGTGCCGATCCATTAGTCCGAAAAATAATCAGAGCAGGGTATTATTGGATTGATATGGGCAAAGATGCGAAGGAATTTGTTCGAAAATGTGACAAAGGTCAAAGGTTTGCACCAATGATCCATCAACCCGGAGAGCAACTTCACTCAGTCCTCTGCCATCGACACCAGGTAAAGCTAAATTCATTTTATTTATGACTGACTATTTCTCTAAATGGGTCGAAGCACAGGCGTTCGAGAAAGTAAGAGAGAGAGAAGTTATAGACTTCATCTGGGATCATATCGTATGTTGATTCGGGGTATACGCCGAAATAGTATGTGACAATAGGAAACAATTTGTGGGCAGCAAAGTGACAAAATTCTTCGAAGATCACAAAATAAGAAGGATATTATCAACACCATACCAGCCCAATGGGAATGGACAGGCCATCAACGAACAAAACCATAATTCAGAACCTAAAAAAGAGACTGAACAACGCTAAAGGAATGTAGAGAGAAATCCTACCCGAAGTCCTTTGGGCATATCGAACGACATCAAAATCCAGTACGGGGGCAACCACGTTTTCCTTAGTATATGGGTCTGAAGCATTGATACCAGTCGAAGTCGATGAACCCAATGCCAGATTTTGATACACAACAGAAGAATCAAATAGCGAGGCTATGAACACTAGCCTCGAATTATCGGACGAAAAGCGAGAAGCTGCTCTCGTCCAATTGGCCGCCCAAAAGCAACAAATCAAAAGATATTATAATCGAAGAACCAAGCTCCGCCATTTCATGCCCGGGGACATAGTGCTAAGGAAAGTCACCCTCAATACCCAAAATCCAAATGAAGGAAAACTAGGACCGAACTGGGAAGGACCATATCAGGTTCTCGAGAATGTCGGAAAGGGATCATACATGCTCGGTATTATAAACGGCAAACAACTATCAAGAAATTAGAATGTGCCACATCTAAAACGATACTACTGCTAAGGTACGATCCCTCCATTATTCATTTACATTTCAAAACTGATCCCTGCAGAAGTCCGATCAGGAGCTAAGATGGATCCTTCGATATGAAGCCCTAGATCTGAAAGCACGCATTGTACTCTTTTTCCCTTAGACCGGTTTTATCCCAAATGGGTTTTTCGACAAGTTTTTTAACGAGGCAACCAATGATCGTGCTGCACTTACAACAGTATCCGAGGCCTCTTTACAATCGACCTCGAATACTGGGGAGGCATTAGGCCCCTCAAATACATCAAGTTTAGATGCAAGAAAGTTATTTCGCAACAACAGGGTTTCAATAGTAAAAGTTGTAAGAGCCAAATGGTCAAAACAAACCATGCTTATGTAGATTGGCCCGAACCCAGGCGCGAAACACGAACACATGTGTAGTCACTTCAAAAGTTCTCCTCTTTACCGATATATTATACCCAAGAAAAATTCCTCTATTTGGAGATTTATTGCGCAAATAGAATCAATTTACTAGCCTACGGGCTACATTACTTCGATTCGAATCATTCACTCGACGAATAAGCCTACGGGCTATTTTTATTTCGAGTTCGAGCAAGCACTCACTCGACCTCTACGCCTACGGGCAACATTACTTCGAGTTCGAATCATTCACCCGACGACTAAGCCGACGGGCTACTTTTATTTTGAGTTCGAGCAGCTCTCACTCGACCTTTACGCCTACATACTACATTACTTCGAGTTCGAATCATTCACTCGACGACTAAGACTACGGGCTACTTTTATTTCGAGTTCAAGCAAGCACTCACTAGACCTCTACGCCTACAAGCTACATTACTTCGAGTTCGAATCATTCACTCGATGACTAAGCCTACGGGCTACTCTTATTTCGAGTTCGAGCAAGCACTCACTCGACCTTTATGCCTAGGGGCTACATTACTTCGAGTTCGAATCATTCACTCGACGACTAAGCCTACGGGCTACTTTTATTTCGAGTTCGAGCAAGCACTCACTCGACCTTTACGCCTAAGGGCTACATTACTTCAAGTTCGAATTATTCACTTGACGACTAAGCCTACGGGCTACTTTTATTTTGAGTTCGAGCAAGCACTCACTCTACCTTTATGCCTACGGGCTACATTACTTCGAGTTTGAATCATTCACTCGACGACTAAGCCTACAAGTTACTTTTATTTCGAGTTCGATCAAGAACTCACTCGACCATTATGCCTACGGGCTATATTACTTCGAGTTCGAATCGTTCACTTGACTATTAAGCCTACGGGCTACTTTCATTTCGAGTTAGAGCAAGCATTCACTCGACTATTACGCCTACGGGCTATATTACATCGAGTTCGAATCATTCACTTGACTACTAAGCCTGCGGGCTACTCTCATTTTGAGTTCGAGCAAGCACTCACTCGACCATTACGCCTACAGGCTATATTACTTTGAGTTCGAATCATTCACTCGACTACTAAGCCTACGGGCTACTTTCATTTCGAGTTCGAGCAAGCACTCACTCAACCATTACACCTACGAGCTATATTACTTCGAGTTCGAATCATTCACTCGACTAATAAGCCTATAGACTACTTCCATTTTGAGTTCGAGCAAGCATTCACTTGACCATTATGCCTACGGGTTATGTTTCTTCAAATTCGAGCAAGCACTCACTCGACCATTATGCCTACGGGCTATATCTCTATATCTCGATCGATCATAGAGACTGCGAAGTCCAAATTTGATTAAGTTTTTCAGATCCTTGTGAAAACATTCATAAAGAAGTGAATAAAGTCTCCACGAAACAAAAGTAAGTCGACAGAATTATTAATATACAAAATTATCTACATGGTTGATTACAACGTAAAAACTAAGGACTAAACTTCTTGGTCATCCTCAGGGGCGGTATCTTCTTTATCGGGCTCCCCCCGTGCTCGGATCCGCTCTTGCTCCCATCATCATCATCGGAAACCATAGCTTCATCATCGGCTTCGAGCTCTTTGGCCCTTTTTATTTCTTCAGTAAGATCGAAACCACCAGCATGGATCTCCTCGAGGGTTTCCCTTCGAGATCGGCATTTAGCTAGTTCGGCGACCCGATGTGCTCGAATATCGGTGGTCTTGGCTGCCTCTCTTTCTTGGACTTGGGTAGCTTTAGCATCGGCCCGATAGATGGCCACGAGTGCATCCGCATCGGCTTTTGCTTTCTCGGCATCAGTTCCGGCCTTAGCAAGTACAGAGGCCAACCGAGCCTAAAGCTCCTCTATTCTTCTTGCTTGAACCAAGCCTTTTTCATTCATTTTCTGAAGTTGGGTTTCAGCCGATTATAACTAGGCTCGAGCAGTTTCTTTTTCTACAGCAAAACGGTGCATATCTTCTTTCTACTGCAAAGACTCCGTTTTTATTACGTCAACCTCCTCAGGAAGCTTCCCGATCATCTCGATTTTTTGCTGCAGCTATGAGACCGAAAAGTTAGGCATTGTTCCAGTATCAAGCCCATAGGCTTTCAAAAGTATCATTACCTGCTCATACAAATCGGTCTGATCTCGGTAAGCATTGGCCAACTCAGCTCGGAGGCCTTTTATTTCCTTTTCTCTCTACCCTAAGAGAAGTCTTATAGATTTCCTCTCATCAGTAACCTGTTGAAGGTCGGCCTCGTATCGACACAGCTCGTTATGAGACTGAGAACATACTTCTCGATGAACTGCCATTGCCTATAAATAAACAAGGAACAAAGTTAATGAAAAGTAAACATAAAGATATTACCGGCAAAATAATTTTAAAAGCTTACCTGATTCAAAGCCTGCCGCACCCCGTGAAAAAGATTTGATTCATCATCAGTACCGGCAACGTCCTCGATACCGGTAAACAGGTCACGAAAGGGATCCTCTCCATCGTGAGGCCTGTCTAGATCGAGGGCCCCCAGAGCTTGGGATTCCCGAATCACCCCAGCCTGTCTAGATCGAGGGCCCCTTCAGTCATATCCCCTGCCCGTTGGCTCTGGTGATATACGTCTTCGATCTTCGATAATTCGGGGACTTTACCCAAATCTTTCTTCGGTATATCCTCAGTTCGAGGCGGAGCCTCACGAAATATCATCGATCCAGCTACCGATGGGGCATCGGTGGTTCTCTTCGTTCGGGCCGCCAGCGCGGACCCATCATTTTCTTCTTCTTCTTCTTCATCTTCATCCCTTAGACACAGAACGGATTCCACGGTCAAAGGAATGACATTTTTATTCTGCTTACGAGCCGTCCTCTTCTTTGGTTTTAGGTCTTCGGGAACGGGGGCCTTTTTCCTTTTGTTTCCCTTCACCAGGTTTTGGACAGAGGCCAAGATTTCTTCCTCGTTGGACAAAGGCCTCAAAACTGCGTCTTTACCCCGAAACAAGAGCTCGTGCCCAGTTCTTGAGATCGGGAACTGCTCTGGTATCCAGGGAATCGCTAAATCACAAAGGGGGGGGGGGGTGTCAATGAGAAAAGAAATGAAAGAACAAAGTAGAAGTAATAGCAGGATCACACTTACGTTTCATATTCCACTCCTTGGGAAAGGGCATCTTTTCAGCAGGAATCAAGTCCGAAGTCCTCACTCGAACGAACCAGCCCATCCAACCCCGATCCCTATCCTCGTTAATGCTCGAGAACAGAGCCTTGGTATCCCGACGCTGAAGTTTTATTAATCCTCCTCGAAAAAGTTTATGACGGTACAATTGGATAAGATGGTTGAGGGTGAACGACATCCTCTAGATTTTACTCACAAAATATCGGATCAGGATGACGATCCGCCACAAAGAAGGATGGACTTGGCCTAGGGTTACCTGGTATTGAGGACAGAAGTCAATAATAACGGAATCGAGGGGACCTAAAGTGAAAGGGTAAGTATACACATTCAAAAACCCTTTCACGTAAGAAGTGATATCCTCGTCAGGGGTAGGAATTATTATTTCTTTTTCACCCCAATTGCAATACTTCTTTAGCTGTTTGAGGTGCTTCTCAGTTATCGAACACATGTACCTCGATACCGTATCACACCGGCCAGGGACCGATGAACCTTTATCGACCTTAAAATCTAAAGTAAGAACACACGCCCCAGGAACACACTCCTCAGGCCGTGATTCAGCCGGTGTCTCATCGGCGGCACACTGTGAAGACGAAGCCTTCTCTTTCTGAGGAATGGTTTGTGATGTTTTCGCCATTTTCGAGTTCAAAAGTGAGGAATAAAAGAAAGTGACAAAGATTTGGTAGAATTAAAGGGGGGCTTTTGGGAAATCACAGACTGGCGGGTAAATCAGAAAATACGAAAAGGGACTTGGAAAGTTTGGAAGATTGAAGATGTAAAAGTATTAAATGGTAAGAGGAAGGGTTATTTATAGGTTTAAGCAATGGCGGTATAGTATCAGCGGTGGCCGACCACCATCTGACATACATTAAATGTCTTGAAAGACTAAACCGACGGGACAGCCATCACATGCGTCATGATCGAGCCCGGTGTGGATGTCAGGTTATAATTCGATCAAGCCGTTAAAAAATTACATCGTTTATCACCACATTCTTCCTGAAAAACGAGGGGACTATCTGTATACGGTCGAAATAGATTTCGTCCTTCACACGCCCGATCGAGTTCGAACGATAGTCGATCTAACTAAGACTCCAAAGATGGAACAAACAAGCCTTGAACCCGAGGGGCCGATCTATATCGAGTTGGAGATCGTTTCGAGCTCTAGTCCAAATCGAACTATGACACAGAGTAAAGCTATCATCCAGAGACTAACCAGCATTGACCCCGAATCAATTTGAGAGCTCGAGTCAGAATCGAGCTCGAGCCAAGATCGAGAGTTCGAGTCAGAATCAAGCTCAAACCAACATCGAAGGCTCAAGGCAAGATCGAGCTCACAGACAAAAGCCGTTGCAATCCCGCTAGCGAGAATCTTGGGAAAAATTATGGAAAAGCTGGTGTATCATGGGTCTCCCACTGAGTATTTTTTATTATGCTTAGAGCAAGGTCCCTCTATTATAAAGGACATGGTTATCATTTATGAAAGACAAGTTTTTCTGTGGCTTACATTGTAATAAAAATGCTATATTCTTCCACAGTAAAGAATCGTTCTTTCATATTTCTTAAATTGATTCTATTTGTTGAGTCCTAAGATTCATTGTTCCTTACAACCTTATCTACTTCGCATTCTTTGCAATCCATATTTATATTTCTATTTATCCTTACAATTTGTATTAAGTTACGCCACATATCCTTGGAACTGCGTATAAATTTAACTCTGTTCATTTTTCGGGTAAACACTTTAGTTTTTGATTAATTAATTAGATTTTCTAAATACCGTAATTGAAATTGAGTTGTATGTTGTTAATTCCTTAGTGTGGTAAATAATTTCGTTATCTAAGAAAAGACGAACTTGGAGATCCTTACCCAGGAAAATTGACAATGTTCATTGTTTTTTGTAATTATTAATTTGAAATGATTGGTTTTTTCCAATTTGATTAAGGGCCACAAATTATTGATTTTTTTCCTTTTGAAAAATTGGACTATTAAGTTCTTTAGCCTTCCGGTCCATAGCAATGAACAATTAACTAACATAGAAATTTGCCTTATTATATCTAATTCTGAAGCTGGGCAATTGCTACTTATCTAGATTAAAGGGGTCCTTTGCCTCTCTAGGAATGTTTTGAAAGGTAAAGGTTGTAGAAGATTCTCCCTTAGTAGATGTATTTTTGGCCAATTGATCAACTACTTAATTAGCTTCTCTGTAGCAATGATTAGGGTTAGCATTTGCTTGGCTTATAATCAGTATCGTTTCCTCAATTATGTCCTTCATTCTGGCATTGCTCACGTTGTGATTAGTGAGCATATTCTTGATTATTAGCTTCATCTTCGCAATCGTATATAGAACATACAAAAGTCCCCTTAACTATTGAGAATCTTTAAATACTGCTTTTTAGGCTCAATTATGGTACTTGAAGTTGGATAGGTTAAATACTGTTTTTTCAGTTTGTTCCGATACTTTTTGGCTTTTATAGTGAATGATTGTTATATACCTATAACAACATTTGATGTTTAAATATATTTTGGGTGTTATAAACAAAATTATCCAAAAATCAATTTTTTTTTTTAATGTTACATATAAAAGAAAAGAAAATTATTCAAATCTAAATGCTCAAAAGATAAGTAAATTTTTAGTAATTAAATATTAAAAAAACTAACACATTCTTAATAAATTTGTAACCAAATGTCCAAATGTATAAAGATTTAAACTCTAAAGCATATATTTTAAAGCTATTAAAAGATTAAATTATTTCAAGATTGATGAAAGAAATCCGTAATTATAGCTTATTTCATATATTCTAGTATCTTACTAGCGATATAACGCTTGAATTAGCGTAGATTTGTGTCCAAACTTTCAGCAAAAGGATACCTAATAGTTTTTCCTTGAAAGTAATCTAAGAGGTTAAGAGTTGAATCTTCTATCTCAGTCCAAGTAGTAGTACATTGAGGTCAAAATGTTTAAACTTATTATTGGTGATCTTATTAGAGATTCTACATGGAAGTTATAGAAGGGTAGTTTTACAAAAAGCATATTGGTATAAAGATGGATGTTGATTTTATAGGTAAAACGTTGTTATAAAGATGTAAAATATAACATCAAAAATCGATTTCGAGAAAAACTTAACTTTTTTTTTTTTATAGTAAATGAATGTTGTATGAGAATGTTGTTAAAGATAGGTTAGACTATATTTCAATACCTAGCAACCACAATGAAGTTATTTAATGAAGGGGAGCAGGAGACAATGAAGGAAGCAATGAGCAAGGCTTACTAATAGGTAACATCAAACCTTATATTGAAACTAATACAGTTATATATCATATGCTAACCAATAGTAGATATTAATTATATATCAAACAAAGTGCAGATATTTCTGCAAAACTTTTAGTAAGATTTCACGACTTAATTAATAACAATAAAGCTTTATTTACTATATATATATATATATATATATATAAGTAATTAATATCTTTAATTATGCGCGGCGGCCACCAGTACCACTCTCCCTATGGCAATTGAAGTAAACAGCAGCAACAGGCAAACCAAGATTGTAAAGTTCTGCAAAGTCTCTTGTGGTGAAATTCTGACGCCAACCTGGTGCATACACAGTTTCGCGACCCAATTGTCGAAACAACACGAAAACAAAGCGATGAATTCCCAATGATGGTTGTGGACTCTCGTAGCATATAACTTCATTTCCTGCAATGCAGCGAAATATCAAGTAAAAGGATTTTAGTTATATATACACTGATCCAGTAAATAGAATTTACGTTATAGGTGTATATATGTTACCTCTAATAGTAAATTATAGTACCGTTTTTTCTAGGTTATTAATTAATGCTATTATCTTACAAATGACCTAATTGTGCAATTTTTTTTTACTGCATGAGTGCATAGAACTCAAACTGTACCTAATTAAGAATGTTGATTAATCCAACACCCATCTAACCTAGTGAAATCACAAACTAATTATGCAGAATGGATTTTAGTACAAAGAAGCAACTCATGATCTGTAATATAGGAGGATTTACCAAAGCTTGTATCTGTAGTTGCTGGGATATCTGTGACCAGCCTACAAAAATATAAAAAAGAAAGTGTTAGGAAAAAAAAAAGATATATAGTGATAGTTAATTACTCTTAATTAGCATTACAATATTAAAAAAAATCAAAACTTATAAATCCGAATAATATAAATTCTAGCCAAAATATTGAAAAAGATAATATAATACGACCAGCTAAAGAAAGAGAGAAGCACATTGTGATTTTCCTCGTTTTCAGTTTTATGTGTTTCCTGTATTTCAGTTCCACTGATTTTTCAAATAAGATTTTTGGTTGAGCTTTTCATTTAAAAACATTGGTTTTTCATTTAGAACTTATGTCACACAATTGTTTTCACTACAAGAAAAAAGTTGATTTGTGACGGAATATTTTTGACTGAAGATCTACTACAAAATTGTAACAAACTTGTGACAATTTTATGACGGAATATATAAATGTGAAGGAAATTTTTGACTATTTGTAACGTTCTCATTCTTCCATCACAAAATATTTTGGGATGCTTAAAATTTTGATGATTTTGTGTTTCATTTTTATTGTAATAAGAGTAGTATCCTTTATAACATATGTCATATCTGCGTTGAGACTAAAGTTAGTATTTTGAGTAAGAAGTCTAAAGCATATGTCTCACTTGCGTTATGATTGCAGTACATATCGTTAGTTATAATTTGAGTGACGTTATGATTTTATGTTAGACAAGTTGGGTTCTCTTAAAAGATCTCGTACTTGTGTTTTGAGCACATAAAATAATTATCTCGATTGTAAGCATATATGGGTGGGATTAAACTGTATCTAGCTTCTTATGGGAGGGTTAGGCCTGACCCCTACCTCATATATATTAATAATAAAAAAGCAACACTTAAAAAGAACCCTGCAACTTCCTATCTTTCAACTACAAGAACAGCTTTTGTTTTTTCCAGCAGCATGTGATAGGTATATATAAAAATATCTTTTGTTGAAAAGAAAAACTATATATGTTGAACTTGTTAAACTTGACTAACCAGTGTAGATACTCCCTCAGGTTAGGGTTGCTTGGGCTTGGAGCATCAGGATCCACCATAACCTTGGAAAAAAAAGAGCACAAAATCTCAAATGTCATCAAAATATTCCACATTAAGAAAGACAAAGAAATTAAAACTAAACACCACCATTTACATATATATGCTCCCTCCTTTTCCATTTTACGTGGTGGGATTTGGAATATGGGGTCAAACTGCTTAAATTTCAATGCGAATCAATTATAAATGGTTAGAGCTTTTAAAATAAAACAGAAGGAATATGATTTACCAGAGTGTAAAAGTTGCGAAGATCATCCCCTCCAATTTGAACCCTAGGTTGCGTAACAATTTGAGAAGGTTTCAAGCCACATGCATTGTTGACTTCCCTATTATTGTAAACCACTCTAAGATCAACAGACCTTGTGAATGGATCTAAAACATCTCCTACCACACGACCAACTATCAAAGGATCTATTCTTGGCATGATGATAGAAGATGTATAATATATTATCACTATACACTAAATACTTTACTTTTCTCTTTCAAAGTTATTGCAATTCGTGATCAGAGGGAGGAGCTAGCTATGGCTATTTATATGAGCAGTATTGTTGATATTGTGTGGTGCCTATATGCTTAATTGGTTTTTGTACTATGCCAAGAATCCTACCTTTTTATGGTATTCTCCTACTAGAAAACCCTATTCTTAGTTGATGCCGATCTTTGTAAGACAATGAACTGAGGAGAATATGCATCTCAAGTTCAGGTGACAAATGTGTGTGTTGGATCAAAATCGGACTAGCCGAAAAGATCAATAAACGGGTCATGGTCCATCCCCTCAAAATTTTCTTGAGTCAAAATAATCTAATTAAATAACGTGTCATAAATCAACTCGTTCAACATGACCCAACTGGCTCTCTTTTTTAACTTTGCTTTTGAAAAAGAAAATGTAAAAGATGATGTGATTTTCGTAAAGTATTAGCTTAAGTATTTCCATGTAACGACCCGACTGGTCGTTTTGAGAATTAACATTCCGTTCAGCGGTTGAAGATCTCGAGCAGTTTTGTAATGCGTATTATAACGTACACGTGCGATCGAATTTGGTTTTCGGAAGATTCGGAATTAAATTGAAAGAACAATTCTTATTTTTGAAGCTTAAATAAAAAGAGTTGACCGGAATTTGAACAAACAACTCCGGATTGGAGTTTTGATGATTCCAATAGCTTCGTATGGTGATTTCGGACTTAGGAGCATGTTCGGATGTTGAATTGGAGGTCCGTAGATCATTTTAGCGTCAAATGACGAAAGTTGGAAAATTGGTTTAATTTTGAAAAGTTTGACCGGGGATGGACTTTTTGATATCGGGGTCGGATTCTGATTCCGTAAGTTGGAGTAGGTCTGCAATGTCAATTATAACTTGTGTGCAAAATTTGAGGTCAACCCCGATTAATAGGTTTCGGCGTCGTGTGTAGAAGTTTGAAGTTTTGAAGTTCATTAGTCTTGAATCAATTTGCAATTCGTATTTTTATTATTGTTTGATGTGATTTAGAGGATCGACTAGGTTCGTATAATATTTTAGGACTTACTGGTATATTTGGTTGAGGTCCGGGAAGGGAGGGGGAGCTCGGGTGAGTTTCGGATGGTTAACGGATTAATTTCAGACTTGGTGTTTTGCTGAAATTTTCTAATGCACAGGTCTGGTTTCCTTCTACGCGATCGCGTGAGAAGGTCCGCGATCGTGTAGGCTTAGCTGGGCAGTGGAGGTTTTGTGCTATGCGATCGCGTGGGGATATCCGCGATCGCGTAGGGTTAATTGGGGCTGCTGAGTTTTGGTTCTATGCGATCGCATAGGGAGGACCGCGATCGCGTAGCTGGGAAGAAGGAATGCATCGCGAACGCGTGGATCAAGCCGCGTTCGCGAAGAGGAAAATGAGGTAGCAGGGGTCATGCGAAGTTGTGCTTCGCGATATTGTGCAATTATCCGCGATCGCGTAGAGTTATTTTTGGGCAATGGAAAATTGTTCTTCACAATTGCGGGACTTGGTCCGCGATCGCATAGAAGAACTAACTAGGCAGAGAGTTTAAGTCCTGAAAATGGGACTTCATCTTATTTTCCATTTTTAACAATTTGGAGCTCGAGGAGAGGCGATTTTCGGGAGATTTTCAAGGAAAACAATGGGGTAAGTGGTCTTAACTCAATTTCGGTCAAATGACCCAAATCTATTGTTATTATTAGCATGTAATTGGTGTTTTAAGTTGGAAAAAAATTGTGAAAACCCTTAAGGCATAATTGAAGATTTGAGGGTCGAGTTGATATCGGAATTTGGTAAATTTGGTATGGTTGAATTCGTATCAGAATGGGTGTTCGAATTTCGTGAAAATCCTATCGTGTTCCGAGTTCAGTTGACTTTTTTAATTTAAAATTTTAAGTCGATGTTTTATTATTTGAAATTATTTTTGATAAATTTTAATGAAGATATACAATTAATTGGATAGATTTGAGCTGTCCGGAGGTCAATTCCAGCAAGAAGGCTATTTTGGAATACCGGCCCAACTTCGTTAACGTAAGTGTCTTGTCTAACTTTGTCTGGGGGAAACCACCCCTTAGGATTTGGGATTATTGTATCATTCGTGTTATGTGAAGATCGTGCACGCGAGGTGATGAGTGGGTACACGACCTATATGTGGTATTTGACCGGTTTGGACCGTTGGGCTCCTTTTATACA
Organism: Nicotiana tomentosiformis; assembly: GCF_000390325.3. Lineage (NCBI taxonomy): Eukaryota > Viridiplantae > Streptophyta > Magnoliopsida > Solanales > Solanaceae > Nicotiana > Nicotiana tomentosiformis. The sequence goes on from NC_090816.1 coordinate 26,345,247, forward strand.
ATTGATTGTAAATATTGTTTCATGATTATATTTTTTGTGGTTAGAATTGTTTGTACGTGCTTTACTTGAAATTGTTAGCACGTGTTCCATCCTTGTTGTCAAGTTCACCCTTATATGCTAATTGTTGATTGTAATCACTTGTTGAATCCCTGATTTATCTGCTACATCCCTTAATGATTAATTAATGCTCATAAACTGTGCCTTGGTTTATGGATTGTCTTTTCCTTGCTATTTGATTTCGCGAGACATTGTGTATCCTTTTCATTAGTTGTGACTGTCATGACCCAAAATCCCACCACAGGCGTCGTGATGGCACTTAGTATCTAATACTAAGTAAGCCGATTATAATTACAATTCAAGCCTTTGTTTTTTTGAATTCAATACAAGTGTCAAAAACAAGAGCGGAAATAATTACAAACAACCTCCCAAGACTGGAAATACTGAGTCACGAACTCTAACTGAATACATGAAATGATCTCAAGGATCGAGTACTCAATACTGTTTGAATAATGATTAACAGTACAATAAAATGGAAAGACTCCAAGGGACTGCGACAACCAAGCAACTCTACCTTGAATCCTTGCGATCCCACTCCAACTCTGTTCGAGTACGATATCTCCAATACCTGGCTCTGCACAAAAATGTGCAGAAGTGTAGTATGAGTACACCACGGTCGGTACCTAGTAAGTATCAAGACTAACCTCGGTGGAGTAGTGATGAGATACAATCAAGACACTCACTAGTCTAATAACCTGTGCAATATAGTATACAAAAATAATAGAAAACAAATAGCAGTGATAGCAAAAATAATCAACTAGTAATGTAAACAGCAAGGCGACAAGAACTCCATAAATATTGCTCAAACAGATAATGAACACAACCAATAATCAAGTCCTTCAAAATATACATCTTTCATCTATAAGTTTTTCAATAAAAATTTCTAGAATATAATCATTTCCAATAAATATATTTCGAATATAGTTCTTTCAATTAAATATCCTTCAAATATAATTCTTTCAAATAAATATCTTTCGAATATAATTCTTTCAAATAATATCCTTCAAATATAATTCTTTCAAATAAATATCTTTTGAATATAATTCTTTCAAATAATATTTTGAATATAATCCTTTCAAATAAAAGTCACCTTGTGACACCTCATCTAATAATCATACAATACGGGTCTTAGCCCACTTGCATATTTTCATGGCACCTCGTGCCAATATCACTATCACAACCGTACGGATAACTCACATGCTAATATCATCATTATTTACTCAGGGCACCTTGTGCCTACATTTCATATCATAACTGCACGGACAATTCACGTGCCAATAGCATTTTCATTATATAATCACGGCACTTCGTGCCCATATTTCATATCATAACTGCACGGACAATTCACGTGCCAATAATAAATTCATCACATTTTCCCGGCACATCGTGCCCATATCATAATCCGCCCGGCAATATCTGCAGGCTCATAATTTCAACACATATCTGACTACTATCAAATTTACTGAATTTATAATATAAATTGCATAATATATAAAAGAAGTCACAAGGAAATCATAACATCACATAAAAATCACCAACACATTAATCCCACATCATCACGTATCACCCCTGACAATATCCACCCTTATCCCTCCACCCTGAAAATATCAATAGCCACCCTTATCACTCTTATAGCCACCCTTATCACTCCTATAATAGCCACCCTTATCGCTTCTATAATAGTCTCCCTTATCGCTCAGTCCAGACAATATCCCAACACACATAACCATAGTGAAATGCCACCCTTATACCACATAATATCAACAGTGGAATGCCACCCTTTTCCACCGCATTACAGTAACCCAAATCACACAATAATTTACATGGATATTACCACGACAACACAAAACAACAGTTCATATTATAAATTGTTCATAGGCCACAACCAATTCCCAAGATAAAACAAAATTAATTAATTTCACAGCAAATAGCCCAAGGCTCCACACAATGTATATAAAATCTTGAAAAAAATAATAAGGAAGAAAAATTAACTCAGCATAAGACAACACTTTCTTTATTCCATGTTTATGATTATATTAATACCTCAATTTAAACTTATTTCATTAATTATTTTCATACGAAAAAATCCATAATATAATTATTTCCAGGAAATATCTTAAGGGCATCGATGAATTTCAATCGATATAAATTTTACATATAAATCAAGTACGTACTCGTCACCTCGCGTACATGGTTTTTAATTACACACTTTCTACAAAAGACTCAACGCCTAAGGGGTAATTCCCCCACTCAAGGTTAGGCAAGATACTTACCTTTTTGAAGTTAGGCATATATTCCAAAATAGCCTTCTTGCATGAAATGACTTCCCGACAGGCCAAATCTAGCCAAATAAATTATATAACTTCATTAAAATTCATCGAAAACAATTCCGGATAATAAAACGTCGACTTAAAAATTCACATTAAAAAGTCAACCAAAAGTCAACGCGGGGCCCGCATCTTAGAACCCGACAGAATTTTTATAAAATCTGAATACCCATTCTGATACGAGTCCAACCATACTAGTTTCACTCAAATCCGACTCTGAATCGACATTCAAATCCCAAAACTTTGTTTTATGAAATGTAACGACCCGACCGAACGTCTTGAGCCCTAGGGCGTCGTTCAGTGGTTTGAGGCCCTGAGCAGCTTCACTTCAGGTATTATCACTTGTACACGTGGTCAAAATTTAATTTTGGGAAGTTCGGAGTTGATTTGGAAAGAAAATTCTCATTTCGAAAGCTTTAAGTTGGAAGATTTGACTAAGGTTGGATTTTTTTATTAAACGACCTTGGAATCGGGATTTGAAGGTTCCAACAGGTTCATATGTTAATATGTGTATGAGTCATATTATAAGTGATGTGGGGTCTAAGGAGAGCCCTAAGTCTAAGTCAAGTTGGAAATTACATGATAGACTAAAGTTCCAGATGAGTACACACAAAATCTAACTTTGGACTAGCATGCCTATATATATATATATATATGGTGGACAACCTATCAAATGAAAGATCTTTGAGTCTAGTTTCTAATTCTTTAAACCGTTTGTCATTTGGATATTTCTACAAGGAGTTATGGACGTTTTAGTAAAAGGTGTCCAGCAGGGGAAAACTTGTAATACGAGGTACAACCTGCACAGCGCAAGATACAACTCGCTGAAGCACCTATGCCTATATAAGGCAGTCACGGGCAACAACCATTTTTGGGGATTTTCTTGAGCTAAAGATTGGTTCTTTCATGGTGGATTCGACCTTGGGGACTACTTAAGAATACAAGGTGAGTTATTTTTGGATATTTTATGTTAATAACATCCTATTAACACTAGTATTAACATCCTTCAATCTTTGAAATCCCTAAAAATCTTTCAAGTTGTTCAAGAAGACCAAATTTTCCAAACATTGGAATTTTAAGGAAAAGCTTCAAGAAGGTAATACTAATGCTTCAAGCTCATTTCTTATGAGTCGGTGAGAGTAATTCTAATATTTGTTTCAAGTTGTTATGGTTGGATAATTGATTTCATAAACCCTAGTTCATGGGATGAATAATGTTCTTGAGAAAATGAGGGAAAGATAAATAGTGTTCTTAAAAATTAAATTAAAGGATGCAATGAACCTATGGAATCATTTTATAGCTTAGTTGGAAGTATTCAACTAAGTAATCACCAAATTGAATATTTTGGAAATATTGGTTAAGGAAGATGATAAATAGTAATTTGGCGATGTTGGAGAATTAATGTAGTATCATTGATCACTTCAAATGGGTATTAAATGATAAGAGTGGAGTTGAATGTGCTAGTAAGTGAACCTATTAGACGATTTGAGCCGGAGGCTTGTAGCCAACTTGTGAGCCATAAATGGATATTGATAAATATGTTTGAGTCATATTTTGATTGTAGTTGGGATTGTAATTGTAGATATGAATTTGTTGGTGGCGTATGAGAATTTTACTCAATGTTACGATGTCGGAGGAGGATTAAAAGCTTGTGAATACTAATAAAGCGAAAGCGAGTTTTGGAGCGTTGGGCATCGGTCGAGTTGTTTGAAAGGCTTGGGAGCCGGCTATGTAACTTCGGAGCGAGGTAAGTCTTTTGTCTAAACTTCTAAGAAGGAATTTACCCCTAGGTAATTTAAATTAATAATTGTTGCTAATTGTGTGGGCTACATACGCACGAGGTGATGAGAGTCCGTGCGTAACTACTAATATTGCTAAGTCCGGATAGTTTAGGACTCAAACCATGAATTACTTGTGATAATTGCATCTTTCAATTAATTGAAATATTGGAATTTTTGTTGTAAATTGTTAGAGGAAATAATAAGAGACTGAAATTTCATATACTTGAGTTTTGCTCAAATTATTTAATTGTTGCTATCAATTGTACATCCTGGTATGTAAATCTTAATAAATATAAATATATTCTCATTCCGAAGGTCAGCAAATTCTTGTTCTCTGTCCAAATTCCTTCCATTCCTCAAACTCACTACTATTAACTGATTCTAGTTCTACTCTTTTGGATTGATGTTTGTGTCAACGTTTCTTGTGGGCGATTGTTCAAAGCCATGGACAGCTGGTCTAAATGAGTTTCAATGCCTTTAATAGCCGAGTCATATGCGGCTAACGTTTCTTGCATCCTTCCATTTGCCCCAATGATTTGTTGCAGCATGCCCTTGATTTCTATCATATTACTGTCTTCTTGTCTGGTCACCTACTTTTGATGAAGTTATTGGTAAGCCAACTATTGTTGGTGCTGCTGATTGTAACCCGGTTGCCTTTGATAAGGCACAACTTGGCCTTATGGTCGTGCTCTCCCAAGATTGGTATTGTACTATTGTTGGGATGGTCTGTACTGCTGATTTTGAGGTCCCCATTGCTGTCCACCTTGTCTCTGACCCCCAAAATTATTTACGTAATTCATGTCTTTTCTGAAACCCTAGTTATCATTTTCTCCACTCCACGAGCAAACATACAGCTGATTGATGCAGGGAGTGCATATGCCTCCATTTGTTGTGTCAACAATGCGAACCTATTTCGTGCCCATCTCGTCAATTTTCTTTGTCAACAAACTTATCTGGGTCATTAGAGTGGCGAGTGTTTCCGCATTTTTATTGTTTGTGTCAAGAGCAAAAAAATGCAATATTAGAGTGAGTATTTATCCCTCAGTTATCCAATCTGAATTTTGAGCCATCTTGTCAAGAAGAATCTTACACTTTGTGAATGATTTTCTCAAGAATGCACCCTTGGCTGAAGCATCTACATTAGCCTTCATACTGTCAGCCAAATCCATATAGAATCTTTGTCCTATCATCTGTTAGTTGGTTTCTGCTTGAACTGCAATATCTCATCAATTTGCCTTGCAGTCTTGTTGGGTGGATAAAACTTGTTTAAGAACTGCTTGACTAGTTCCTCCCAAGTAGCAATGGAGTTTATTATGAGTGAATTCAGCCAAGTCTGAGCCTACCATTCACTGAGAATAGGAAAAATAATGATATTATTGCTTTGGGTGTCACATTCGGCTGTCTTTAAGTGACACAAATTGATAGAAAATTCTCCAGATATTGTTGTGGATCTTCGATGTAAGACCCGGAGAACAACCCCCTGTCATGTTGTTTGTAATTTGAAAACTTTCCGCTTGTATCTGAGGGACTGCAATTGCAGTTGCCAGATTGACAGCGGTTGGTTGCGCCCAATCATATAGAGCAACCTCCGGCACAAGGGGCGCTACCACTCTGATGTTTGGGTCAGCTTGGTTATTTTTATTGTTCCCGTTGTTATTCTCGATGTCACCCATTTCAATTTCGATTTGTTCGTTATGCTTTAGATGTTTGCCCTTCTTGTTAGCCCGATTTAATGTCCTGAATGCTTTATCGGGATCTGAGAGACCTTCAAATTGTACACCAGTTCTCAAGAAGCTTCTAGGCATGCACCTGAGGCACAAAAGAATTCAAACGTGAGAATTTCAATGGAAATATTTTTAGCACCACGGTAAATTGATCTAAACTAAAAGTCCTAGCGATTATTTCAAGTTGTAACGAATAACACTGTTAGTTCCCCGGCAACGACGCCAAAACTTGATCACGCCCAAATATGCCTTATAAAAAGGACTAAGCGGTCGCTACAAAAATAATTCGGTTCAAGAGTAGGGGTCAAATCCCACAGAGAACCACCTTATTTGCAACAACTTTTCAGTATCACTAATGATAAGCTCAGACAACTTTTAGAGTTCAAGATTTGATTTATGAATTAACAAAAATTACTTAACTAAGAAAAAATGATAATAAAACTATCAACTAGCAAGAATGAGGTTGAATCAAGGATATAAAAATCTAGAGTTTATGTTTTACCCAATTGCCGGATTAATTCCTAACACGTTAGCTATAGTCTCGCCGCATCACTCTCTAAAGAAGATAAGTTATTGTTTATCGAAATTATCTCTCGATCAATTACGATAATTTACTAGAAGTATTCTCCCAATTACTCTAGCAGATAATTCGTACAACTCATAAAGATCACGCTAAAGCTTCGTTATCTCAATCCCGCTTTTAAATTCAAGTAATTAATCTCTTAACTTACTCGAAAGTGGTATTGTTAAACAACAATCTAATCAGGTGTTCTCTCTCAAGCAATACAAGATAACAAAATACGATTAATTAAGGGCCCTTCAATTAACCACAAGAAGCACATAGTTGAACAATTAGAGAGTAAAAATGGCTCAATTATACCAATACGCAATCAAGAATTCATCCAACAATTGGTTCCATCAAACCCTAGATGACAGGATTAGCTACTCATAATACTACTCAAAAATACACAAACCATTGTCAAACCAATATTCATAGAAATAAAGATAGAAAAGTAGAGAGAAACTCTTCGATTCGTCTTCTTGAATGAACTTGAGGATCTTTCGGGCTCAACTTTGTTTCAATATTGCCTTCTCAGGTCAAGCGTGTGGCTGAAATAAGGGTTAAAAGCTTTTATATCACGTCCCTGAGCCAATTGACTAAGTTTTCCCTCAATATAAAACACATGCAAATTTGTCCATGTGCTATAGTTGTGCTTCACACGGGGTCTAGTTGAATTTTTTAGATTTTCCCGTGCTTTAAGAAGTTACTTCACTGCATGGGTCCGATTTTCCTTTTCTTCAGAAAGTTTCTTTTAGCTTCATTATTGCTCAAATCACCTCTATTCTTCACTCTTGGCTTCCTACATAATAAACTTCAACAATTAAGCTCAGTTGATCATCTTTCAACCTTCAAAACACCTAAAAACACACCAAAGTAGGGGTAAAACATATTCGATTACATGTAAATCTCGCATATTATCAGTATACTTAGAGAAATCATCAATAAAAGTGATAAAATATCTATTTCCTCCACGAGTTAAAATTCCTTCACGTTCACAAATATCAGTATGAACTAATTCTAACAATTCAGTTTTCTTTCAACGCCTTTTAGTTATTTTGGCTTTACTATAAGCCTCACATTTTTTAAAATTCTTTTTAATTATTGGGATTAATCCTAAACTACTCATGATTCCCACATAATAATTATTTATATGACACAAACGAGCATACCAAAAATTAGTATAAACAGAACTAGAGGAAGTTTTATTCATCTCAACATTTAACTTGAACATCTCATCACATGCATACCCCTTACCCACAAAAATACCATTTTTCACTATTACATATTGATCACTCTCAATAATTTGTTTGAAGATATAAAGTACGTCTTTCAACGTTAATACTCTTCCTGAAGTAAACTTCAACTTGACCTCTCCCTTTCAAGCACCTGGGTTGTGTGAGAATCACCAAGCACGACGGTTTTGGACTCCTCAAATGGAGTATATACTTTAAACCAATCTTTATCATAGCAAACATGACGGTTTGCTCCAGAATCAGGCCACCATCCATCAATAGTTTTTACCATGTTAATATCTATTATCACCGCCACAAGTAGCTCTTCGGTAACATTTGCCTGTGGTGTAGGACCACATTTCCGAAATTTGCAAAATCGAGTAATATGGCCACTCTAGCCATAGACAAAACATGGTTTTGCAATTTGAACTTGTTGATTATGTGCTTGGTTGTTAGCATCATTTTTCTTATTGGGAGGTCTACCATAATTTTTCTTAAAAATTTTCTTTTTTGGATTCAAAGAAGTATTTTTGTGAGTTTTGGGAGTAATATTATTTGAAGTAATTAAATTTACCTTTGTAGTGATGTCCTCCTTTCTTGTGGAGCGGGCCGAACGCCTCGGCAGTATATATGCATCTATGGATCGCGCCGCACGTCCCTCGGCAGTGTACACGACACTCTGGATCGGGTCGAACGACCTCAGCAGACATCGTGCCTAATAATAATAATTACACGATACTTTGCTATTTATTGTAGCTTGTGAAATTAATTAATAAATTAGAAATGGTCGCATTTGAAGGAATTTAATTATTTCTGCTGGTTAAAGAAAATTATTGTTAATCTTATAAATCATATTGATTTAATATTTCTATTCTTAATATTATTAACCCTTAGTGAGTGTCAAAGTCGACCTCTCGTCACTACTTATTCGAGATTATGCTTGATATTTACTGCGTATATATTATTTACGTACTTATGCTACACTTGCTGCACACTTTTGTGCAGGTACGTATTTGTCTAGCGGCCTTGTGGGCGCAGAGGTGTGGTTAATACAGAGACTTTGGTGAGCTGCATTCTATATTAAGATCCGCAGCTAGTAGAGTCTCCTTCAGAGTTATTTATATTTTTCCTGTCTAATTTGTATTCCGGATAGTTGTTGTATTTTATTTTATATTGCCAGTAAATGCTCATGCACTTGTGACACCGGATTTTGGGAGGATTATGGGTTGTTCTGTATTGAATTTGTTAAAAGTATTATTATTTACTTTGTAAATACCTATTCTTTACTATGTATATTAAAGGAAAATATGATTTCAAAAGTAATAAAAATGAGAACCCAATTTAGTGTTTATTGTTGTCTTGCCTGACAGTAGTGTCCGGCGCCATCACGACCTTAATGGATTTTGGCTCGTCACATGAAACTTCTACAATTTTTTCCAAAATTTCCATTTCAAAATACTAATTAAATGATTGAAAACGATGATATATTCATGTATATTAACCAAATCCGAGATAGAATCACTTACCCCGATGATTTTTTTGAAAAACTCATGAAACATCGTCACAAACCGAGCTCTCTAGGTCCAAAAATGAAAAATGAGATTAAAAACTCGTTTATATGGTACCACATCTGACTTCCAAAGTGCTGACCGCACATTGTTTTGTACGGTCCGCACTGCACTACCAGGCTTTAGTAAATTGACCATAACTTTCGGTACAAATGTCCAAAGATACTTGGTTTAGCTTTCTGGAAACTAGACTATAAGGGCTACAACGTTTGTTTATGAATCATCTCCAACTTCCTTGTGGATTAAAAGATATAAGCTTTCAAAGTCGGACCATCGACCTCAAAATCTCCTTCCTGCGGCTGCGAGTGAAATTCTGTGGACCGCACAATTTCAACTACGGATAGCACAATTTCAACTGCGGTCCTCACAATTTCCACTGCCTCCGCACTTTGGGAGTTTGCGGCCACACATCCGCACTTCAATTGTCCCAAAACATCATCAGAGTGACGAAATGCCCAAACTCGTTCAAAACCCACCCCGAAACTCACCCGAGCCACTCGGGACCTCAACCAAATATACCAATAAATCCTAAAATATAACACAGACTTACTTGAGGTCTCAAACCACATCAAAAAACGTCGAAACTATGAATCGCACCACAAATCGAACTCATAAATTTCCAAATCTTCCAACTTCCAAAACTCGTGCCGAAACATATCAAATCAATCCGGAATGACTTCAAATTTTTCACACGAGTCATAAATGACATAATGGACTTGTTCCAATTTTCAAAATCGAATTTCGATCTCGATATCAATAAATTCAACTCCCGATCAAACTTTCTAAAAATCTTCCATTTTTCCAACTTTCGCGAAAATGCGTCAAATTATCCTACGGACTTCCAAATCCAAATTCGGACATACGCCTAAGTCCAAAATTACCATACAAAGCTATTGGAACCATCGAAATTCTATTTCGGAGTCGTTTGCTCAAAAGTCAACTCTCTGGTCAACTCTTTTCTTTCAAGCTTCTTAAATAAGAATTGTTCTTCTAATTTGATCCCGAATCATCCGAAAATCAAACTCGACCACACATGCAAGCCATAATACACATCACAAAGCTTCTTGAGACCTTAAGTTGTTGAAAGATGTACTAATTCGTAAAATTACAAGTCGGGTCGTTACAATGACTTGTTTGGGTAGCCTTGTTATTCCTTTTGATGTTGTGGTATACCGTAATTGGTTGTAAATTGATTGCTTAATTTATGTTGCTTGAGAGGGATTGGGTTGCACGCCGCAACATATATGATTTATTATTTTGAGGGATCGGGTTGCACGCCGCAACCGATATAATTTAATATTGAGACGGATCGAGTTGCACGCCGCAACAGATATAATTTAGTATTGAGAGGGATCAAGTTGCACAGAGCAACAAATATGATTTGTTATTGCTTGGGATCGGGTTGTACGCCGCAAAAAATATGAAATTATAGTGATATTAAGGTTAATTCCGATTGTGATTCTCATGATGCATTCTATGTTAGGACGACTATTGTGGTTTCTTAAATCATTTCATTATATTTTGAACATAATTAATTAGCTGTCAATATATTAAAAGTGAAATAATATGGATTTCTTGTGTGAGTCATGCATTCTATGTGATATGTTAAGTTGCTGAAAATTTAGCAGATATAAATGAAAGAATTTTCAGGTTGTTCTACTTGCGTGTCTTTCAAAAATAAAACTCATATCTTATTCGAAGATCTACTAATTTAAATGGTGATTATATTTTTACTTTAATTGATATCTCAACTTCCTCATTATCTTATTGTCGGGTAATTTATGTAAAAAATTGTTATTACATTTTACTTTAATAAATCCCATATTTATCTCGTTAAGATTTTATTGAATATCTTAATTTGTATAAACAAAATATTATATTGGATCTCATATATTTCTAAATTAAACTCAAATGATATTCTATTTGCACAACCTCTCCACTATTTTACCTTATTTAAATTTTAAAGTGGCTTAATAACTCATTTTACGCTTTACTATGTTCAAGTTGGAATTGTGCTTAATTTTATTTAAATTATTCATCATTTCATGGTAAGGACGAGAGTAAAAGCATGAAGGGTGATGCGTGCTATTTTTATATTATATTTGTACTCTGATTTTATTGTTGCTCAATTGCTTAATTGTTTGCTCGATGTCATCTGTGTTCTCATTATTTTCATTGTTGATTTGTATTACAAAAATTTCTGTTATTGGCCTTACATTGATATTCTTTCCTTTTTAGCTTTATGTGACATTTTGAACAAGTTTATATGTCTGGTAGGTGTCTTGACCTGGCCTCGTCACTACTCTACTGAGGTTAGGTTTGATACTTACTGGGTACCACTATGGTGTACTCATGCTATATTTCTGCATATCGTTTTGTGCAGATCCATGTACCTCAGTATTGTTGATGATATTGCTAATTGATTGGAAATTGCTGTAGAGACTTAAGGTATATTTGTTGTCGCGTTCGCAGGCCTCAGAGTCGCCTTCTGATTGTTTCATTGCACTGTTTGATTCTATTCTGGAACAGTTGTATTTAGAGATTTTTTAGTAAACTCTGTAGAACTTATGACTTGTACTACCGATTTTAGGATGGTAGGAAATTTCTATTTCATATTTAAAATTATTTGGTTGAGGTACTACTAATTTAGTAAGTGTTAGGCTTACCTAGTCCCTAAGACTAGGTGCCATCACGACATCCTACGGGAGTGTAATGATGCCTAACACTTTACTTGCTAGGCAAGCCAATGTTAGAATAATTTTAACCATTTTTAACAATTCATTTTAATTAAATAATGAAGAAACCCGAATAACTGGAATAATATCTGAATTAAAGTAAGCAACCAAATAATAACAATGTCTAAATACCATCCCAGAACGGGAGTCACAAGTACACGAGATTCTAGAATAATACAAACAATGGTTTGAATAAAAATAAAGCTGTCTGAAAGAAAACACACAACTAAGATAAAGTAGAAGGGGATTTCAGATCTGCGAACGTTGTGCCGCTATACCTCAAGTCTTCTCTGATAGCTGGATCTGGGCAAATCTACCATACGCCGCTGGGATCAACTCCGGTATCTGCACAAGATGTGCAGAGTGTAGTATGAGTACAACCGACCCCATGTACTCTGTAAGTGCCAAGCCTAACCTCGACGAAGTAGTGACGAGGCTAAGGCAAGTTGCTTACATTAACCTGTACGCAGTAATGATAATAATAACATGAATAAATGTAAGACAGGTAAATCATATCAATAATGGAAGTCAATTCAGCAGTCACAACCATTTATTTCTTTTATCAATCTGTTGCGGCGTGCAACCCGCTCCTTCAATATAACTCTTCAATTAAATTCCGTTGCGGCGTGCAACCTCCTCCAACAATATAAACTTAAAATAAAATCCATTGCGGTGTGTAGCCCGATACCCCAATATAATCTTTCAATAAATTCTGTTACGGCGTGCAACCCGCTCCAACAATATAATTTAACAACACTTAAATGCAAAACTACTCCAATAAATACCACAATTAATAAAAAATTATTAGGCAATATAATATACAACAATTATAAATTATTTAGGAAACAAGTAATGACAAGTAGCAATTAATTATGGAAATCAGGGAGAAAATAAGTAATTTAATATTTAATATGCTAAATGTCAAGTAGCAATTAAGACACATAAGTCAAATAGGCATGTAACAATTATAGCATGAATTCAAGACATAATTTTTAGATATATATGCAAACAATTAATTTGACGACCTATAGGCACTAGTCACCTCGCCTATACGTCGTTATACATGATATTCACGTAACAAATAATCCAAGGGTTCTATTCCCTCGAGTCAAGGTTAACCACGAAACTTACCTTATTTTGCAATTTCAAATGATCACTCGACCACAACGTTTCCTTTCGAATTATTCTCCAGACCAATCAAACCTAGCAAATTATTTACCAAAAATTCAATTTGAGCTTTAGAAATTATTCACAATTCGAAAGAGACTTAATTTAAGTTATTTTCGAAAAAGTCAACTAAAAGTCAACGTGGGGCCCACTTTTCGAAACCTGACAAAGAAATCACGGATTCCGAATACCCGTTCCAATACGAGTTCAACCATACTAAAATTATCGAATTCCAACATAGAATTGCCTTTCAAATCTTCATTTTACATTTTTGGAAGATTTTACAAAAAATCCAATTTCTTCCATCTAAATCTGAAATAAACGAGGAATATAATTATGGATTTATGAAATATAATCAATATAGGATAAGGAACACTTACCCAGTTCGAATTTGTGAAAACTCCTCTGAAAATCGCTCAAACCGAGCTCTAAATCGCGGATATGAAAAATGGGTCGAAATCCCATTTTTAGAACTTAAGTTCTGCTGTCTAGGGATTTACTCATCGCGATCGCGGGAATCCGTCTGCGATCGCGTAGAACAATTTCTGCCCAGGTCCATTTTACTCATCGCGATCACGGGAATGGCTTCGCTATCGCGAAGCACAAATTGCACAGGCTGCCAATTTGCACTACGCGAACGCGATATCCCGTACGCGAACGGGGAGCATGACCCTTTAGACCTTCGCGATCGCGGACTGCTTCATACGATCGCGATGCACAAGTTTGACTGCCCCAGCTTTTGCCTCATTTTCTCTTCACGGACACGATCAACCATACATGTTCGCGATGCACCGGGAGCCAACCTTCCACGATCGCGTGCCTGTCTTCGCGAACGCGAAGGGTAAAAATCATGGCTCACAATTTCCTCTTCGCGATCGCGAATCACAATGCACCAGATGACAGCTGAAGCTCAAAAACTAGATTTTTCAAAAGTTCAAAAGATCTGTAGGCTATCCGAAACTCACTCTAGCCCTCGGGGTTCCAAAACATATATGCACACAAGTCCAAAAACTTCATACGAACTCGCTCTCGCGATCAAAACACCAAAATAACACCTAGAACTAAGAATAGGACACCAAATCAAATGGAATTTTCAATGAAACTTAAGAATTCCTATTTTAACAACCGGGCGTCCGAATCACGTTAAATCACTTTCGTTTGTCACCAAATTTGGCAGACTAGTCATAAATGATATAACAGAGCTATTCCAACTCTCGAAATCTCAATCCGAATATGATATCGATAAACGTTAATTTTTGGTCAAACTTTCAAATTTCTTAATTTCAATAAATGTTGATAACTCAAGCTAGGAACCTCCAAATTAAATTCCGGTCATACGCCCAAGTCCTAAATCACGATACGGACCCACCAGAACCTTCAAAACACTGATCCAGGTCCATTTGCTCAAAATGTTGACCGAAGTCAACTTAAATGAGTTTTGAAGCACAAATTCAAATTTTTATCAATATTTTTCACATAAAAGCTTTCCGAAAAATAATTATACGGACTGCACACGCAAGTCTAGGAAAGCTCAATAGTGCTATTTGCGTACTTAGAACACAGAAATGAATTTTTAAAATTAAATATGACATATTGGGTTATCACATTCTCCACCTCTAAAACAAACGTTCGTCCTCGAATGGAATTAGAAAAGTACATGGGCTAGTGAAAAGGTGTGGATATCTACTCCACATGTCCGACTCGTACTCCCAAGTATATGCTTCAACCGGCTGACCTGTCTATTGCACTTTAACTGATGGATAACTCTTAGACCTCAACTGCCGGGCTAGAATAGCTACCGACTCCTCTTCACAAGTCAAATATTTGTCTAATTGGACTGAGCTGAATTTTAACACATGGGACAAATCACCATAATATTTCCGGAGCATAGGCACATGGAACACCGGATGAACTGCTGATAAACTAGGTGGTAGTGCAAGCATGTACACTACTTCACCCACCTTTCCAAGAATTTCAAACGGTCTGTTATACCTAGGGCTCAACTTGCCCTTCTTTCCGAATCTCATTACACCTTTCATAGGTGAAACCCGAAGCAATACTCTTTCTCCTTCCATGAATGCAACGTCACAAACTTTACGGTCGGCATAACTCTTTTGCCTAGACTGAGCTGTGCGAAGTCGATCCTGAATAATCTTGACCTTATCCAAGGTATCCTGTTCAAAATCGGTACCCAAAAATCGAGCCTCTCCCGGTTCAAACCAGCCAACTGGCGAACGACATCGTCTACCATATAAGGCTTCATACGGAGCCATCTGAATGCTCGACTTGTAGTTGTAATTATAGGCAAACTCCGCAAGTGGCAAGAACTGATCCCAAGAACCTCCAAAGTCTATAACACAAGCGTGAAGCATATCTTCCAATATCTTAATAGGGGAGTTGATTTCGGACAAGAAAATGAGGATTATCATACTGTCGCTCTGTGATGCGCTCATACAAGAAAGACCGAGTGACTATGCAATCTAGAATCCGACTAGACTCTGAAACATCTAACCTCATGAACTGATTGGCCAAAGTATGAACATCTGCAACTAACGACCTCTCACCAACCTTAATATATGCAAGGCTGCCCATACTCATAGCCTTTCTACTCAAAGCATCGGTCACCACATTGGCCTTTCCGGGGTGATACAAAATGGTGATTTCATAGTCTTTCAACAACTCTAACTATCTTCTCTGCCTCAAATTGAGATCTTTTTGTTTGAACAGATACTGTAGACTACGATGATCAGTGAATACCTCACAAGAGACACCGTTATGGTAGTGCCTCCAAATCTTCAGCGCATGAACAATGGCTGTCGATTCTAAGTCATTAGCAGGGTAATTCTTTTTATGAACCTTCAACTGTCGTGACACATATGCAATCACTCTACCATCTTGCATTAATACTGCACCAAGCCCCATGCGAGATGCATCATAATGCACCGTATAAGATCCTGAACCTGTGGGCAATACCAACACTTGCGTCATAGTCAAAACAGTCTTGAGCTTCTGAAAGCTCAACTCACACTCGTCTGACTATTTGAATGGGGCACCTTTCTGGGTCAATTTGTTCAATGGGGATTCTATGGATGAAATCTCCTCCACGAACCGGCAAAAATAACCTACCAACCCCAGGAAACTCCGAATCTCTACAGCTGAAGTAGGTCTAGGCCAATTTTGAACTACCTCAATCTTCTTAGGATCCACTTTTATGCCTTCAACCGATACAACATGCCCCCAAAAGGCAACTGAGTCTAACCAAAATTTACATTTTGAAAAATTGGCATATAATTGATTATTTTTCAAAGTCTGAAGCACCATCCGAAGATGTTGTTCATGATCCTCTCTACTGCTGGAGTAAATCAAGATATCATCAATAAATACGACCACAAAAGAATCCAAATAGGGCTTGAACACCCGGTTCATCAAATCTATAAATGTTGCTGGGGAATTTGTCAGCCCAAATGACATCACTAGGAATTCGTAATGCCAATACCGAGTTCGAAAAGCTGTCTTAGGGACATCAGATGCCCTAATCTTTAACTGATGGTAGCCAGACCTCAAATCAATCTTCGAAAATACCTTGACACCTTGAAGCTGATCGAATACGTCATCAATTCTTGGCAACAAATACTTGTTCTTGATAGTGGCCTTGTTAAATTGCCGATAATCTATACATAACTGTATTCAACTATCTTTCTTCTTTACAAATAACACTGGTACACCCCATGGCGAGACGCTAGGTTTGATGAATCCTTGGTCAAGCAAGTCTTGTAATTGTTCCTTAAATTCCTTTAGCACCAACAGGGCTATACAGTATGGTGGCATAGAAATGGGCTGGGTGCCCAGAGCCAAATCAATACAGAAGTCAACATCTCTGTCGGGTGGCATCCCCGGCAAATCTGCAGGAAATACATATGGAAACTCAAGGAAAACTGGAACTGAATCCATAGAAGGAACTTCCGTAGTAGGATCGTGAATATAAGCCAAGTAAGCTAGATACCCCCTTTCGACCATACATCGAGCTTTCACGTAAGAGATAACCCTGATGGTAGAATGGCCAAGAGTCCATTTCCACTCTATTCGAGGTAACCCCAGCATAGCTAAGGTCACCATTTTGGCATGACAATCCAATATAGCATGATAGGGTGACAGCCAATCCATACCCAAGATGACATAAAAAAACTATCAAATCAAGACAATAGACATGATATACCACAACAGAATCTCCCACCGGTATGGACATACACAGAAGCACTCAGAGAATCACGAGGCACAACCAGATATAAAGCAAAATAGGAGGAGATATAGGAATAAGTAGATCCTGGATCAAATAGAACCGAGGCATCTCTATGGCAGACTAGAATAATACCTGTGATCACGTCATCAGATGATTCGGCCTCAGGCCTAGCTGGAAAAGCATAAAATTGGGGTTGGGCCCCACCACTCTGAACTATATCTCTGGGACGGCCTCTAACTGGATGGCCTTCACATGTAACTGTCTGACCTCCATCTCTAGCTATCTGACCCCTGCTCCTAGTTGGCTGGGATGGCAGTAGAGCAACTAGTGCCGGTATGATGGCACGAGAATCCTGCTGAGATCTGTTGCTCGACAGCCTAGGGCAATACCTCCTGATGTTACCAATGTTCCCACACTCATAACACCCATTCTACTGTTGTGCCTGCTGAAGCTAAAGCTGACCCGGACGGACCGGATAACTGCTGTAGTGACTCTAGAGTGGTGGTGCACTGATAGGAGCTGAATGTGCACTAAATGCTGGCTGTCCATAGTAAGGAATAATAGGACCATGACTCCCTAAAGCACCATGAGATGCCTCAAGTGCTGAATAAAATGGCCTGGGAGGATGACCTCTACCATAAGTACCCTTGCCTCTAGATGAGGCGCCTCTGAAATTACCGAAATGACAGGGCCTCTTATCTAACACTGGCCCTCTCTCCTGAACACGAACTAACTCAGTCTGCCTAGCAATATTCACTATGGTTTAGAAAGTAATATCACTCCCTGTCTCCTTGGCCATCTGAAGCCTGAGAGTATAAGTTAGTCCATCAATGAATCTCCTCACCTTCTCCCTTTCAGTAGGAATCAAGACGATGGTATGGCGGGCTAAGTCCACAAATCGGGTCTCATAGTGGGTAACAATCATACTACCCTGCTGGACATGCTCAAACTTCCTACGGTATTCCTCTCTAAGTGTAATAAAAACAAACTTCTCCATAAATAGCAGTGAGAACTGCTCCCAGGTAAGTGCAGGCGAATCCGCTTGTCTAGCAAGTAGATAATCTCTCCACCACCTCTTGGTGGAACCAATCATCTGAAACACATCAAAATTGACCTCGCTGCTTTCAACTATTCCCATGTTCCGCAGCATCTCATGGCAGCGGTTAAGATAATCTTGTGGGTCCTCAGAAGGCGTACCACAAAAGTGAACTAGAGAAAGCTTACTAAGCTTGTCCAATCTCAATAAAGCCTTAGAAGACATGGTGAGCTTATCACCAACCTGTGCCACAACAACCGGCTAAATTACCCCAACTATCGGAACTGCTGGAGCCTGATTCTAGGGAGCCATCTGCTCCGGAGCGGGAGTAGTGGGAGTTTGTGTTCCTCCCCCAGCTTATGAGACGGCTGGTGCCACAGGAAATGTACCATTCTGGGCCACGCCCTCCATAAGGCTCACCAAACGGACTAGAACGTCCCAAAGCACTGGAGTAGCTATGAATCCTTCCGAGACCTGAACTGGTCCAATAGGTACAGTCTGAGATGGAACCTCCGCTTGCAAATCCACTTGTGGTTCTACAACAGGTGCTACTGCTCGAGATCTAGACTGAGCTCTACCTCTGCCTCTACCTTGGCCTCTACCCCTGGTCATAGTTGCCATCGGGGGCTCTAGTCCAAGTCCGTCGGTAGATGTATTACGTTTTCTCACCATTCGCGAGAGAATAAGAATAGAATTGTTCAATTATCGATGATAGAATAAAATCGCACGACAGAATAAGAAAGAAGTGATATTGTTCCTAAACTTCATAGCCTCTGAGAGATAAGTACATACATCTCTGTACTGATCCTTCAAACTCTTCTACTAAGCTTGCTCGTACTAGCAAATCGACCGTACGCCGCTAGGATAACTTCGGTATCTGCATAAGAAATGCAGAGTATAATATGAGTACAACCGACCCCATGTAATCTGTAAGTACCGAGCCTAACCTCAACGAAGTAGTGACGAGGCTAAGGCAGGTCGCTTACATTAACTTGTACGCAGTAATGATAATAATAACAAGATTAAAGGTAAGACAAGTAAATCATATCAATAATGGAAGTCAATTCAGCAGTCCCAACCATTTATTTTATTTATCAATCTGTTGCGGCGTGCAACCCGTTCCTTCAATATAATTCTTCAATTAAATTCCGTTGCGGCGTGCAACCCGCTCCAACAGTATAAACATAAAATAAAATCTGTTGCGGTGTGCAACCCGATCCCCCAATATAATCTTTTAATAAATTTCATTGCGGCGTGCAACCCGCTCCAACAATATAATTTAATAATACTTAAATGCAAAACTACTCCAATAAATACAACAATTAATAAAAAATTATTGGGCAACAAAATATACAACAATTATAAATTATTTAGGAAACAAGTAATGACAAGTAGCAATTAATTGTGAAAATAAGAGAGAAAATAGGCAATTTAAAATTTAATATGCTAAATGTCAAGTAGCAATTAAGACTTAATTTAAGTCATTTCAGAAAAGTCAACTAAAAGTCAATGTGGGGCCCACTTTTCGGAATCGGATGAAACATAACGAAATCCGAACACTCGTTCCGATAGGAGTTAAACCATACGAAAATTATCGAATTCCGACATCGGATAGCCTTTCAAATCTTCATTTTACATTTTTGGAAGATTTTAAAAAAAATTCTAATTTCTTCCATCTAAATCCGAAATAAATGAGGAATATAATCATGGATTTATGAATTATAATCAATATAGGATAAGGAACACTCACTAAGTTCGAATTTGTCAAAACTCCTCTAAAACTCGCTCAAACCGAGCTCTAAATCGCAGATATGAAAAATGGGTCAAAATCCAATTTCCAGAATTTAAGTTCTGTTGTCCAGAGATATACTCATCGCGATCGCAGGAATCCGTTCACGATCACATAGGACAATTTCTGCCCACGTCCATTTTACTCATTGCGATCGCGGGAATGTCTTCGTGATCGCGAAGCACAAATTGCACAGGCTGCTAATTTGCACTACATCCCATACGCAAAACGCGGAGCACGACCCTTTTGACCTTCGCGATCGAAGACTACTTCATGTGATCGCGAAGCACAAATTTGAGTGCCCCAGCTTCTGCCTCATTTCCTCTTTGCGGACGTGATCAACTATACGCGTTCGCGATGTACTGGGAGCCAACATTCTGCGATCGCGTGCCTATCTTCGTGAACGCAAAGGGTAAAAATCACGACTCACAATTTTATCTTCGTGATTGCGGGAATGGCTTCGTGATCGCAAAGCACAATACACCAGATGACAGCTAAAGCTCAAAAACTACATTTTTCCAAAGTTTAAAAGGTCTGTAGGCTATCCGAAACTCACCCGAGCCCTCGAAATTCCAAACCATATATGTACACAAGACCAAAAACTTCATACAAACTCGCTCGCACAATCAAAACACCAAAATAACACCTAGAACTACGAATCGGACACCAAATCAGCTGAAAGTTTCAATGAAAATTAAGAATTTCTATTTTAACAACCGGGCGTCCGAATCATGTCAAATCACTTCTGTTTGTCACCAAATTTGGCAGACAAGTCATAAATGACATAACAGATCTATTCCAACTCTCGGAATCTCAATCTGAAATCGATAAAAGTTAATTTGTGGTCAAACTTTGAAATCTTTAAGCTTTCAAATTTCTAATTTTCAATAAATGGCGATCACTCAAGATAGGGAGCTCCAAATTAAATTTCAGGCATACGCCCAAGTCCCAAATCATGATACGGACCAATCGGAACCATCAAAATACTGATCCCGGTCCTTTTGCTTAAAATATTGACCGAAATCAACTTAAATGAGTTTTAAAGAACAAATTCATATTTTTATCAATTTTTTTCATATAAAAGCTTTCCAAAAAAAAAATTATATGGGTTGCGCACGTATGTTGAGAAAAGCTGAATGATGCTATTTGAGGACTCAGAATACATAAATGAATATTTATAATTAAAGATGACATATTGGGTCATCATACACTTTCAAGTCTCCGTACTCTATATAACAAACTAAACAATCATTTAAAAAGTTATCGCCAATCTTAGACATTTTTAATTAATTTTATCAAAGAAAAAACTCTTTTCATCGTTGCAATAGAGACAGATAATATAAAATTTAAACAAATAAACAAGTCTCCATCTCTTATGCATATATTTTTAATAGTTCATTGCATATAATAGTATATGCATAGAAAAGCTTTTTTGCTTTCCTTTATTTTTTTTCCTTACTGATATGAGTAAGGTTCGTTTTTTGCTAATATATGGAGAGGGTTATCAGATGATGCAAAGTTCCCTTGCCAGTTTAATGCGAACATTATTTTTTAGCATAAAAAAGATATGTAGACTTGATTGTAACCCTAAATGCTTGACCAATTCAGGGTCTATGAAATTATGAGAACTCCAGTATCAATCAGTATACTTAAAGCCTTTTTTGCATGATAACCACTAACCTTTAAGGTCTCGTATCCCAGTTGTCACGACCCAAATCGATGGGTCGCGATGGGTAGCCGGTACCTTACTCAACCGAGTACCAATATAACGTATCTTTTCGTATCATACTGTCATAGAAAAATGAGACGGAAAGGCTTCCGTGAGATAACTAGAATAAAACATGTAATACCAACTTATACATAAGACATATGATCTATAAGACCAAAATGATCACTCGTATACTGAACATAGGACGATAAGGCCATACAATCTTTCATATACATGACATCTATCTACAAGCGTCTAAGAATACATAATTTTTATAAAGGTCGGGATAGTGCCCCGCCATACCAATCAATACATGTCCTAATCATACTGACCAAATAGCAACTCCGAAAAAAATGGAGCGCACCAACACCTTCCGCTGAGTTGATAGCCTATTTGGAGGACTCTCAACCTGTCTAACGGGACCTACGGGCATGAAACGCAATATCCCCAGGCAAAAAGGGACGTCAGTACAAATAATGTACCGAGTATATAAGGAATAAAAATCAGTAAATAATAGACATGAGAGAAACATGGAGTAAAAGACTCGACATGTAAGTCCAAATAACTCTGTGAATTATTAATATCTATAATGTCATGCATATGCGTATAAATGTCATACTATTCTTAGGGATATGATTCATAACATCATCAAGCCTCTGAGGGCATCCTATCATATCATCTCGGCCACTCTGGCAAATCATCAATGAATACCAGCTGATCAGGTGGTGGTGCGTGTATAACGCCATAACCTTTCCTCATACCCCCGTATATATATATATATATATATATATATATATATATATATATATATATATATATATATATATAAAAACTCTATATATATATGCGTATATAACGCCATCTGGTCATGGGTCAATGTACATGTATAAATGAATGCAATGCATGAGAAGTACGTCAATAAAATCTCTCGGTATGTCATAAGACCATTATGCCTCTGATTAATATCATGAAATAAACTTTATCAACTTACGTATTTTTTGAGACCCATGAACAGATGATAGAATAATAGGACACATGGGAAATCAAGAACATAAGCATCTCTAGCATTTCTATGAATAGAGTCATTTATGTAAGTTGCGTATTTTGCTCGTTTCGTTTGTATCATTTGGATCATGCCAAAAAGAAAGAAGGGATAGCCTTAACATACCTGAGTCGGTTCTCTTGACAATCCCTATAACACATGTTAGTTGCGACAAAACACGTGACAGCAAGATCGGAGTAGGGAAAAATCCGTATGATATTCTTGAGAAAGATTGCACCGTACTCCATTATAATTGCAAAACCTCACGTTGCTTAAAATGCTATGTGATCTTGTTGAATTGTTGAAGATCTCACGGTGCTTATGTGATATATGCATCTCTCTTTTAAGTATGAGATGTCTTATATTAGAATGGATGTGGGCCCACTTTATGTGGTGGCTTAACCGCATACCTTTAATTAGTCACCTTTTCCTAATGACTTAAGAGTCATGAATCTTGCCGTGGCTTGCTGCCACGTGGGGGGGGGGGAGGGGTTTAATCTTACCCAAATTCTTTAATTAATTAGGTAATTTTTCATTATCCAATAATTAACCAATTATCCACATCATTAAGAATTATCTCAAATTACTTAAAATACTACTCACTTTTAACATACCTTATACACCTCACTATCATGGTCATATGGTACCTTGTATGGGCACAAGTCCATAACATACCTTATATACCTTGTATGGACCGTATTTTATCTCAAAATATCAAACTTCGATGAAATTCATTTTCTTCGATTTGCTTACTCCCTCACCTTCACGAATTTACTCATCACTTGTTTGAAATAGCATAATGCTTATAATCTCAAAATAATCTCATCCCCGAACATACGTCAATTAACTTACGACAAACCTTTAACATATAAAAATACGGGATGTAACATCTCATTTTCCAGCTTATATCAATTTACTTATGGCGTACTTTCACATACGAAAACATAGGGTGTAATACCATTGAACCATTCAAAGCATGGATAGAAATTTCCATTTGTTCGATACATTGAGATGGTTCCAACTAGTCAATACCACCATCTAGTATTACAAACTCCTATTCTTCATCTGTATGAGACACTTCCTCTAACTCCTCCAGTTCCAATAGATACAACTATTTTGAACTCTTAGACCTATGGCCTGATGTATATTTCTCATTACAGAAATAACACAATCCTTTTGCTCTTTTTTGATTCATCTCATGTATGCGTAGTGTCCTTTTAGTAAACCCTATAGTATAAGAAGAATTACTAAAATTAAAAGTTGGTAAAAAGGGCTTACCACTACTGACTTGTCCTGCATATCTCTTAGTTGAAGAGTTGGCTGTGTAGGAAGGTTGTTTAGTTGCAGCCAAGTATGCTTCTTACATTCTTGTAGTTCTGTACACTTGATATAGATTTGTTGGATTGGTCAACTTGACAGTAATGTTCAACTCATGCTTCAGACCACCAAGAAAGAAGCTGATTGCATTACCTTGAGATAGTCTCGCCCTATTCAGATTCCTTTCAAAGATATCTTGGTATTCCTTTACACTCATAGTATGTTTAATCTTCTTGATTTCTTCCATTGGATCATCGAAATCAACTCCAAACCTCTCAACTAATGCTATCACATACTCATTCTAAGTAGCTGGTTGGAGGTATTGTCTATACCTCATAAATGACAGATGCCATTGAATAGCTTCACCTTCCAAGTGCATAGCAGCTACTTCCATTTTTTCCTAAGCAGCAACCTTCTCTGTGGCAAAAACCTGCTCGATTTTGAACAACCAAGATCTGAGATCTTCTCTTGTGAATCTCAAAAACTCCATCCTTGACCACATAGAGAAATTAGAATGGTGTTGATGGTAGCTGCCAGGGCTTTTATCTCGCTGAGATCTCACTTCAGATGGTTCACATTCATTTTGTAATTGCGATTTGTCCTTATGAATATTCCTAAAATTGGATAGTTGTTCCTTAAGCTCGTAGACTGTTTGATTTAGATGTTTCAAATTGGAAACTTCCCTAGACAAAGCTCTCACATCTGTTATTAATTTTTGCATCAACTCACGTAAGTCCACAATTTCTTCAGTTGAGTTTTCATTAGATAGAGTATCCTTCACCATGATTCCAAGGATCGTAGACTCAAATACCAATGTTACACGATTGAAAGAATTTGCAACACTGCCTTAGGAATTGCTAGAGAAAGCAGTAGAGAAAGGAATTTACAAAAGATAAGAGAGAAATTAGGATAGAATTGTATGTATTTATTGATGAAATGAAAAATGTAGATTACAATACTATTTGTACTGATTACATTGTATCAAAAATGATAAAGCTGAAGCATATTCTTTTCTAACTAAATTCTGTTATTCTAACTACCTCAACTAACTCTCCCTCCCTGCAATTAACATTTGACTTGCACGGATTCTTCTTCTATACTTGAGCTGCTCGAGCTAATATTCTATAATTGTGTATCAGTATTCCCCCCAATCAAAGATCCTTGTCCACAAGGATCAAAAGAAGGGAACCTAGTTTGTAGGACCGTAACAAACTCCCATGTAGCAACATCAGCAGGAAGTCCTTGCCACTTAACTAAGACTTGTGCAACAACTTTATTTTCTTTCTTCATCATTCTTCTTTGCAAGATTAGTTCAGAATCGTGGCAATAAGGATTGGCCAAATCAATTACTGGAGGATAAGAAATCTGAGATGGAACTTCATAGTATCTTTTCAACAATGAAACATGAACTGTAGGGTGAATCTTAGCTCCAACATGAAGTAATAGAGTGTAGGAAACTGGACCCACTCGTTTAAGAATCAAAGGTCCATAGTATATAGAAGCCAACTTGTGTGATGAGTGATTGGATATAGTCACTTGTTCATGGGGTTAGATCTTCAGATAGACCCAATCACCTACATCAAATTACCGATCACTTCTATGTGAATCTGCTTGTTGCTTCATTCTATGTTGAGCTATTCTCAGATGGTGTTTAAGCAACTGCAATTTCAACTCCCTATTGATCAAAGTGTTATCAACTTCAGTTGAAGCTGACTCCCCTGACAAGTAGGGTAGATGTAAGGGAGGTGGTCGACCATATAGTGCTTCATAAGGAGTGATCTATATGGCTGAGTGAAATGAGGTGTTATACCAGTACTCAACCATAGGGAAGCGGGAGTATCAGTTAGTAGAATCTTCATTGCAGTAGCACCTTAAGTAGGTCTCAAGACTTCTGTTCAACACCCTAGTCTGTCCATCAGACTAAGGAGGAAAAAGAAGACTGAGTTTGGAATGTAGACCATATGAATTCGTCAATGTGAAGGCAAATTGATAAACTTAGAGAGGATTTTAAGAGGATGTTTCACTGAAATGGTCTTTCAAAATAGGGGTTTATGATTGGCGACATGTATTCATAGATTACACTGATGAAGAAGACTTTAAGTAATTCTATGGATAAAGAACAAGGATCATGTGTGGTATGATAATGAGGATATAGATGTGGACTAGAAATTTCAAGGCAGATATTGAGTGTACCCTCGCCCCAGTATGGGTGACTCTACTGGAATTACCACGTCACTATCATGATTGGGTTGCACTGGAGCATATATTGGAACCAATTGGACCTCTAATAGCACTCGACAAAGTCATAATTGCTCAAACTAGACCCACTACTACAAAAACTCGTGTTGAAATTGACCTTACTAGGCCCAGGCTGAAGAAGATAGAAGTAACATTGATGGAAAACTCTGGTGAAGTTGATGTGTTTAATAAGGTAATTGAATATGAAACCATACTAGAATTTTGCTTTCATTGTAGGATGCAGGGCCACTCTGAAGGTAACTGTAGGCTACAACAAATAACAGAGATCATCCCATGCCAATCCGATGTTGATAAGACCAATCTGAAAGAGAATGAAAAAAGTAAACACGAAGAGGGATGGACATAAGTGAGAAATGCAAAGAATAACAAGAGGAACTTGCAAAGTGGAGCAAAACATAAGCAACATGTGGAATGGGTAGCAGGAAAGAAATCAGTTCTTCTACCTGTTAGGCCAAAAGCTGATCAAACAATGCCATTCCAACATGTAGAGAACTCTATGGAGATTAGCGAGCCACAGGAAATAGATACCTCTATAGGAATGATCGAAGGGAGAACCGGAGAAGAAATGAATATACAGGGAGCTAGGCAAATCAGAAAGAAAAAGAAAAAGAAAGGAAATAAGAGTAATATTGTAGCTGTAACTAAGAAGAAGGTGAAGAAGTCAAAGAAATCAACTATTACTGTTCCAGAACAGTGTGAGGAGCAGTTGCTGCAGGTTGAAAAGGATCTCATCGGTGTTACAGAGGAATATGATAAGAAAGTGACCTCAGAAAAGAGAAAGGGGTTTAAATCTAAAATGGCACCTTAGGAACTTCCCAAGCGGGATGTCTATAATATCCCATATGCGGATATCTTCCCAGAACTTAAGTTGAAGATAGTACAGGTGAGAGGGGAAAAGGGTGAACATGGTCTTAATAATATATTAGCAATTGAAGTGCTGGAATTAAAACCATAGAAATCCCCAACCCAAGACCCAAGATTTTTCACACCTTAGTGATGAGAAAACAGTGGCAGCCACTTCACAGAAATAGTCCATGATACATAAGACACATACATGGAGTTAATGTAGAATGAAGAGGAGATCACAAAATCAAATGATGAAAATACTAAGAGACCTCATAGGGCACTAGACTTTAAGGAGGACAGTGGTCTAGTAGGTGGTGTTAGGACAAAATAACATAATTCAACAATCTTTCACCAAGGGATTAACACAATTCCATGGGAGGGACAGAAAAAACAGCCACCAAATGATACAAGATGTAACAGAAATAAGGCAAAAGCCTCAACCCATAATAGTTCCAAATGATTGACATTGTATTGTGGAACATAAGGGGCATGGAGTCCCAAGAAGCCTCTGCAAGGCTAAAATCTCTTCAAATTCAACACAAACTACCATTCATTGTTGTGTATGAGCAAATTGTTAACTCCTCCAAGATTGTGAGATACTAATTACAACTTGGTCTGCGAAATAGTTTCTTTAACTATAATAATAAGATATGGATCTTTTGGTCCTCTGACTTAACTATACA
Organism: Nicotiana tomentosiformis; assembly: GCF_000390325.3. Taxonomy (NCBI): domain Eukaryota; kingdom Viridiplantae; phylum Streptophyta; class Magnoliopsida; order Solanales; family Solanaceae; genus Nicotiana; species Nicotiana tomentosiformis. Next base: position 26,373,320 of record NC_090816.1, read on the forward strand.
TGTCTTGGAGGACTCCGAACAACAAATTACATGCCAAGTTTCGATGCCAGGCAGCCCCGTCCCTCTAGACACAATGATTGTTTATGTTAAATGTACTACTCAACTAAGAAGACAATTATGGGATAAGTTGAGAGCGAGGGATAACAAAATCAGGGTCCATGGGAAGTAGTAGGAGACTTTAATGTCATACTTGAAGCTGAGGAGAAATCAGGTGGAAGATCATATATGGTGGAGGAAAGCATTGACTTCCAGAGTTGCATTGATGATTGTGGGTTAACTAATAAGGGACTTTATGGCAATAAGTTCACTTGAAGTTATAATAGAGGTTTCCCTAGGACTATCTGGAAGAGACTCGATAGAGTATTGATAAATTCAAAATGGACAAACATATCGGGGGAAACTATAGTGATACATTTAGCTAGAGTCGGCTCATACCATGCTCCTTTGTTGATTAACATAAATACCACAGACAATAGTGGTCCAAAGTACTTAAAATTCCTGGATTTTTGGGCGGAGCATAAAGACTTTGTTCCCATGGTTCAAGAAATATGAAATGAAACAGTGGATGGCTATCCTATGTGGGTACTACATCAGAAACTAAAAGGATTATGCAAAAGACTTAGTATCTGGTCAAGGCAAGCATTTGGAGATATATATAAATAACTAAAAAGATTGGATAAGAAAATAGCAAAACTGGAAGAAGCAATGATAGAACATAATTCACCACTTAGAAAATCTAAGCTTAACAAAGTTAAAGTAGAATACTTACAGGTTATGAAGGCACAAGATGTAGCCTTGAGACAAAAAACAAAGGCTAATTGGCTAAAATATAGGGATAAGAACGCTGCCTACTTTCGTAGTGTCATAAAGGGGAGAAGGAAGAGGCTAAATATTCGGAGGATATAAGATGAAGAGCGTATATGGAGGAAAGGAAATGAGGACACAACAAAAAATAACATTTCAATATTTTTAGAAAATCTTTGATCATAGAGATGCCATAAATGACATATCAGCTCTGAATTGCCTAAGTCCAACAGTGACAGAAGAAGATAATACAATGCTTACATCAATACCTGTAATGGTAGAGGTAAAAAACATCATTTTCTCTACAAATCCAAAACGTGCACCAGGACCAGATGGACTAAATGCGCTCTTTTACCAGGTATGTTGGGCAGTAATCTCAGAGGGGGTGTGTAATGCAATAGTGACTTATTTGAGGGGGGGGGGGGTAAACTTCCCCAAATTCTTTACCCGCACCTACATTGTCATGATAGCAAAGGTGGATTTCCCATATAGCCTAACTGATCTTAGGCCAATCAGTCTATGTAATGTTTCAAGTGAATCGTATCAAAAGTGTTGAATGCTAGAGTAACCCAATTGCTGCCAAAGATCATATCCCCCAACCAGTCAGGGTTCATTAAAGGAAGACTAATCTCTGAAAATATACTAATGGCAGTGGAGATTATTAGAGACATTAGAAAATCAAATAAAGGGAGGAATATGGTGATGAAACTGGATATGGCAAAAGCATATAATCGGGTTACTTGGCCATACCTATGTTGTAAGATGAGAAAGCTCGGGTTTGCTGAAGAATAGATCTCTAATTTATATGCATATATCTGGAAATTCGTACTCCTTGATAGTAAATGATCAAAGATATGGTTTCTTTAAGTCCAAGTATAGGTTGAGACAAGAAGATCGGATCTCACCGTTACTCCTTGTACCAAGCCCAAAGTTACTTCCCACCATGCTAAATGAGTTGCAGAACTAGAGAAATTTTAGCAATATTTTCATGAACAAACTATGTTCACAGGTTACACACTTGGCTTTTGCAGATGACCTAATACTCTTCTCAAGTGACAAGAAGAGTACACTTAAGTAGATAATGAAAACCTTAGAAAAATACAAAGTTGTGTCAGGACAAATATTAAATAAAGCAAAGAGCTGTGCTATGCTAGATCCAAAGGTATCAATAAGGACTATGGAGAGAGTGATCAGACTTATGGGGATGCACATCAAACACTTTTCAATCATATATTTGGGATTTCAATTGATATCATGGAGATAGAAGATTGCTCATTACTCAAACATGGTTAATAAAGTGACTAGTAGAGTGAAGGGATAGAAAAATAGACTCCCCTCAATAGGAGGAAAAGCCATACTTATCAGGCATGTATTACAAGCAATTCCTATACATCTATTATAAATAGTACACCCACATAAAGGAGTATTGTCTCAAATACAGAAAATATTAGAAACTTTCTTTTAGAAAGGTGCAGACAGCCATGGTAGACATTATTGGGTAGCCAAAAAATCTTTGTACTATCCTTACAATGAAGGAGAAGCTCAGTTTAGTTGCCTAGAAGATGTTTGCAAAGTTTTTACAGTGAAATCATGGTAGAATCTCAGGACTGAGAACTCATTATGGAGAGACTTTATGCTTGCCAAGTATTGTACAAGAGGTCATCCCACAATCATGCAATGGCATCCAGGGCAATCTCAAACCGGGAAGGAGTTATGCAATATCAAAGAGGTAGTAGAAAAGCAGAAAGACCGGAAGATTGGTGAAGGAAATGTCTCTTTCTGTTTTGATAATTGGACCAAAAAAGGGGCTCTGTGTAGACTATTGGATGAGTGGTCCAATCCCAAAAATGTACCACTGAAAGAAGTGTGCGTCAATGGGGCTTGGAAATTGTATACATTGGGGATCGATATACCAGAAGCATTGAAAAATGAAGCGTTAGACCAACAAATCATAGTGAATCCAGGGAAGAAGGACAAGGCCATTTGGATGGCTACCAGTAATGGCTATTTTACGGTTGCTTCGGCCTGGGATTATATGAGGCAAAATAGAAACCAGTCATAGGTAAATTCAAAGATTTGGCAAAAGTAGGTACCTTTCAAAATGGCTTTCAACACATGGACGACGCTGAATAACATGTTACCTACTAATGATCGCATACAAAACTTTGGAATCAATGTGGAGCCAAAATGCTACAATTATAGACCTACAATAGAAGAGGTTGAAAATGTTGAACATTTCTTCTGCTCAAGCAAAAGGGTGCAAACAATATGGACCAAATTTGCAGGAGCCTTTGGCATGTCAGTAAGAGGCCTACAATGCAAACATATCTTGAAATGGCAAAAACCTCTACGGATGGACATGTTGGAGATGGTTGTGTTCAGATACAGACAATTGAAGGCCTCAGGGATACAATTCGAGCCTCTTTAAGCTTGAGCTATGTGGTACCTTCCACTTTAGTTCTGATAAAAAAGTCAGGTGCATTCATAGAATAGAGGTCGGCATGTCGATCTCTCAAATAGATATAGGAGTAGTACTCCCTACAACCACGCTATGTTTCAAATTTAAAGAATCAATAAAAGGTGCCGCTTTCTATTAAAATAAAAAAAGATTAACTTGTCCTACATATACTCATTTGTTACATTGAAGAACCGTGGTTGAGAAAAGGCTAATTTTCTAATTTATTAGAACTATTCTTTACTTTAAGTTGATTAAAAAAACCATTCGGAATTAAACAGTAGAAACAAAACTGAGATAAGAAGTTAAATTAAATTCCTTGACATAATTAAGTTTCAAATTTCAATTTTAAAGATAGAAGTTGCAACTAATTTAGATTTTAACTCCTAGAAATGACAGTGTTTCTTATAGCCGAGACTTTCTTTTCCCTACTAATAAATGATGCACGAAAAAAATAACTATCACAAAAGCTAAAATATTCATGCCAGAAGAGAAAAAATTTCCTGAAACATAGTTTGAAACATGCTGAAAGTTTGGTGATTAATTTCGATAAAATTCAAAAAGCATCATTGACAAGTTTGAAACTTTGAGTTTGAGCTCGAATCTGAAATTTATTATAAGGATTTGTGATAGATGGTGTTGAAACTTGTTAAAAAATTGTCAAATAGCTGAATGTAATATTAGGGAAGAAGGTGCTTATGGCGGAAGGGTCGGGGGTGGTGTGGTGATAGTAGAAAAGATGATGGGGTTGGAAAGATGAGGAGAGGTGTTCTTTTCCGTATTTTTTTCTTTGGGAAGATGAGGAAGGGGTGGGATGATTCTTTTCTATTTTTCTTCTTAATTTGTGACAAGTGTCGGGCGGCTGATAGACAGGACTTTTGCTAAGAGACTTCAAAAAAAGAAAAAAGTTAAAAAAATTAAAAGAGGATTTGGCTAGTGGGAATTGAACTAGCAACCATATAAATATTTTGATCCGCTTGATCACTGAGCTAAGCTTTTGGTACGTATCAAGGGGATTCAAAATATAAAATATAGAGGTACAAACCAAATTTTACCTTATATGTATAGTTTAATTTCCCGACAAAGGGGGTTCGGAACCCCCTTCCGTCCCCCTAAATCCGCCCCTGCTGATAGGTGCGTGTAATAACAATCTTTAAGAATATGTGATCAAACACCGAAATGGTACGTAATATACACTTCTAAAAGATTGTGTAAAAGATTTACCGTAAGAAAAAAGGTGTATCAAAAGAATTTCCGTGCAAGTTCGATATGTAAATATGTATTTGAAAACTTATCTATACATGTGCAGCTATTTTAGCCAACAAGACTTTTAAATCACTTCCTGCCATTAGGTCTTAATCGATGTTAATAAATATGCAATCCTATATATCTACCAAAACTAAACACACCACATAAAATACATCCTATTACCAGTTAACTACACATCCAACTTCATTGCAAAGAAGGAATCCTTTGCCAAGCACTGTTACATTATTAGGCCATGGAAAACCTTAAGGTATTTAACAAATCAGTGAATTATCTTTTATATTCATCGGTTATTCCATTAAGCTAAGGTAAGAACGAAGTAATGAGTTGTTTCATTAATTTTTTAATTTCAGATCTATTCTCCATTCAGTTCTGAAGTAGTATGTCATAAGAATATTAGCATTCAACTAGTTTCTGGTGATCACGCGCAAATCCCATATCAAAGAATATTTTAAATATTCACGTAAATATTATTAAATGCAATATTTGAGGTATAAAATAAAAGGTATAAGTTTTTTAAAAATGATGAATAATAATCCTATTAAGCTAACCCAATAAAGGAAAAAATCAACTCTCACCAAAGTCCTCGAATGACTTAATTGTAACTTTTAGTTTTGCCTCCAATTACTGAAATTATTCAATTGTGTTCTTGATTTCTTTTGCGATAAATTAACAGAAAATCGAAATATTCGTGACCGGCCGAATATTACGGCGGGAATCTCGGCACGTACCGATAAAGAACCGGCAATCAGTAAATCAAAAGATTTTTTTTACCTTTTATAGAATTGTACCTAAAGTAAGACTTCTCCACTATATAAAGGGGATCTGATAATTCATAAAGTACGTTGTAACACGCATTCCAAAGCAATATATCATTATTTTTTCTGTTATTAGTTCTTCTGCTTTCGTTCATCGGTGCTTGTTGTTACGAGCCCAGATCGAGGGCAAATATTTCTCTAAGGCTTAAATCGTCTTCCTCGTGTGGTTTGAACTTACTTTATCCTTATTTATTTAATTTGTCTTTATTTACTGCTTTGTGTCAAATAAATCCGCATATCCTCAAAACCACTCACAAATTTAATTGTTGTCCGATTTTGAGCATAAACAGTTTGGCGCCCACCGTGGTGCTGAGGATAATAGTGGTTATTTGATACAAATTTCTATAACACACACTACTTTACACTTGTTCTTTGGAGTGTCTTTAATTTATGGTTAAAGCTCAAAATGTCAAACTCCGAGTCAGCACCTCTACATGTTGACGATGAGTCCGGTCATCATGGAGAAAATAACAACATAGTGCCCAGTGGCGAGATACCACCTGTTGATCCAGTCGGAATTTCGGTCGTTGACCCAATTGATGCCAACTCGCATATGGCCATCAACGCAAATTTAGCTACCGACACCAAAATAGCGTCCCATGGTGGTGCCTGATCAGTATCCCGAAATACATAAGACGATGGAGGGAAGGGATCAATTTGCTGGTGATTTTCGAAATGTTGCAGGCTCAACAGGCGGCGATAGCCCAGTTACAGAACCAAAGTTGAGCGCCGAGCAGAATTAAACCCAATCTATCCCGGGAAGTCACCCGCAGAAACGAAACGGTCATAGAGAGGCCGAATGAAAATGACTCGGGGACCAACCCCGAGATCATAAAGATGCTCGAGGAACTGACGAAATGGGTAGAATCATGAGAGAAGAAAATCTAAGCTAATGACAAAAAGGTGAAAACATACAATTAAAGGGTCGACCAAATCCCAAGAGCAGCGCCGATATTAGAAGGCTGGGATTCTAAGACGTTCGTTCAAAAATCTTTTCCTCCGAGCGCGGCTCCAAAGCCGATCCCTAAGAAGTTCTGCATGCCTGAGATTTCTAAGTACAATAGAACGACCACCTAAATAAGCATGTGACCTCCTATACATGTGCCATTAAAGGGAACGACTTCGAGGATTATGAGATCGAATCTGTATTGTTGAAAAAGTTCGGGGAGACCCTGTCAAAAGGAGCTATGATATGGTATCACAACTTACCTCCTAATTCTATTGACTCGTTTGCTATGCTTGTAGATTCCTTCATAAAATCACATGCCGGGGCTATCAAGGTCGAGACCAGGAAGTCAGACCTTTCAAAGTAAAGCAGAGGGATAACGAGATGCTCAGGGAATTCGTGTCCCGGTTTCAAATGGAATGGATGGACTTTCCCCCAGTCGCGGATGATTGGGACGTTCAGGCTTTCACCCAAGGACTCAACATTCGAAGCTCGTTGGCTTCACAACAGTTGAAACAAAACTTGGTAGAATATCTGGCCGTTACTTTAGCCGTGTCCATAATCGATATCAATCGAAAATCAGGGTCGAAGATGATCAGCTTGGAGACCCATCCGGGTTCGTGTATCCCATTAGAACCATCGACAGAGTCAAGAGAGATATTGATCGTGAATCGAGGTCAAACAGGGATCGGTATCAGCCGTGCAATAGAGACCGAAGAAACAGTTGGTCCGGGTGAAACTCTATGAGAAATGAAAGGAGAAATGATTGAGGTCAAAGCAACCGGGGACTCATGAGCAAAAACAGCTTCAAGAGGCCCGTCGGGCCTAAATAAGCGCCAATATTATCAGAATACAACTTCAACGTCGATGCTGCCCCTATCGTATCTGCTATCGGACGCATCAAAGATACCAAATAGACTCGACCTTTATAGTCCGATCCAACCCAAAGGGATTCTAACCTAATGTGAAAATATCACGGCACTCATGGCCACAGAACAGAAGACTGCCGACAATGAAAAGAGGAGGTGGCCCGACTGTTCAACAACGGATATCTCCGAGAGTTCTTGAGTGATCGGGCCAAGAACCACTTCAGGAATAGGGATTCTAATAAGCATACCAAACAGGAGGAACCTGAGCACGTCATTAACGTGATCATCAGTGGGGTCGACATTCCCAGGGCCAATGCTGGAGCGCACCAAAGTATTCATCATAAGTGGAAAACGTACTCGGGATTACGTACCGGAAGAAACCTTGTATTTCAAAAATGAAGATGCTGAGGGGATCGTACAGCCCCACACCGATGCACTGGTATATCAGTACTCATAAATAAATCTCGAGTTAAGCGTGTGTTAATTGATCCGGGTAGCTCAGCTAACATCATCAGATCGAGGGTGGTGGAACAACTCGGCCTACAAGATCAGATCGTACCTGCGGTCTGAGTCCTGAACGGGTTCAACATGGCATGTGCGACCACTAAAGAGGAGATAACATTACCGGTGAACGTCGCCGGAACCATTCAGGAAGCCAAGTTCTATGTAATCGGAGGAGATATGAGATACAACATTTTGTGAGGGAGACCATGAATTCACAACATGAAATCAATACCAACAACACTGCACTAGGTGATGAAATTCCCAACACACGGAGGAATCAAAACTGTTTACGTGGAACAACCGGCCGCCAAGGAAATGTACGTGGTCGATGGGGTTATCCTGGCATCCACACTTTTGACAACAAAGGGTCCGAATCCGACGGCCAAAGACGAGGCCAAATAGCAATTACCGGTATCAGTCTCGACAGAACCGGAGAAACAAGGGGTGGAGGAGGGGGACGATTACAGAGTTCCCAGATCTTTCATAGCCCCCGATCATTCCGACGCTTCCAGATCAACGGTCGAGGAACTTGAGCAATTCGTACTAACCAAACACTTAGCCTGATCGAAAGGTATACCTCGGCACGGGGTTAAGCCACGAGCTCAAGAAAAAGCTCATTCAATTTCTTATAGCTAATGGAGATTGTTTCGCGTGTTCCAACCTTGACATGATAGGGATCCCGCCGGAAATAACCACTCACAAGCTAAGCCTGGAGCCTATGTTTCAGCCGGTCAAGCAGAAGAGGAGACCCCAGTCTGAGGTCAAACATGCTTTTATCAAGAATGGGGTATCTAAAAACCTTAAAATAGGGTCCATTCGGGAGGTTAAATACCCAGATTGGTTAGCAAACGTAGTGGTAGTCCCTAAAAAGGGAATAAATCAAGAATGCGCGTAGACTATAAAGACTTAAATAAAGCATGTCCCAAGGACTCTTTCTCTTTGCCCAACATTGATCGCATTATCAATGCAATGGACGAGCACTAGATCCTCAATTTTCTCGGCGCCTATTCTGGGTACAACCAAATACGGATGAACCCGGGCGATTAGGAAAAAACCTACTTCATCACTAAGCACGACACTTATTGCTATAATGTGATGCCATTCGAACTAAAAAATATCGGTGCCACCTACCAACGCCTAGTAAATCGGATGTTTGAGTAACAAATAGGAAAATCAATATAGGTTTACATTGACGATATATTGGTTAAGTCCCTGCGAGCAGAGGACCATTTGAAATATCTGCTGGAACCCTTCAGCATATTTAAGAAATACAATATGAAACTGAATCCTGAGAAGTGTGCATTTGAAGATATCACTATTGTGGACACCGTGAAGGCCGTAAAAAGATTTACCGGACGCATACCCGCCCTAGGTCGATTCATATCGAGTTCTTTTGATAAGAGCCACTGGTTCTTCTTACTGTTGAAAAAGAAGAATAACTTGTCGTGGACCCCGGAGTGCCAACGGGCCTTGGAGGAGCTCAAGCGATATCTATAGAGCCCACCGCTGCTCCACACATCGAAGACAGACGAACAACTATACCTGTAACTGGCAGTATCAGAGATAGAGGTAAGTGGAGTCCTAGTCCGGGAAGAGGCGAGGCCGAAACTAGATACCACTACCTAGAAAAATTGGTGTTCTCTTTGCTAAGCGCTTCTAGGAAGTTGAAACCATAATTTTAATGTCACCCCATATGTGTTGTGACTACTTACCCATTGAGGAATGTAATGCATAAACCCGAGCTCTCGGGACGGTTGGCCAAATGGGCCGTTGAGATCAGTGGGTACGATATTGAATATCTTCCTTGGACTGCCATTAAATTTCAAATTTTGATAGATTTTGTGGCCGACTTTATGCCGGCCCTAATCCCCGAGGCCGAAACAGAGTTATTTATGAACTCGGGGACTTCTTCGGGGATATGAACCCTCTTTACAGACGACGCCTCAAACGCAAAGGGTCCGGACTTGACATCGTATTGAAGCCACCAACAGGCGATGTAGTTAGATAATCTATTAAAATTGACTAACAACAAGGCCAAATATGAGACCATGATTCCAGGTCTCGAACTAGCCAAAAGCTTGGTGGCGGAGGTGATCGAAGTTAAGTGTGACTCCCTTCATTGTGGTGAACCAAGTTAATAGGACGTTCGAGGTTAGAGAAGAACGAATGCAAAGATACCTGGATAAGTTTCAAGTAACATTACACCATTTCAAGGAGTGGACTCTATAACATGTACCTCAGGATCAAAACAGTGAGGTTGATGCCCTTGCTAACTTGGGGTCGTCGGTCGAAGACGATTAGTTCAACTCGGGGAAGTCATACTGTAAGGACCCATTAAATATTTCTTATGATTTAAGATTTTAAAGTGCGCCAACGATATTTGGGAATAATGTATTCGAGTATTAAATGAGACTCATGGGATAGAACCATATCATTTTGAAATAAAAATATATGTTTAAGGTGTGTTAGAATATACTAAGGAGTTCTGTGAATGGAAAGGATTTGTGTGGAATAAGTTGGATACATTAAGTGGAAAGGATGTCTCAATTAGCGCAATACCCGACTTCAAACGAATAGAACTCCCAAATATAAAGACTTAGGTAGTGATATACCTATCAGATTAAATTCCTCTAAGTGTAGTTTCCAACGCATCAAATCATTTGTCATTTGGATATTTATACAGAAAGTTATGGCCAATTTACCAGACCTATACCATATGCGCACCCAGAATGTGCGGCCGCGCATATAAGGGGGTTTCTGCCTCGTGTGCGCAGCCGATGCGTGGTCAGTTGCCCAGGTGCATGTCCCCGCACATAGGAGCCCTAAAAATACCCCCAAGGCCGGGGAAAGAGAGTGGCTAAGTCATTTCTTCAAGACTAGGGCTTTCTCTCCACCACCCATCCGGCCAAGACTTTCAATACACACCTAAGGTGAGTTTTTAAGTGTGTTTTTATGATGATTTAACTTCTCAATCACTAGTTACAACACGGTTTTGATTGGATTCCATATGGTTTTTTCGAAATCTCAAGAACACCCCAAAAGTTGTCTTTCAAGATTTGGACTACAAGAGGTATGTCCACTATCTCTAACTAATTCATGGTGATTATTTATGTATGAAATATGTGTTAGGACTTATGGGATGGTGATTAGAAGCCACAAGTGCCTAACCTAGGTTGTGTTGGTGTTATAGAGATTGTAAAATTGTTTAATTGATGAGATTGATTGTTTGGGAGTGAATTGTTGGGCATGCATGTGCTAATGGAAGTAGTGGATGGCCTAGAGGCGACTATGAAGTGAATCATTGGTGTGAAAGCTGGTTGTTACGTGAAAAAATTCCGTTGAAGGAGGTTGTAGAAAGATATGCACATTAGATGTTTGATAAAATGTATAAATGACTTAAAATATAGAAATCTTGCTAATATTGGTGCAATTGTATTGCATTGTTGTAGATTGAAGTTGTTTAGTGTGGTGGAACTTCATAGTATTATTAAGGGGTAAATTCCAGGTATGTTGTCTACACTCCTCTCTTAGAATTGAATCCCAGGTATTCGTATAATTTATGTAAGTCCCGAGTTATTTATTATGAAATTGGCTATTCCGAATAAGCTTGTGTTGAAAGATATATGTTCAATATGTATCCCAAATGCTTTTATCAAGTTATGATATCATTTGAGAATGTGTTCAAAGTATGGGTTGTGCATTAAAAATGTTTCGACTTCAAGTCAAGTTCAAATGAAGGTTATTATGCCAAATTTTATGAAAACTCTCTATGTGCCTAAGACTCTTAATTGCTCATATGTGTACTTAAAACCTTGATTTGAAATGCCTTAGCTTGTTGTTGATGATGATGTTTGAATGTGAAAAAGGTGAGCATGAAATACTAAATACGGCCGACGTGCCAAGAATGATTTTATAATTGTGGCCACTAGTGCCAATGAAATGAGATGATTAGTAGAAAAGGATGATATCGATCCACACATCATTGTGGTGAGACGGCCTAGCCGATCGGTTCGTAATCGGATGCCATGTCGCACACATGGTGGTGATTGTGCTGGAAATTGAAATTGAAATTGTGATTTTGGTTGATGTCTCGGATGAGACGGCCTAGCTGATCGGGTCGTGATCGGACTCCGTGCTAAAGGTATGGTGGTATTGTGAACTGTGGAATATTGGTATTAAAAATCTCCTAACTTAAGATATGGAAATTTATTTGAACATTGTCTTGGTCCTAACTTGAGGTTTGATGTTGTTTGAAGCTTCCACTGATATTATGATTGGTCTTGCTTGTATTATTAATCGTTCTATTGAAAGTGTATTTTGTTATTCATACTAGTACTATTCCATATGTACTAACGTCCCTTTTTTCGGGGGCGCTGCATCTTCAATGGATACAGGTTCTTCCACAGCAGGAGACATTGACCAGTGATAGTGTTACACTCTTCCCAGCTAACTTGGTAAGCCCCACTTCATTTCGGGGTCATGTATATTTTGTTCCTCGTGTATTGTGTTTGAGGTATAGTCGGGGCCTTGTTGTCAGCACTATCATAGTACTCTTTCTTATCTAATAGAGGCTCCGTAGACATAGTGTTGGTTGTATATTAGTGTTGGGAAAGTCAAACAAGTTATGTTGTGTTTGAATTACTTGTTCCACTTCAGACCATGAAAATGTGTGTAATTTGAGACTTTAAAATGAAGTAACTAATGGTATTAAATTGGTGTTGTATACATGATCTCCTTATTGTTTAATTAACGAAAATATGTATTCTCTTTATTCATAAGTGAGTTTGGGTAGAAAGTATCTAATAGGCTTGCTTGACCGAGTTCACTTGGTTGAGCGCTGGTTGCACTCCCCGAGTTCGGGAAGTGACATGTACAACTCATGAGATCGGTATTGGAAGAAGGCCACGCCGAGATAAACTCAACGAGCCTAACTTGGGACTAGAGAAACAAATACATAGAATATTCGAAGTCCGTAAAATTGCCCTCGGATCCAAAACAATTGAGGGCCCTACGTACCAAGGCAGAACAATTTAGCTTGTTTGAAGACGGAACCCTGTTTAGAAGAACATTCAATGGACCGCTCGCGATATGTCTAGTACCGGGAGATACCGAGTACGTTCTGAGGGAAATTCACGAAGGAGCTTGCGGAAATCATTCAGGCGCCGAATCATTGGTTCAAAAGGTAATAAAAGTCGGCTACTACTGGATCGACATGGAAAAGGATGTGAAGGAGTTCATACGAAAATGTGATGAATGTCAAAGACATGCTCTGATGATTCATTGAGCTAGAGAGATGCTACATTCGGTCTTGTCACTCTGGTCGTTCATGAAATGGGTGATGGATATCGTTGACACCCAGTAAGGCTCAATTTATATTATTTATGACTGACTATTTTTTTAAGTGGGTGGAAGCCCAGGTATATGAGAAGGCTAGGGAGAAGGAAGTCATCGGTTTCATTTGGGACCACATTATATGTTGGTTCGGACTGCCGGCCGAGATCGTGTGCGACAATGGGAAACAGTTCATCGGCAGCAAAGTAAGCATGTTTCTCGAAAACCATAAGATCAAAAAGATCCTATCAATAATCTACCACCCTAGTGGGAACGGACTAGCGAAATCCACCAACAAAACCATACTCCAAAACCACAAAAAGAGGTTGACTGGCGCTAAAGGAAAATGGAAGGAAATCCTGCCCGAAGTCCTATGGGCATACCGTACGAACTCGAAGTCTAGTATCGGGGCCACCCCATTCTCGCTGGTTTACGGCGCCGAAGCTCTAATACCGATCGAGGTCGGAGAATCGAGTCTCAAGTTCTGATATGCAACAAAAGAATCAAATGAGAAAGTCATGAATACGAGTCTGGATATGATAGATGAAAGGCGCAAAGCCGCCCTTGTTCGGTTGGTCGCCCATAAACAGCAGATCGAGAGGTATTACAATCGAAGAGCCAACCTTCGACATTTCAATGTCGGGGACTTAGTGTTAAGGAAGGTCACGTTAAGCACCCGGAACCAGAACGAAGGGAAGTTGGGGCCGAACTGGGAAAGTCCTTATCAAATTATCGAGATCACCGGAAAAGGATCGTACAAACTCGGAACAATGAATGGTGGGTAACCACCGAACAACTAGAACATAACTCACTTGAAGCGATATTACTGCTAAGGTACGACACCATTCATCCCTTTTACTTAATTGCATTTTGGACTAACACTTGCAGGCGACCGTTGAAGAATGACACAATTTTTAGGCCTGAAAGCACGCGGTGCACTCTTTTTTCCTTGAATCGGTTTTGTCCCAAATGGATTTTCTGGCAAGGCTTTTAACGAGGCAACAGAAAAATCGTGCTAACTTAGAATTGAAGTTCGGGTACGAACAAGTGTTAAAGATCACGGTAATAGTATTTGAGGCTCCTCTATGATCGGCCTCGAACACTGGGGGCATCACCCTCGGATAATGACTTCAGCAAGGAAAGAAACTTTGTGATCAAATGGTCTCGGCTCGATCGATAGGATTTACTGTAAGGGCCAAATGGTCAAATGAACCATGCCCACATAGACTGCTCAAGCCGTGGAACAAAGCTTGTACACATGTGTAACTATATATATTACGCACAGAAATAAAAAGAAGTTTTTACCTTGCGGATAAATATCTTGTCCCTTAAAAATTTTGTTTTCTTTCTTTTCTCTTAATGAATTTCCTACATTTGATCCCCTAAAGATATCGAGCCCAAGGGCCTCCTTTATCCGGGTTCAAAGGATCGCTCTCACTAGGGGACTGCCATCCAAACACAAACTCAGACGGTCCGGGCTATCAGAGCCCGGGGCACAAGACCTATTAGGCAGTGCCCGAACCTTAAAGGCTACGGCCACCCCCATTCAGGGACTGTTATCTTGGGAAATCCCAGATTACTCGGGGTAACAATCCTACTGGGCAAAACCAAACTAAAAAGGCTACGGTCATATTAAAATGGCTCGGAGACGTCCGAGACCCGTAACAAAAAATAAGGCCTTCAAAATTTCTAAACCGGTACAAAAGGCTACCCTCGGCAAAATTATCATCTAAAAGGTTATAAGTATTTAGGGAAAGCTTCTGGTCATATCGAGCACCCACGAATCGTAAACAAAATAATATCGAAAGAAAGGCATGTTCGAACCTCCGAACAAGGCCTAATTATTACATGCTAAGGCATTTCAATCTTTGCAAACATAAAGAATAAAGTGAAGGGAAACAAACTTAGTGTCATGACCCAAAATCCTAACCTGTCGTGATGGTGCCTATCGTGGTACTAGGCAAGCCGACAATCTCGATAAACCACAATTTCCTTTAAGTTTGAAATCATAATGTACAAATTTAATAGAAAAACCCATGCATACTAATATAAAATAAACTCCTAAAACTCGGTGTCACTGAGTACATGAGCATCTAAATGATAACATAGTCTGACTGATAAAAACACTATCTAGAAAATATAGAACAATATAATCAATTGAAATAAAAGAGAGACAAGGTCCGCGAAACACCGGCAGCTACCTCGGAATTTTCGGAAAATCAATTGCGCGAAGAAAATCAACACCCACTATGTCCAGGAATACCTGGATCTGCACACGAAGTGCAGGGTGTAGTATGAGTACAACCAACTCAGTAAGTAACAATACTAAATAAAGAACTGAAAGTAGTGACGAGCTTCACAGCTAAATCCTGCTACAGTAATTTCCAATATAAGAAAGTAGGCAAGCTTTCAAGTTCAACAATTAATGCCCAAACAAAAATTTCATATCAAGTTCAACTGAAACAGAAGATAATATCTCTCAGAATTTTCCAAAACAGTGATATATGACAGTTGAAGTGCAATAATAATGAAATCAATGCATACTATCATATCAACAGTCACTCAGTCCTCCCATTCACTCCAACCTCACAATCACTCTTTCCTCATAGTCACTCTTTCGTCACAGTCACTCATTCCTCTCAATCACTCAGCACACGACACTCGCACTCAGTATGTACCTACGCTCACCGGGGTGGTATACAGACTCCGGAGGGGCTCCTTCAGCCCAAGCGCTATAATAAGCCAATCATGGCATAAATCAAAAAAATATGCCTCGGTGTGCAGCCCGATCCCATAATATTCTCACAGTCACACCGTCGGCCTCATTCAGTCATCAACCTCTCCAGTCTCTCGGGCTATCAGAAATCATGATAAGAAGCCCAAACAGCAATGATATGATGCATCAAAAATGAACAATAGAGACTGCGATGTAATGTGCAAGTAAAACAGCGACTGAGTACGAAATAGCAATTTAGCCGATAGTTCAACATGTACACAACCTATATGGGTCTCTTCAGTGTCAACACATGCATTAAACATGATTTACTTTGATTTCTCTAATACATGAACAATGTATGGATATCAACAGATTATTCAATGACACAATTCCATGGAATTGATCAAGTCACAATTCCTATGATGCACGCCCACACACCCGTTACCTAGCATGCGCATTACCTCAAAACCAACCATATAGCACATAATCCGGGGTTTCATACCTTCAGGGCTAAATTTAGAACTGTTTCTTATCTCAACCCGTGAAATTCTTTATTGCGCTATGCCCTTGCCTCTCGAATCGTCCTCCGAACTCCTCGAATCTAGTTACAATTTATTCGATTTAGTCAATACAAATTATAGGAATTAATTCCATATGAAAATATAAATTTTCCAACAAAATCTGAAATTGCACTAAAATATCGCTCGAGGGACCCACATCTCGGAACCTGACAAAACTTACAAAATATGAACGCCCATTCAACCACAAGTCCAACCATACCAATATTACCGAAATCCGACATCAACTCGACCTTCAAATCTTAAATTCTTATTTTTAAATTCCTATGCCCAAATCCTTTAATTTCGCCTCAAACACATGTAACCTAGTCGAAATACACAATGATAATCCAATATTATTGACGAACAACAATCACAAGTGATTTACCTTAAGATTTCCCACAATTTCTCGCTCAAAAGTCACCACAACCCGTGTTGGAAATGTTAGAAATGAAGCCAAAATCGCGAACCCTTGTTTTTAACATTCTGTCCAGGCTTTCCGC
The DNA here is from genome assembly GCF_000390325.3 of Nicotiana tomentosiformis. Lineage (NCBI taxonomy): Eukaryota > Viridiplantae > Streptophyta > Magnoliopsida > Solanales > Solanaceae > Nicotiana > Nicotiana tomentosiformis. Next base: position 26,390,089 of record NC_090816.1, read on the forward strand.
ACCTGCGACCACATATCCGCACCTACGAAACCGCTTCTGCGGAAGCCACTTAATTTACCTAGGCCCCTTGTCCCACACTTGCGGCGCCGCTTCTGCGGCCTTCCATCCGCTTATGCGGAAACATGCCTCTTCCTCAACTCTGCATCTACGGAGCCTAGTGGGCTCGCAGATGCGGTCAACGCCTCGCACCTGCGCCCTGCCCAGGACAACCCAGATCTGCTTCTGCATAAAATGAGCCACATATACGGCATCTTACCTACGATCAATTCCTCGCAGGTGCGATCACACCAGAAGACAGAAATTTCTAGATTTCTTCTAAGTTTGAATTTGATCCGTTAACCATCCGAAACTCACCTGAGACCCTTGGGACCTCATCCAAATACACCAACAAATCCTACAACATCATACGAACTTCGTTGAATCCTCAAATCACATCAACTAACACTAAAACCATGAATCACACCCCAATTCATGCTTAATGAAACTAAGAATTTTCAACGTCTACATTCGATGCCGAAACCTATCAAATCAAGTCCGATTGACCTCAAATTTTACACACAAGTCATAAATGACATAACAGACCTATTTCAATTTCCAGAATTGAATTCCGACCCCGATATGAAAATGTCAACCCCCCCGGTCAAACTTCAAAACTTAAATTTTTATTTTAGCCAATTCAAGCCTAATTTAACTACGAACTTCAAAATAATTTTCCAGACACACTCCTAAGTCCAAAATCACCATACGGAGCTATTGGAATCATCAAAACTCTATTCTGGGGCCATTTATATATAAGTCAATATCAGGTCAACTATTTAACTTAAGCTTTAAACCTTGAAACTAAGGACCCGTTTGGCCATAGATTTTGCCAAAATAAATTTGGATTTTATTTGGCAAACACATGTTTGGCCATAGATTTTGCCTATATTTTGGCCAAATCATAGCTGGTTTTGGGCCAAAATATCACTATTATATTTTTTTAAAATTGCCCCAAACTTTTATATTTTATAAAAGTGCCCATCATTTATTATTTTGTAACAATGTTGCTTTGTCTTCTCGGTCATCTAATAGTGTATCATGTAGTTCATTATAAAAATGATAATTTTGTATCAAATTTATTTATGTTCAGGAATATGGTTTGTGATAATATAATGAATGTTATTGATAATGATACTGTTGGGTATTTGTGATAATTTTTAGAACTTGTGGGTATAAGTCATGTTTTCTGTTTTTCCAAACCAAACTTCACCCAAAACAGATGTCCAACACATTTTCATCTTCAAATCAAACTTCACCAAAATCAGATTTTTCAGAATAAATTTAGGAATCTATGGCCAAACGCTAGCTAAGTGTTCCAATTCATTCCAAAACCTCTCCGGACCCGAACCAATTACCTTGGCAAGTCACATAACAACTGTAAAGTACAAATTGAGCAGTAAATGGGGGAACGGGATTGTAACAGTCAAAACGACCGGTCGGGTCGTTACATTCTCCCCCTCTTAAACAAACGTTCATCCTCGAATGGGTTTAGAATCAAACCTGGAGCCTCAAATAGGTGTGGATATTTGCTCCGCATCTCCCGTTCAGTCTCCCAAGTAGCTTCTCTGACTGGCTGGCCTCTCCACTGCACTTTCACTTAAGCTATGTTCTTTGATCTCAACTTTCAAACCTGTCGGTCTAAAATGGACACCGGCTCCACATTATAAGTCCAATTACCATCCAAATGCACTATGCTGAAATCCAAACCATGAGGCGGATCCCCAACACACTTCCGGAGCATAGATATATGAAACACTGGATGAACACTCGATAGACTAGGCGGCAATGCAAGTTCATAAGCCACCTCTCCAATCTTCTTAGGCACCTCAAACGGCCCAATATACCAAGGGCTCAACTTGCCCTTCTTCCCGAACCTCAACACGCCTTTCATGGGTGAAATATTTAGCAGAACCTTCTCCCCAACCATGTAAGCAACATCATAGACCTTCCTGTCGGCATAACTCTTCTATCTAGACTGCGCCGTGCGAAGCTGCTCCTGAATCACTTTAACCTTCTCCAAAGCATCCTGAGCCAAATCAATACCCAATAGCCTAGTCTTACCCGGCTCAAACCAACCCACTGGAGATCGACATCGTCTCCCATATAAAGCCTCATACGGATCCATCCGAATGCTCGATTGGTAGATGTTATTGTAACCAAACTTCGTGAGTGGCAGAAACTGATCCTAAGAACCCCCGAAATCAATGACACAAGCGCGTAGCATATCCTCCAATATCTGAATAGTGCGCTCGGACTGTCCGTCCGTCTGAGGGTTAAATGATGTACTCAACTGAACCTGTGTACCTAATTCTCATTGTACTACCCTCCAAAATTGTGATGTAAACTGTGTACCCCGATCTGAAATGATGGATACTAGCACACCGTGGAGGCGAACAATCTCGCAGATATAAATCTCAGCCAACCGCTCCGAAGAATAAGTAGTTCCAACTGGAATGCAATGCGCATACTTGGTCAACCGATTTACAATCACCCAAACAGCATCAAACTTCCTCAAAGTCCGTGGGAGCCTGACTACGAAGGCCATGGTAATTCACTCCCACTTCCACTCCGAAATTTCAAGTCTCTGAAGCAATCCGCCCGGTCTCTGATGCTCGTACTTCACCTATTGACAATTTAAACACCGAGCTACAAACCCAACTATATCTTTCTTCATTTTTCTCCACCAATAGTGTTGCCTCAAGTCTTGGTACATCTTAGGGATACCTAGATGAATGGAATACCGCGAACTATGGGCTTCTTCAAGAATTAATTCATGCAGTCCATCTATATTTGACACACAAATACGACCCTGCATCCTCAATACCCTATCATCCCCAATAGTGACATCTCTGGCATCACCGTGCTGAACTATGTCCTTAAGGGCAAACAAATGGGATCATCATACTGGCACTCTCTAATGTGATCATATAAAGAAGACCGAGAAACCACACAAGCCAGAACCTGGCTGGGCTCCAAATCATCTAATCTCACGAAATGGTTGGCCAGGGCCTGAACATCAACTGCAAGAGGCCTTTCAACAATAGGAATAAATGCAAGGCTACCCATACTCACCGCCTTTCTACTCAAGGCATCGGCCACCATATTGGCATGATACAAAATGGTGATATCATAGTCCTTTAGCTGTTCTAACCATCTCCACTGCCTCAAATTTAGATCCTTCTGTTTGAATAAGTGCTGAAGACTCCGATGATCTGTAAATACCTCACAAGACATACTATAGAGATAGTGCCTCCAAATCTTCAATGCATGGACAATAGCTGCCAATTCTAAATCATGAACAGGGTAGTTCTTTTCATGTGGATTCAACAGACGCGAAGCACAACCAATCACTCTACCTTCCTGCATTAAGACACCCAATACCAATCCGAGAAGCATCACAATACACTGTATAAGAGCCTAAAGCTGAAGGCAAATCTAGAACTGGAGTTGCGGTCAAGGTAGTCTTGAGTTTCTGAAAGCTCTCTTCACACTCATCCGACCACCTGAATGGAGCACCCTTCTGTGTCAATTTAGTCAAAGGCGATGCAATAGACGAGAAGCCCTCCACAAAGCGGCGATAATAACTGGCTAAGCCGAGAAAACTACGAATCTTAGTAGCTGAAGATGGTCTGGGCCAACTTTCAACTGCCTCTATCTTCTTTGGGTCCACCTTAATTCCTTCATTGGACACTATGTGTCCCAAGAATGCCACTGAACTAAGCCAGAACTCACACTTAGAGAATTTGGTATAAAGTCTTTCCTCCCTCAACCTATGTAGTACAATGCTCAAGTATTGTGCATGTTCCTACTGACTCTGTGAATACACCAGAATATCATCAATAAACACTATGACAAATGGATCAAGATATGACTGGAATACAATATTTATCAAGTGCATAAATGTTGTTGGGGCGTTGGTCAGCCCAAAAGACATCACGTGGAACTCATAATGACCATAACAGGTCCGGAATGATGTCTTTAGAATATTCGAGTCCTGAATCTTCAACTGGTGATACCCAAACCTCAAGTCAATTTTAGAGAACACCCTTGCTCCCTTAAGCTGGTCAAATAAAACATCAATACACGGCAAAAGATACTTGTTCTTGATTGTAAATTTGTTCAACTGCATGTAGTCGATACACATCCGCATACTACCATCCTTCTTTTTCACAAACAGAACTGGTGCACCCCAAGGCGACACACTAGTCCTAATAAACTCCTTTTCAAGAAGTTCCAGAAGTTGCTTTATCAATTCTTTCAACTCAGCTGGTGCCATACGATACGGAAGAATAGAAATGGGCTGAATGCCCGACACCAAGTCAATACCGAAATCAATATCCCTGTTGAGTGGCATACCCGGTAGGTTTACAGAAATACATCTGGAAAGTATAGCACTATCGGTACTGAATTAATAGTAGGAGTATCTGCATCAACATCTCTCACAAAGGCCAAATATGACAAACACCCCTTCCCAACCATACGTTGGGCCTTCAAATAAGAAATTACCCTACTGGAAACAAAATCTAGGGAACCTCTCCTTTTGACCTTCGGCAATCCCAGCATCGCCAACGTCACGGTCTTTGCGTGACAGTCCGGAATAGAATGACATGTAGACAACTAATCCATACCTAAGATTACATCGAAACCAACCATGCTAAGCGATAAGAGATCAACTCTAGTCTCCAATCCCCCAATAGTTACCACACCTGACCGATACACACGGTCCACAATAATAGTATCGCCCACCGGCGTAGATATGCGAACAGGCGAAACTAAGGACTCACGGGGCATATCGAGATAATGAGCAAAATACGAAAATACATATGAATAAGTAGAACCAGGGTCGAATAATATAGAAGCTTCCCTGCGGCACATTGAGACAATACATATGATCACTGCATCTAAAGCAATGGTATCTGGCATGGCATGAAAAATATAGAATCGGGTGTGACCTCCACCTGATCGGTCTCCCCCTCTTGTGTGACCCCTAGTTGACTGACCCCCACCCCGAGCTGGCTGAGCGGGTGGCAAAGTAACTGGTGCTGAAGTTGTAGTCTGCTTCCTCTGCTGCACTATACCTCCTAGGCGATGAGGACACTGCCTCCACATATGCCCAAACTCCCCGCACTCAAAGAAACTCCCCGGTACTAGTGGTGGTTAGGATTGAATTTGGCCCTGAGAACCAGAGTAACCGCTAGAAGCACCTAGTGCAAATGAACCCTGAACTGAAGGAGCACGGGACGAACTCTGGGCTGGAAGAGCACTAAGAGTTGACTGACCCTAATGAGAACTGTGTGAACCATGGCTAGATGACGCACCATAGTGAACTGGACGACCCGTCTGAGCGTGTCTGTAAGGACGACCCCTGATGTGGTAGAACTGACCCCTTAAAAGAACACCGCTGAAACCACTTGATCCACGAGGCCTCTTGGCCTCCTTTTCTCCTAGCTTCTGGCTGCTGACCATCTCTATCTACCGAGCAATGTCAACTAACTCATCAAAAATAGCACCAGATACCCTCTCCCGAGTCATAAGTAACCGCAGCTAATATGTGAGGCCATCACTGAACCTCCTAATCCTCTTCCTATCAGTAGGAACCAACCAAACTGCGTGACGAGACAACTCAAAAAACCTTATCTCGTACTGGGTCACAAGTATGCCATCATGTCGAAGCTTCTCAAACTGTCTGCGCAGTTCCTCCCTACAAGACTCCGACACGAACTTCTCTAAAAAAAGAACAGAGAACTCCTGCCATATAAGTGGTAATGCACCGACCGGCCTGCACCTCTCATAATCCTCTCACCATCTGAAGGCACCCCTATAAAACTGAAAAGTAGTAAACGAGACTCCACTGGTCTTTAGAATAGCCGCTGTCTGAAGTATCCGCTGGCACTTATCCAGAAACCCTGAGAATCCTCTCACTCAGCACTGCTAAATAATGAAGGTTGAAGCCTCCCAAATCTCTCAAGTCTCTTCTACTCATTATCTGCCATTACGGGGACTACCAGGGTTTGAGCAGTTGTAGCCGGCTGGCTGGTAGTTCCCCCGGTATCTGAAGTCCCTGCACTACCTGCTCTAGAGTATGGGTAACAGGGGTATGAGTACCACCCCCGACCTGAGAAGTGCCTGGTGCGGACTGAGCCAAAACCACCTGATCAAGGCCTGTGCAAACAGTCAATATCTATGCTAGAGCCTCCTAAAGGCCCGGAATCACAATATGCACAACTGGTGCCTGAGCTTGTCCCGCCGGCTCAACTATATCTGGAATTTTCTTCTGAGCTGGAGCAACTGGTGGTTCTACAAGTTCCACTCCAACTGTTGTACGAGCTACACTTCGACCTCGACCCCGGCCTCTACCACGGCCCCGGCCTCTCGCGACCCTAACTGGTGGCACTAGTGGTTGACCGTCTGATCCGGTAGTATGTATCCTCACCGTCTATAAGAGAATAGAATAATAGAAATATAGTTTCCGAAATCAAAAAAATCACACAATAGAATACAAGAAAGTAAAATTTTCCTAAGGGTTCGTCAGCCTCTCAAATATAAGTACAGACATCTCTGTACCGATCTGCAAGACTCTACTAAACCTTCTCATGACTCGTGAGACCTATGTAACATAGGATCTGATACCAACTTGTCACGACCCAAAATCCTAACCTGTCATGATGGCGCCTATCGTGGTACTAGGCAAGCCGACAATCTCGATAAACCACAATTTCCTTTAAGTTTGAAAACATAATGTACAAATTTAATAGAAAAACTTCACGCATACTGATATAAAATACACTCCCAAAATTCGGTGTCACTGAGTACATGAGCATCTAAATGATAACATAGTCTGACTGATAAAAACACTGTCTAGAAAATATAGAACAGTATAATCAACTGAAAGAAAAGAGAGACAAGGTCTGCGAAACACCAGCAACTACCTCGGAATCTTTGTAAAATCAACTACGCTAAGAAAATCAACACCCACTATGTCCGAGAACACCTGGATCTGCACACGAAGTGCATGGTGTAGTATGAGTACAACTAACTCAATAAGTAACAATACTAAATAAAGAACTGAAAGTAGTGACGATCTTCACAGCTAAGTCCAACTACAGTAATTTCCAACATAAGAAAGTAGGCAAGCTTTCAAGTTCAACAATTAATGCCCAAACAGAAATTTCATATCAAGTTCAACTGAAACAGAAGATAATATCTCTCAAAATTTTCCAAAACAGTGATATATGACAGCTGAAGTGCAACAATAATGAAATCAATGCATCCTCTCAGATCAACAGTCACCCAGTCCTCTCATTTACTCCAACCTCACAATCATTCTTTCCTCACAATCACTCATTTCTCTCAATCACTCAGCACTCGGCACTCGCACTCAGTATGTACCTGCGCTCACCGGGGGTGTGTACAGACTCCGGAGGGGCTCCTTTAACCAAGCGCTATAACAAGCCAATCATGGCATAAATCAATGAAACATGCTGCGGCGTGCAACCCGATCCCATAATATCTTCACAATCAGGCCCTCGGCCTCACTCAATCATCAACCTCTCCAGTCTCTCGGGCTCTCAGAAATCATGATAAGTAGCCAAAACAGCAATGGTATGATGCATCAATAATGAACAATAGAGATTGAGATGTAATGTGCAAGTAAAACTGCGACTAAGTACAAAATAGCAATTTACCAGATAGTTCAACATGTACACGACCTCTGTGGGTCCCTACCGTGTCAACATATGGTTTAAACATGATTTATAGTTCGATTTCTCTAATACGTGAACAATGTACGGATATCAACAGATTATTCAACTACACAGTTCCATGGAATTGATCAAGTCATAATTCCTACGGTGCACGCCCACACACCCGTCACCTAGCATGCACGTCATCTCAAAACCAATCATATAACATATAATCCAGAGTTTCATACCCTTAGGATCAAATTTAGAACTGTTACTTACCTTAACCCGTGAAATTCTTTATTCTGCTATGCCCTTGCCTTGCTTATCGGCCTCCTAACGCCTCGAATCTAGTCACAATTAATTCGATTAAGACAATACAAATTATAGGAATTAATTCCATATGAAAATAAAAATTTTCCAACAAAAACCAAAATTGCACTCAAATATCGCCTGTGGGGCCCATGTCTCGGAACCTGACAAAAGTTACAAAATATGAACGCACATTCAACCACAAGTATAACAATATAAATTTTACCAAAATCCGACATCAACTCGACCTTTAAATCTTATATTCTTATTATGAAATCCCTAGGCCCAAATCCTTTAATTTTGCCTAAAAACATGTAATCTAGTCGAAATACTCAATGATAATCCAATATTATTGACTAACATAATGACAAGTTACTTACCTCAAGATTTTCCATGATTTCTCGCTCAAAGATCGCCTCAACCAGTGTTGGAAATGTTAGAAATCAAGCCAAAATCGTGAACCCTTGTTTTTAACATTCTATCCAGGTTTTACGTACCTGCGACCGCATATCAGCACCTGCGAAACCGCTTCTGCGGAAGCCACTTAATTTCCCGAGGCCCACATCTGCATTCCTTGTCCAGCACTTGCGGCGCCGCTTCTGCGGCCTTCCATCCGCTTCTGCGAAAATAGGCCTCTTCCTCAACTCCGCATCTACGGAGCCTCGCTCGTACCTGCGGGCTCGCAAATGCGGTCAACCCCTCGCACCTGTGTCTTGCCTAGGACAACCCATATCCGCTTCTACGTAAAACGATCCACATTTGCGGCATCGCACCTGCGGCCAATCCCTCAAAGGTGTGATCACACCAGAAGACAGAAATTTCCATATTTCTTCTGAGTCTAAATTTGATCCGTTAACCATCCGAAACTCACCCAAGAACCTGAGACCTCAACCAAATACACCAACAATTCCTAAAATATCATACGAACTTTTTTGAATCCTCAAATCACATCAAACAAACTAAAACCATGAATCACACCCGAATTCAAGCATAATAAAACTAAGAATTTTCGACTTCTACATTCGATGTCGAAACCTATCAAATCAAGTTCGATTGACCTCAGATAAAAAAGTCATAAATGACATAATAGACCTATTTCAATTTTCAGAATCAGATTCATTTATATATAAGTCAACATCCGGTCAACTATTTTAACTTAAGCTTTAAAATATGGAACTAAGTGTTCCAATTCATTCCAAAACCTCTCCGGACGCGAACCACTTACCCTATATATATATATATATATATATATATAAAGTTTTTACAATGGCCAAACGGCCTTAATAAAAAGTACAAAGTACAAAAATACAAAAACAAAGGAAAATACAAGGCACTTAAACGGCCTAATCTTCACCGAAGCCCGCCTCATCGCCAGGGTCTTCGGAGTCCCCTCCACCCTCGGATCCGCTCGAACTCTCGGAGTCTTTTTCATCCTCAGGATACACCAACTTTTTGGCCTCGGCTTCGTGTCACTTAGCACTCTCGTTCTCAGCCGATAAGTCAAAACCCCGAGCATGAATTTCCTTGAGGGCCTCTCTTCGGGATTACAACTTCATGTGCTTGACGACGTCTTTCAGTCAATCTTGGGCCGCCTCGGCATCGGCCTTATATTGAGCCACTATCTCGTTGGTATCTGCTTTGATCACCGCAACCACCAACTTGGCTGTTTCTAGCTCCTTGGCAAGAGTTTCTGGATCGGAGACGGCCGAGCGTAGCTGAGACCGGAGCTCCTCAACTTTTTAGGCCCACACCTCGGCATTTTCCTTTGCTGCCTGAAGCTGGACCTCTGCCGAAATTAGTTGCGCCCGAAAAGTCTCCTTTTTCGAGGCCAGGCGGTCCATCCTGACTCTCTATTCTTCGGCCTCGACCTTAACTGCATCCATATCAGCTCAGAGTTGGTCGATCCGATCGATTTTCTGTTGGACCTATGGATTCCGACCATTAGTCACCGTGTCTAGCTCATCGTCACTAACTTCAAATATATTTACCTGTACGACCAAGTCGGCATGCTCCTTTTGAGCCACCTCCAACTCCGCTCGGAGGCTCTTAGCCTCCCCTCCACGCTGCTCGCTGAGGAGGCTGTAAGTATCTCTCTTCTCAGTGAGCCCTCGGACATCGAATTTGAGTTGGTTCAACTCGTCCCGATATCGAAGGAAATTTTCATGGTAAAGCACCGAGGCCTACAAACACAAAAGAAAAATATTAAGGTTATCTATGAATTAGTCTAAATACGAATTAAAGTCATCGAGATATATCTAAAGTTACCTGGTATAGTGCCTGTTGTGCTTCGTTGAACAGGCATGGCATATCTATCTCGTTCATCTTGGATTGGTCTTTCTCAGTCACCAGACACCAAAGGTAGCTGGCCACCCATACGGGGGCAGAGAGGACCCGGGCATACTCCGGAATGGAGATGATGATAGACCGTTTCCGGACAGGATCCACACTCGGAGTTGGGAACCGGTTGGTCAGTTTCTAGCTTGAGGAAGGCCTGCTTGCTCCCGAAGATGGACTCTTCTTCGGCACCTCTATGTCACCCAATCCGGTGACGGCCTCCGTGGCGGTAGAATCCATACCATCAAAAACGCCGCGAAAGTGGTCGTCCGCCCCATGGACCCCCTCACTGGGGCGTTCTTTCACCGTTTGGGACTCATTATACATGGACTCGATGAATGAGGGTAACTCGGTGATGTCTACCACACTGAGTACTTTCGGGGAAGCATCGGCCCCGCGATCCTCGTCGGCCTCTCTAGATTGAGGAAGGCCGATCTGGAGGTTCTCTGGTTTGGAGGCCCCTTTCCCTTCGAGTTGCGATGGCACATAGGCCATCAAGACAAATGCTCTTCGGATTCGTCTCTCAGCTCGGGCACTGGTGCTGTCTTTTGACTTGCGCACCAGCCTTCTTTTTGTTTTCTTTTTCTCCGATATCGGGGAAATTGGAGCCCTTTTTCTTTTATTCTCTTTAGCATGTCTCGGAGCAGGGGACTCGATAGGTAAGTCCTCACTACAGGCTAGAGGCCTCAGTTCGACATCCTTGGATAAACCTGCAAAGAGAAGTAAAGGGAGTGAGGACTTAATGATAAAAGAGGAATCCAAATATTACCTACTCAGGAAAGGAGTCTCACCATGGGAACGAGCCTCCCAACAGCCCTTCAAGAGCTTGTTCCATGAGCGCTCGGAGTAGGGCATCTGTGATATGATACCCTCTACCCACTCCTAGAGTCGAGGAATGATATTCGGGACCCAAGCAATGGTTGCACCACCACAAAACACCTATAATAAAGAAGGAAATAAGTATAAAATCGACTTTCGAAAATAAAATTGTACTTATGTGATATATTCCACTTCTCCGAGAATGGCATGCGCTCAGCTGGGATCAGGTTCGGAGTCCTCACTCGGACAAAACGGCCATGCCAGCCTCGATCCCGGTCTTCATTAATGCTCTAGAACGGGGCTTTGCTGGCCCAGCGCATAAGCTTTATCAGTCCTCCGAGAAGATTTGGGGATTGTACAAGCATAGAAGATGGTCGATAGTGAGCGAGCACACATCGATTCTGATCACAAAGAACCGGAGGAGGATCACGATCCTCCAAAAAGAAGGTTGAATCAGACCGAGGCATACCCCGTACCTATTACAGAAATCAACGATGACCGGGTCCATCGGGCCCAATGTAATGGGATAAGTGTAAATACTTTGGTATCCCTGGACGTGGGTGGTAATGGATCCATCGGGGTCAGGGATCACTATGCCCTTACCGGCCCAGTTGAAGTTTTTTCGGACCGTAGGGAGGACTTCTTCAGTGATCGAGCATATGTACCTCAAGACCTCATCACACCGGCCTTGAACGGAGAAAGGTTTTTCAACCTTAAAATCGGCGTTGACCAAGCATCCTATAAGGATGAACATTTTCAAAGGGGGTTCCGGTACTGGTTCATCGACGGCAGTACGCGAAACAGTCTCCTCGGCCTCAGTAGCCGGCCGTGAAGTAGAAGGGGTGTCTTTCTGGGGAACGGTTTTGGAAGTCTTTGCCATTTCTTTAAAAGATGAAGGAAAAATGGAGAAAGAAAGAAAGTTGAAGGATTGTACTTATTGGCTTGAGATGAAGATAAACAAGAGTTCTTGCAGAAGATTTCAGATAACTGGAGTGAAAGTGCTAGAAAATATTGAAATCTTAAGGGTACGAGGGTAGAAGGTTTGAATTTAAAGTTAAAATAAGCAAAGGAGGAGGTATTTATAGTATTTCAGCGACGGTTTGCATCCAGGAATGGTCGACCGATGACTGACATGCTTTTAATGCCATCAGGACTTGACTGACGAGACATTTCGGTTGTTTTGTCGTTTTTGTCACGGTGTATCAAAGTGAGGATCGGAAGCTCATGTCGATTCTCATCGTCTACTCTCCGAAAAACGAGGGACTATCTGTATATGGTCAAAATAGAGCTCGTGGTTCATCGTAGCCTCCGACATAGTGAGCCAGGCTCAAGACATGACAATAGAGGACTGAAGATCGACCACGAGTCCCACCGGGCTAGAACTCGGAGACAGGACTCCTGCCTTCGAGAATATCGGGGCCATAATCTCGGAATCGGTCCTAACCTCAAACGAGTTTGAAGTAACATTGTCAGCATAGTCAACGGAAGACCGAAATATATGTGACTGGCCGAATATTACGGCGGGAATCTCGGCACGTACCGATAAATAATCGGCAATAAGTAAATCAAAAGATTTTTTTACCTTTTGTAGAATTATACCTAAAGTAAGACTCCTCCACTATATAAATGGGGTCTGATAATTCATAAAGTACGTTGCAACACTCATTCCAAAGCAATATATCATTATTTTTCTGTTATTAGTTATTCTCTTTTCGTTCATCAGTGCTTGTTGTTACGATCCCAGATCGAGTGCAAATATTTCAGTAAGGTTTAAATCGTCTTCCTCGTGTGGTTTGAACTTACTTTATCTTTATTTATTTAATTTATCTTTATTTACTGCTTTGTGTTAAATAAATCCGCGTATCCTCAAAACCATTCACAAATTTAATTGTTGTCCAATTTTAAGGGTAAATAAATATAAACATTTTGCAACAACTAGCAATTAGTGAAGAATGGTCAACCATAAATAAAAATGCATAGATTTAATTTATATACCCTGTTAATGTAGTTTAGCCCAACAAAACAGGTTTTTTTCTGACTATCCTTTTAATTATGAGATTACTAATTAATGTTTATCTAAGAGTTGTACTTCTAAAATCTTATAAATATTCTGATTGCATAAATAATACATTGTTAGTACACAAAATTTAAACTCAAAAGTGTGATGACCCAAAATGTCATCTTTAAATTTAATAAGTAATTTTGTGTTTTAAGACCTTGAAAAGAACCATTTATCATTCCTTGACTTGTGTGCACAGTCCGTACAATTTTTTGAAAAGTTTTTATGTGAAAAATAGATTAAAATGGGAAATAGAGCTTTAAAACTCAACTAAGTTGACTTTGGTCAATATTTTGAGCAAACGGACCCGGATCAGTATTTTAAAAATTCTAGTAGGTCCGTATCGTGATTTGGGACTTGGACGTATGCCCGGAATCGAATTCCGAGGTCCCTAGCCCAAGTTATGGAATTTTGATAAAAAAATTAAAAGCTTAAAAGCTTAATAATTTCTAAGAAATTACTGATGTTGGATTTATTGACCTCGGGTCCGTATTTTGGGCTGGCACGTCTTGTACTTCGCGTTCGCGACATAGTGACTGCGTTCGTGAAGGCTTGAGGTTCAAAGCTTCGCCTTCGCGATAGAAGCCTCGCGTTCGCGAAGGGAAAGAGACTGGCTAGGAAAATTAGCCTTCGCATTCGCGAAGGCCAAGCCAGGCCTGCATCGCGTTCGCGAAGAGTAAAATTTGACAGCACATAATTGTGCTTCGTGAACGCGAGGCACTGACCATGTTCGCGAAGGGTAAAAATCCCAGAAACAGAACTTAAGTTCTCGAAATGGGGTTTCGACTTATTTTCAATTCTTTCCCATTTTTGAGCTCGGGTAAGGCGATTTTTGGGCGATTTTTATGGGAAAACATTGGGGTAAGTGTTCCTTATCCTATATTGATTATATTTCATGATTTCATAATCATTTATATCATGAATCCGTGAATTTATGGAAGAAAAATCAGATTTTTATAAAATCTTCCAAAAACAAAAATTTAAGATTTGAAGGTCCATTTGATATCGGAATTGGACAAATTTGGTATGGTTGAACTCGTATCGGAACGGGTGTTCGGATTTCGCAAGTTTTTGAGGATTTGAGACGTGGGTCCTACTGTCAAATATTTTAATGAATTTTAAATTTTTATTCGGAAAATTTGTAAATTCATATGGAATTAATTCCTATGATTAGTATTGAATATATTGAATTGTTTGTGAATAGATTTGAAGCTTTCAAAGGCAAATTTAAAAGGAAAAGCTGTGGTTGAATAATTGATTTGGAATTTGCAAAGCGAGGTAAGTGTCGTGGTTAACCTTGACTTGAGGGAATAGAACCCTTAATTTAATTGTTATGTGAAGTGTATGTGAATGACTTATAGGCGAGGTGACGAGTATCTATACGTCGTCAAATTAATTATTTGCCTGCTTACTTGAAAAATTATAAATTATTTTAAATCATGAATTAATTATTATAATAATTATTTCTTTCATATTCTTTGCCAAATATTAATTTTTGAATTCCTGCATTAATTGTTACATGCTACTTGAATTATGTGTCTTAATTGTTATTTGACATTTAGCATATTAAATATTAAACTGTCTATTTTCTCCCTGACTTCTATAATAATTTGTTATTTAATCTTGTCTGTTTCATGATTAAATTATATTTAATGTATGCTTGTTGTCTTATAATTTCATATTAATTGTTGCATTTATTGGAAAAATTTCTTCTATAAGAATTGATTGAAATGAAAATATTGGAGGATCGGGTTGCACGCCGCAACAGACTTATGAAAAGTTAATATTGGAGGATCGGGTTGCACGCCGCAACAGATTGGAGGATCGGGTTGCACGCCGCAACAGACTTGTTAAAAAGTTAATATTGGAGGATCGGGTTGCACGGCGCAACAGACTTATTAAAAGTCAATATTGGGGGATCGGATTGCACGCCGCAATAGACTTAATAAAAAGTAAATATTGGGGGATCGGATTGCACGCCGCAACAGACTTATTTAAAAGTCTATATATATACTTGATTGAAATAAATATATAACAGACTTGATTAAAATGAATATATTAGAGGAGCGGGTTGCACGCCGCAACAGAACTGAATGTAAATATATTGTGAGAGTGGGTTGCACGCTGCAACAGAATTGAATGTGAATATATTGTGAGAGCGGGTTGCACGCTGCAACAGAATTAATGGAAATGATAATTGGTTATGATTGCTGAGTTGCCTTCAATTATTATAAAAGAATTACCTGATTTATTTATATGATTTGTTGTTATTATTAATATTGCGTACAGGTTAATGTAAGTGAACCGCCTTAGCCTCGTCACTACTTCGTCGAGGTTAGGCTCAGCACTTACCAGTACATGGGGTCGGTTGTACTGATACTATACTATGCACTTCTTGTGCAGATTTTGGAGTTGGTCCCAGCGGCGTACCATAGACTTGCTCGGATTTCAGCTACCATAGGAGACTTGAGGTATAACTGCATGGCGTCCGCAGTTCTAAAGTCCCCGTCTATTGTACTTTAGCTGTGTGTTTATTTCTAGACAGCTTTACTTTATTCAGACCTTTATTTGTATTTATTCTAGAAGTTCGTGCACTTGTGACACCAATTCTGGGATAGTATTTAGACACCGTTGTTATTATGGATTATTTCAAAATTGCTTCCGCATTTGCTTCCTTGTTATTAATAAATTTAAATTTATTTTAAAAATGGATAATATTATTCTAACATTGGCTTGCCTAGCAAGTGAAATGTTAGGCGTCATCACGGTTCGAAGGTGAGAATTTTGGGTCGTGACAATAAGTGAAAGGGTTAACAAATACAAAGTATACTAGTACTATCTTCAAAACGTTGACAAAACCATTAGACTGTATGATGCATGGGCATGCCCCTAGCTTAGATCAATAATAGAAAAAGAAAATAATTTAAGATAATTATACATGAATCTTGGACAAGAATTCCAACAAAAACCAACGGTTAAGGACCAAGTTAAGAAAAGAATAATTTGAAGAAATCGAGTGTGTGAAAGAATGCTAACTAGTAAAAGATGCAAAAGCTATTGGAAAGATAAGCCTTTTGCAACTTGCATGGTACGTGCATGCACAAAACAATCACATATATATATATATATGGACGCTAGTAGTTGACTGTGGGATAGCCACGATAAATATTAGACTCTTTCTCAAACACAATATATACCTCGTCGAGTTCAAAAGATGATCTCTATACGAATAGCAACACGGACTAAATACCCTGTCAAAGCCAGGGAACTTACGCCAAAGAGTCTTGAAAAATGATGAAGTCTTAAACTTAGTTATAATGGAGAAGTTGATGAAATTTGCACCTTCTACACTCTTGTAAGTCCTCTAATTTAGTGTTTTCAGTTCTCTAAGTTTCTTTGAAGTACATCATCTTTAATTCATTGCTTTAGGCAGCATTTTGTTTCAATTTATAAACTCTAGGTTATGGTGGTATGGGCTTAGCCGAAATGATCCAAATCTAAGATAATATATCCACTGGTCAGTATATATAATTTTCTTGCTCATGAATTTCCTTGTTTTCTCTATTTGTGTACTTGGAATAGAGAACCGTTGCATGATAATATTGTATTCTTTTTCCTCAACTGTTCTGTATGCTTTTTCTTGAAGTAACTCTTACCTTAGAGAAACTACTAAAAGAAGCAATAACCCTTTGACTTGGAAGAGAGATGATGTAACATTCTTGCATATCTTAATCAGGTTTTCTTAGTTTATGTTAATGGTGTGGGTTGCACGCATCTCTATTACTACTCGATACCTGTTATATCTCACCAATCAGCATGGACACTAATCGAGTAACTCTATCCGAAGCTTAAGCACAAGGAGAGTAATCACCTACCAATTTTTATTTTTGCTAGGATTTAGACTCTGAATGATTTCTCATTATTGACCGTTAAGCCACGTTCTTAAGTGCTAAATTTTAATTAGCTAAAACCTTGAGTGTTGAATGATTTTGGGCTAACTACTAACGTTTCAATGTTTTTTATTGGGAAAAAGATAAGGCTACGAATTGCAGATGAGTAAAATATACACGGGCACATTAAGTGCCTTGGCATCGGGTGCATTCGAACCCAATATATTTGACGCAAAATATTAATTCTTATGTAAAAACCTACAAAAATTTTAATAAATATAAGATCTAAACTCATAATTTTAAAAGTACAATGAGTTTCGTACTAAGAAGGCCGAATCAATCAAATTATAATTATGAATCCGCATCTGAATTTATGTACCAAAATTAATGTAAAATGCTTAGAGAATTTTAAGCATATATCTGGTTCATATATATCTGCATAATCTGGTTCATTGGTTGACCAGTAGTGATATCATTGGTTTGAGCTTGTCCAGTAGTCGCTGCTGAATTTTAAGGAATCATTTTAGATTGGTACTGCTCCAACCTAATGCCAAAAGATTGTGGGGTGCCCTATAACTTTGCAGTTTTTATCTATGAAAAGTTACTGAGCAGACGTTACCTTTGGTTTGTGTGTGTTTGGGGGGGGTTAACCTTTTGTTATACTAAAGAATTAATGAAAGTAATTGGTTTTTTTATTCATTAAAATGTTCATGAAAATAATAAAATAGGATTGACGGGTTGACCCAAAAAATAGATTTTTTTCCGTTTTGATTATTTAATATCTGAAATTCATTGATCCAATTAATTTAGTTTTGCATCAATTAGACATACGCAAAATACTCCCTAATAAAAGATTCTCCATTCACGAAACAGGAACATGGAAACTTCTAAATAATGAAAGGATTGTTATGTAGGGATTAATTATTTGAATTCCTTTATTTAGTTACTCTTTTTTATGTATAGCTAATACATATATTTTTATTTCACATTTTATCCCTCACAAAATAATACGCATATTTCAATATACTTTATGTGGGATATTGACAGTTTGGGACTTAATAAAGACAGCCAAATGCTGTATTAAATTATGCAATTTTTTTTTTTTTACAATTAACCATACATGGAATTATGCAAAATTTATGTTGGAATATATTTTTTGTTAGTGTGGTAAACCAAAAGACTTTAGGGTCGTTTGGTTGGAAAATAAGTTATCTCATGATTAATTATATCGGAATTAATTATTTTGGAATTAGTTATCTCACCCTCCCATAAGGATAAAAAATACTATCATCCCGGAATAACTAATCTTGAAATTAGTTATACCACAATTTTATGCCAACTAAATATAAAAATAAATTCATCTCAAATTTAATTTTGAGATTAATTATTCATTATGGCCAGTACTTTGTTAATGTATATATGCTTTCAGTGGACCATGGACTTGTTGGTACGGATATTCGAGCAAGCACAAAGATTTAGTGAGTTCTCTTTCTTTAGGAATTATCATCTTTTCATAAATTTTGTCGATTTGTTTTTATCTTCAAAAGTCAGCTCCAAATTCTTATACTTATCGGAGCATATACATTTTTCACATCTTTCTTGTACGACACAAGGAATCTTTATAGGAAAAAAGAAGAAAAGTATGGCAGTTGGTTAAGAATATATGCTTTTGGTAAGCATTACAACTCTACGAATTATTTTAAGATTTGACTTATATATATTGTCAGCTTAAATTTTTTTTACATTATTACAAGTCGTCTGTTAGAACGTATAAGAACAATACTGAATAGGATGAATGATAATGCTGAGATTAGTAACACTGAGATTGATTATGATGGAATTAGTTATACTGAGATTATTTCTTATCGACTGTTCGGTTTGGTGTATTAAAGGTATTGAAAGGGTAATTCTATCTTTATATATGCTTATCCATGTATTAAAAAAACTATAGTATTGCTAATGATTTGCTATGTATAAAAATAATACTAAATATGATGTATAACTAATGCAAGTATTAATTATATATTAGTTGAAAAACACTATCAAAAAATGGATTAATAATACCGAAGTTAATATATGTATTATTTTTCCTAATATATTCTATCAAACAACCCCTTAATGTATTTTAACTAGTTGTAGCAGGTACCTTATTCTTCATACTGCTAATCAACTCACTTATTATGAAAAAATATTTATAGTTAGTATCTTTTAAGTGACCTAATAATATAAAAAAATATGATTAGTATATAAAAATTAAACTTCTTAAACAACTAACAAAATTTCAGCTGCCATAGACAAGAAAACGACATTGATTCTATTGTGAACCTAGTCCTAATAATCTAAGAATATAAAGGTTTGAAAATATCATAATCATGGACCATATTGAAGTAGCATTCTTCACAAGAGACACAGAAAATTCTCATCCGAAACTTTTACCTTAATAGTGAAACCAACCCACAAATATATTGTTCTCATACTTTACATTGGATTCCCCATTACAACTTTGCATAATTATTTAGGAATCCAGCAGTCAATGTTGCAATCATGTGACTATACTATGAACCACTTGTATTTTGCTATCATGTGATGGTCCAATATCTCATAAAAATTGCTATCATGTGATGGTCCAATATCTCATAAAATTAATACTCTCTCTGTTTCAAATTAGACGAGATACTTTCCTTTTTAGTCCGTTTCAAAATAAATAAAATATTTTTAAATTTGGAAATAATTTAACTTTAAACTCTTTATTTTACCCATTTTACCCTTAATGAGAAGCTTTTGTAACCACACAAATGACATGACCCCACAAAGCTTTTACCCCCTTAAACTTTTAAGATCACAAGTTTTAAAAGTCCTTTTTTTTCTTAAACTCTGTGCCGAGTCAAACTATCTCATCTAAATTAAAACAGAGGGAGTATTCAGTAAAACCTTTAGCGATGCCGGATACTATAGCAAATACTCAATTGCTGGTAAAGGTTTTTGCAATAACATTTTTTGGCCGTTAAGACCATTTTTTGTTGTAATGTGTGAGTATTATTCTTTTTTTTTTTTCATGTTTTCCTCTTAATTTTTTTTTTTTTTGTATTTTACTAAATCCCTGATTAGGCATACATAATATTTCAGCATTAGCAAGTACTGAGAAAACTTCTTGGAGAGAGAGCAAAGCTTTAGTAATGAATGGAACATGTAGAGTACTATTTAATGTGAACATTTTGTGAGAAGAAGGGAGAAGAATTGTACCAATTATGTGTCATATGGTTAAAACTGCTAAAAACAATTTCGCTAGGAAACTCATCACTAATTTTATCGCTTAATAATTCGTAACTAATAGATTTTTTTTTATAGTTCGACACTAATTCGCTGTGAAATCAACGAATTTTGCTATTTAGCGGCAAAATTTGTCTGTCACTAATTATTGTTTATTTTTGTTTAGTGAGCAATATTTCCATTACCTGCAAGTAATTGATCAGTGCCCTTGTATTCTTCAACTTGTTTCTTCCCTAACTTTTTAATCTTTCACTCTCTCATTTCTCCCAGGCGATTCTCATATGTTTTGATCAATTACTTTGCAGCGTAGGTATTTCAAGCACAATAATTTCTCAAGTCTTATTCGCCAGGTATGTGTGTATTCATGTAAGTATTTTCACTACAAACTCATATCTAATTTTGGTATCCTTGTCTAGATTATGAGTACATGTTAACTTTATGTATACGGTCGAAATAGATTTCGGCCTTCGCACGTCCGATCGAGTTCGAACGATAGTCGATCGAACTGAGACTCCAAAGATGGAACAAACAAGCCTCGAACCCGAGGGGCCGATCCATGTCGAGTTGGATATCGTTTCGAGCGCTAGTCCAAATCGAACTATGACACAGAGTAAAGCTATCATCCAGAGACCAACCAACATTGACCCCGAATCAATTTGAGAGCTCGAGCCAAGATCGAGAATTCGAGTCAGAATCGAGCTCAAACCAAGATCGAAGGCTCAAGGCAAGATCGAGCTCCCAGACAAAAGCTGTTACAATCCCACTAGCGAGAATCTTGGTAGAAATTGTGGAAAAGCTGGTTTATCATGGGTCTTCCACTGAGTATTTTTTATTCTCTCTATTATAAAGGGCATGGTTATCATTTATAAAAGACAAGTTTTTTTGAGGCTTATATTGTAATAAAAACGCTATATTCTTCCACAGTAAAGAATTATTCTTTCAGATTTCTTAAATTGATTCTATTTGTTGAGTCCTAAGATTTATTGTTCCTTACAACCTTATCTACTTCGCATTCTTTCCAATCCATATTTATATTTCTATTTATCCTTATAATTTGTATTAAGTTACGCCACATATCCTTGGAACTGCGTATAAATTCAACTCTATTCATTTTTCGGGTAAACAGTTTGGCGCCCACCGTGGGGCCAAGGATAACAGCGGTTATTTGATACGAATCTAAAAAAAATACGCCATTGTGTTTTGCGCTTATTTTCAAAAGCACCTTGAATTCCGGATCAGCTACGAATAACCATCAATCAAATGGCTTCACCGATCGACAACGGGGCCAGTCTTCAAGACGAAAACAACAACTTGACACCCAATACTGAAAGACCACTTGTGAACACCGTTGGAGCTCGAATCGGAGCGCCGATTGATATCAATTCGCATATAGCAATTGAGGCAAACCTACATGCTGAACCCGAGAATAGCATCCATAGTGGAACTCGGTCTGCGGTTCGAGACACTCATAACGTCGAGGAAAACAGTGTTAGTTTGCGTATGATTTTCGAAATGTTGCAAGCCCAACAGGCAGCAATAGCCCAGTTGTAGAGCCAAACCCAGCTACAAAGAAGGCCGGAGCCCAATCCACCCCAAGAAATTACTCATGGAACGGAACCAGCCATTATGAAGTCAAATGAGCAAGAATCGGGGACTACTCCTGAAATTGCTAAATTACTCGAGGAACTCACAAATCGAGTCGAAGCCAATGATAAAAAAAGTAGAAACTTATAATTCTAGGGTCGATCAGATCCTGAAAGCTCCACCAATGATAAAATGATTGGATTCAAAAAAATTCGTGCAAAAACCCTTTTCCTCGAGCGTAGCTCCGAAACCAATCTCCAAAACATTTTGTATGCCAGAAATTCCCAAATATAACGGAACGACCGATCCCAACGAGCATGTCATATCTTACACATGTGCCATCAAGGGCAATGATTTTGAAGATGATGAAATCAAATCCGTATTGCTGAAAAAATTCAGAGAGACCCTCTCGAAGGGGGCGATGATTTGGTATCACAACCTACCGCCAAACTCCATCGACTCATTTGCCATGTTAGCAGATTCTTTTGTGAAAGCACATACCGGCACCATAAAATTCGCAACAAGTAAGTCAGACCTCTTCAAGGTAAGACAAAAGGATAACGAGATGCTGAGGGAATTCGTATCTCGTTTTCAAATGGAACGAATGGACCTGCCACCTGTCACAGATGACTAGGCCGTACAGGCTTTCACTCAAGGTTTGAACGAGCGAAGTTCGATGGCTTCACGCTGATTAAAGTATAACCTGATCGAATACGCAGCCATCACATGGGCCGACATGCACAATCGGTACCAATCGAAAATTAGGGTCGAAGATGATCAATTGGGGTCTGAATCCGATGTTCGAGGGGTTACTAATCGGGAATGAGGTCCGATTGGAGATCGATACTGACCATACATCGGAAGCCACAGAGTCAGTAAATCGAGACATAACCTCAGGCAAAATAACAAAAGAAGCGATCGAAGTCATGGCTCCTGAGGGCTGATAAACAGAAGCAGTTTCGATAGGCCTGCCGAATCTAAGGAAGCACCTCGGTTATAGGAATATAATTTCAGCATTGATGCATCTGCCATCATATCAGCTATCGGATGCATCAAAGACACTAAATGGCCTCGACCCATGCAGACCGATCCTGCCTAGAGGAATCCCAATCAAACATGCGAATATCATGGCACCCATGGCCACAGAACGGAAGATTGCGGGCAAATAAGAGAGGAAGTAGCCCGGTTATTTAACAAAGGGCACCTTCAGGAATTTCTGAGCGATAGGGCGAAGAACCATTTTAAAAACAAGGATTTCGGCAAGCAAAACGAGCAAGAAGAACCGCAGCACGTCATTCACATGATTATCGGCTGCGCCGATACCCCTCAGTGACCAGTGCTTAAACGCACTAAAATATCGATTGTAAGGGAAAAGCGATCTCGAACTCAAGATTACGCACCCATAGGGACTTTGTCCTTCGGTGATGAAGATGCATAAGGAGTCATTCAACCTCATAACGATGCATTGGTAATATCCGTACTCATGAATAAAACTAAAGTTAAACGTGTGTTGATCGATCCAGGTAGCTCGGCCAACATCATCAGATTGAAGGTCGTAGAACAACTCGGCCTGCAGGACCAGATCGTACCCGCAACTCTGGTTCTAAATGGATTCAATATGGCATGTGAAACAACCAAAGGGGAGATAATCCTACCGATAAACATTGCCGGAACCATCCAGGAAACAAAGTTTCACGTGATCGAAGGCGACATGAGATACAACGCCCTTTTCGGAAGGCCATGGATCCACAACATGAGAGCTGTACCTTCGACCTTGCACCAGTTCCTCAAATTCCCAACATCGAGAGGTGTCAAAATAGTGTACAGAGAACAACCTGCCGCAAAAGAAATGTTCACCGTAGAGGAAGCGATATCAATATCCTCGCCTTCGCCAATAAAGCGATCGGGCTCAGAAAGAGAACGGGACACCAAATAGCAATCACAGACATCGGTTTCGACCCAACCAGATAACCGAAAAATTGAAGAAGATGATGATCAAAGGGTCCCTCGATCTTTCATGATTCCGGATGACTCTGACGCCACCAAATCAACAATTGAGGATTGAGCCTTCGGAACGGGGTTGAGCCCCGAACTCAGGAAGAAACTTGTTCAATTAGTTATCGATAACATTGATTGTTTTGCTTGGTCCCATTTAGATATAACAGGGATTCCATTGGACATAACGATGCATCGGCTAAGCTTGAACCCTAAGTTCAGACCGATGAAGCAAAAGAGAAAGCCCCAATCCGAGGTAAAACACACATTCATAAAAGACGAGATAACCAAACTTCTCAAAATAGGGTCCATTCGGGAGGTGAAATATCCCAAATGGTTAGCCAATATAGTTGTAGTGCCTAAAAAAGGAAACAAACTTAGAATGTGTGTGGACTATAAGGATTTAAACAAAGCATGCCCCAAAGATTCTTTTCTGCTGCCCAACATCGATCGCATGATCGATGCCACGACCGGCCACGAGATCCTTACTTTTCTAGATGCCTATTCCGGGTATAATCAAAAAACTTCATTTGTCACCAAGTATGGAACATATTGTTATAATGTGATGCCTTTCGGGCTAAAAAATGCAGGGGCTACTTACCAACACCTAGTAAATAAAATGTTCAAAAAACAAATAGGTAAATCAATGGAAGTTTACATTGATGACCGTTAGTTAAGTCCCTGTGCGGAGAGGACCATTTGACCCATTTGCAGGAAACATTCGAGATTTTGAGGAAATACAACATGAAGCTCTACCCCGAAAAATGTGCTTTTGAGGTCGGTTCGGGCAAGTTCCTCGGCTTCATGGTGTCGAATCGAGGAATCGAGATCAACCCTGATAAAATCAAAGCCATCGAAGACATCACCATCGTGGATAAGGTGAAAACTGTACAAAGGCTAACGAGACAGATTGTAGCCCTAGGCTGATTCATTTCGAGATCATCAGATCGGAGTCACAAATTTTTCTCTCTACTCAAAAAGAAGAATGGTTTCGCTTGGAACCCGGAATGCTAACAGGCATTAGAGGAACTAAAACGATATCTATCGAGCCCACCACTACTTCACACTCCAAAAATAGACGAAAAACTCTACTTGTACTTAGCAGTATCGGAAATTGCAGTGAGCGGTGTCCTAGTTCGGGAAGAGCAAGGTACGCAATTCCCCATTTATTATATAAGTCGGACCTTAGGAGAAGCAGAAACTAGAAATCCGCTCTTAGAAAAACTAGCACTCGCACTAATAAGCGCCTCTAGAAAGTTAAGACCGTACCTTTAATGTCACCCCATATACGTATTAACCACTTATCTGCTTCATAATATTTTGCACAAGCTCGAACTATCAGGCCGATTAGCAAAATGGGCCGTCGAACTCGGTGGGTACGATATCGAATATCAACCCCGTACGACCATCGAGTCTCAAATTTTAGCAGACTTCGTGGACGATTTCACGCCAACCCTTGTATCCGAAGTCAAAAAAGAACTGTTGAAATCGAGTACATCATCAGGGGTATGGACCATTTTTACGGACGGGGCTTCGAATGTGAAGGGGTCCGGGCTAGGCATAGTTTTGAAGCCACCCACAGGTAACACTATTAGGCAATCTATTAAAACTACCAGGTTGACTAACAACGAGGCCGAGTATGAGGCCATGATTGCAGGTGTCGAGCTAGCTAAAAACTTAGGAGCAGAAGTCATTGAAGCCAAATGTGACTCTTTGCTGGCGGTGAGTCAAGTAAACAAAACCTTCGAAATTCGAGAAGATAGAATGCAAAATTATTTAGACAAGCTACATGTCACTTTGCACCATTTCAAACAATGGACTTTACGGCATATTCCACGAGAACAAAATAGTGAGGCCGATGCACTTGCGAATTTGGGATCGTCGGTCGAGGAAGGTGACTTGAGCCCGGGGACTGTCGTTCAACTCTCGAGATCCGTGATCGAAGAGGGTCACGCCGAGATAAATTCTACAAGCTTAACTTGGGATTGGAGAAATAAGTACATTGTATACTTAAAGAGCGGAAAGCTCCCATCGGACCCTAAAGATTCAAGGTCCCTACGGACCAAAGCTGCTCGATTCACATTGGCTTCCGATGGAACACTATACCGAAGGACATTCGATGGGCCATTAGCAGTATGCTTGGGTCCAGGAGATACCGATTATATCTTACGTTAGGTGCACGAGGGCACTTGTGGGAATCATTCCGGTGCCGATCCATTTGTCCGAAAAATAATCAGAGCAAGGTATTATTGGATTGATATGGGCAAAGATGCGAAGGAATTTGTTCGAAAATGTGACAAATGTCAAAGGTTTGCACCAATGATCCATCAACCCAGAGAGCAACTTCACTCAGTCCTATCCCCATGGCCATTCATGAAATGGGGAATGGATATCGTCGGCCCTCTATCATCAATACCAGGTAAAGCTAAATTCATTTTATTTATGACTGACTATTTCTCTAAATGGGTCGAAGCACAGGCGTTCGAGAAAGTAATAGAGAGAGAAGTTATAGACTTCATCTGGGATCATATCGTATGTCGATTCAGGATACCCGCCGAAATAGTATGTGACAATAGGAAACAATTTGTGGGCAGCAAAGTGACGAAATTCTTCGAAGACCACAAAATAAGAAGGATATTATCAACACCGTACCACCCCAGTGGGAACGGACAGGTCGAGTCAACGGAAAAAACCATCATTCAGAACCTAAAAAAGAGGCTGAACAACGCTAAAGAAATGTGGAGAGAAATCCTACCCGAAGCCCTTTGGGCATATCGAACGATATCAAAATCCAGTACGGGGGCAACCCCGTTTTCCTTAGTATATGGGTCCGAAGCATTGATACCAGTCGAAGTCGGCAAACCCAGTACCATATTTCGATACACAACAGAAGAATCAAATAGCGAGGCTATGAACACTAGCCTCGAATTATCGGACGAACAGTAAGAAGCTGCTCTCGTTCAATTGGCCGCCCAAAAGCAACGAATCGAAAGATATTATAATCGAAGAACCAAGCTCCGCCATTTCATGCCCGGGGACTTAGTGCTAAGGAAAGTCACCCTCAATACCCAAAATCCAAACGAAGGAAAACTAGGACTGAACAAGGAAGGACCATATCAGGTTCTCGAGAACGTCGGAAAGGGATCATACAAGCTTGGTATTATAAACGGCAAACAACTATCAAGCAATTGGAATGTGTCATATCTTAAATGATACTACTGCTAAGGTACGATCCCTCCATTATTCATTTACATTTCAAAACTGATCCCTGCAGAAGTCTGATCAGGAGCTAAAATGGATCCTTCGATACGAAGCCCTAGATCTAAAAGCACGCATTGCACTCTTTTTCCCTTAGACCGGTTTTATCCCAAATGGGTTTTTTGGCAAGGTTTTTAACGAGGCAACCAATGATCGTGCTGCACTTACAACAGTATCCGAGGCCTCTTTACAATCGACCTCGAATACTGGGGAGGCATTAGGCCCCTCAAATACATCAAGTTCAGATGCAAGAAAGTTATTTCGCAATAACAAGGTTTCAATAGGAAAAGTTGTAAGAGCCAAATGGTCCAAACAAACCATGATTATGTAGATTGGCCCGAACCCAGGCGCGAAACACGAACACATATGTAGTCACTTGGAAAAGTTCTCCTCTTTACTGACATATTATACCCAAGAAAAATTCCTCTATTTGGAGATTTATTGCGCAAATAGAATCAATTTACTAGCCTACGGGCTACATTACTTCGAGTTCGAATCATACACTCGACGACTAAGCCTACGGGCTACTTTTATTTCGAGTTCGAGCAAGCACTCATTCGACCTCTACGCCTACGGGCTACATTACTTCGAGTTCGAATCATTCACTCGATGACTAAGCCTACGGGCTACTTTTATTTCGAGTTCGAGCAAGCCCTCACTCGACCTTTATGCCTATGGGCTATATTATTTCGAGTTCGAATCATTCACTCGACGACTAAGCCTACGGGCTACTTTTATTTCGAGTTCAAGAAAGCACTCACTCGACCTTTACGCCTACGAGCTACATTACTTCGAGTTCGAATCATTCACTCGACGACTAAGCCTACGGGCTACTTTTATTTTGAGTTCGAGCAAGCTCTCACTCGACCTTTACGCCTACGGGCTACATTATTCGAGTTCGAATCATTCACTCGACGACTAAGCCTCTGGGCTACTTTTATTTCGAGTTCGAGCAAGCACTCACTCGACCATTATGCCTACGGGCTATATTACTTCGAGTTCGAATAGTTCACTCGACTATTAAGCCTACGAGCTACTTTTATTTTGAGTTTGAGCAAGCACTCACTCGACCATTATGCCTACGGGCTATATTACATCGAGTTCAAATCATTCACTCGACTACTAAGCCTACGGGCTACTTTCATGTCGAGTTCGAGCAAGCACTCACTCGACCATTACGCCTACGGTCTATATTACTTCGAGTTCGAATCATTCACTCGACTACTAAGCCTATGGGCTACTTTCATTTTGAGTTCGAGCAAGTACTCACTCGACCATTACGCCTACGAGCTATATTACTTCGAGTTCGAATCATTCACTTGACTAATAAGCCTACAGGCTACTTCCATTTCGAGTTCGAGCAAGCATTCACTCGACCATTATGCCTACGGGCTATATTTCTTCAAATTCGAGCAAGCACTCACTCGACCATTACGCCTACGGGCTATATCTCTATATCTCGATCGATCATAGAGACTGCGAAGTCCAAATTTGATTAAGTTGTTCAGATCCTTGTGAAAACATTCATAAAGAAGTGAATAAAGTCTTCACGAAACAAAAGCAAGTCGGCAAAATTATCAATATACAAAATTATCTACATGGTTGATTACAACGTAAAACTAAGGACTAAACTTCTTGGTCATCCTCAGGGGCGGTCTCTTCTTCATAGGGCTCCCCCTCCCCCCCCCCGTTCTTGGATCCGCTCTTTCTCCCATCATCATCATCATTGTCATCATCATCATCATCGAAAACCAGAGCTTCAGCATCGGCGTAGAGCTCTTTGGCCCTTTTTATTTCTTCAGCAAGATCGAAACCACCAGCATGGATCTCCTCGAGGGTTTCCCTTCGGGATCGGCATTTAGCTAGTTCGGTGACCCGATATGCTCGAATATCGGCGGTCTCAGCTGCCTCTCTTGCTTGGACCTGGGCAGCTTCAGCATCGGCCCGAAAGATGGCCACGAGTGCATCTGCATCGGCTTTTGCTTTCTCGGCATCAGTTCCGGCCTTGGCAAGTATAGAGGCCAACCGAGCCTAAAGCTCCTCTATTCTTCTTGCTTGAACCAAGCCTTTTTCCTTCATTTTTTGAAGTTGGGTTTCGGCTGATGATAACTGGGCTCGAGTAGTTTCTTTTTCTGCAGCAAAACGGTCCATACCTTCTTTGCAGTACCTTCTTTCCACTGCAAAGACTCCATTTTTATTACGTCGACCTCCTCACGAAGCTTCCCGATCATCTCGATTTTTTGCCGCAGTTATGAGACCGAAATGTTAGTTATCGTTCCAGTATCAAGCCCATAGGCTTTCAAAAGTATCATTATCTGCTCAGACAAATCGGTCTGATCTCGGTACGCATTGGCCAACTCAGCTCGGAGGTCTTTTATTTCCTCTTCTCTCTGCCCTAAGAGAAGTCTTAGGGAGTTCCTCTCATCAGTAACCTGTTGAAGGTCGGCCTCATATCGACGCAGCTCGTTTTGAGACCGAGAACATGTTTCTCGATGAACTGCCGCTGCCTATAAAGATACAAGGAACAAAGTTAACGAAAAGTAAACATAAAGATAGTACCGACAAAATAATTTTAAAAGCTTACCTGATTCAAAGCCTGTCGCACCCCATGAAAAAGATCCGATTCATCACTAGTACCGGCAACGTCCTCGATACCGGTAAACAGGTCACGAAAGGGATCCTCTCCATCGTGAGTCCTGTCTAGATCGAGGGCCCCTAGAGCTTGGGCTTCCCGAATCACCCAAGCAGAAAAAGTGGGAAAGGTAGGCGGATCTTCGATTGCTGCTGCCCCAAATGAATCACCTGGAGCATTCTCTTTGGTTCGAAGGGATTCGAGGGCCCCTTCAGTCATATCCCCTGCTCGTTGGCTCCGGTGAGATGCGTCTTCGATCTCCGATAATTCGGGGACTCTACCCAAATCTTTCTCCGGTATATCCTCAGTTCGAGGTGGAGCCTCGCGAAGCATCATTGATCCAGCTGCCGATGGGGCATCGGTGGTTCTCTTCGTTTGGGCCGCCAGCTCGGACCCATCATTTTATTCTTCTTCATCTTCATCCCTTAGACGCAGAACTGATTCTACGGTCAAAGGAATGACTTTCTTATTCTGCTTATGAGCCATCCTCTTCTTCAGTTTTGGGTCTTCAGGAACGGGGGCCTTTTTTCCTTTTGTTTCCCTTCACCGATTTTTGGACAGAGGCCAAGATTTCTTCCTCGTTGGACAAAGGCCTCAAAACCGCGTCTTTACCCAAACATACATATGAAAAGTCTTAATAAAATATTTGAAAATCACCTCATTCAAATTATCAAAGAGTACGAGAAATGGGCTTACCATGATTTTTTGCCTCTCATCGACCCTTTGACAAATCACGCCATGAGCGCTCGGCGTATGTGGAGGTCGAAACAAGAGCTCGTGCTCAGTTCTTGAGATCGGGAACTTCTCCGGGCATCTAGGGAACCGCTACATCACAAAGTAGAAGTAATAGCAGGATCACACTTACGTTTCATATTCCATTCCTCAGGAAATGGCATCTTTTCAGCCGGAATCAGGTCCGAAGTCCTCACTCGAACGAACCTGCCCATCCAACCCTGATCCCTGTCCTCGTCAATGCTCGAGAACAGAGCCTTGGTAGCCCGACGCTGAAGTTTTATTAACTCTCCTCAAAAACATCGAGGACGGTACAATCAGATAAGATGGTCGAGGGTGAACGGCATCCCCTCGATTTTGCTCATAAAATATCGGATCAAGATGATGATCCACCAAAAAGAAGAATGGACCTGGCCTAGGGTTACCTGGTATTGACGACAAAAGTCAATAATAACGGAATCGATGGGACCTAAAGTGAAAGGGTAAGTATACACATTCAAAAATCCTTTCACGTAAGAAATGATATCCTCGTTAGGGGTAGGAATTATTATTTCTTTTTCACCCCAATTGCAATCCTTCTTTAGCTGTTTGAGGTGCTTCTCGGTTATCGAACACATGTACCTCGATACCGGCTCACACCGGCCAGGGACCGATGAACCTTTATCGACCTTAAAATCTGAAGTAAGAACACATGCCCCGGGAACACACTCCTCAGGCCGTGGTTCTGCCGGTGTCTCATCGGCGGCACACTGTGAAGATGAAGCCTTCTCTTTCTGAGGAATGGTTTGTGATGTTTTCGCCATTTTTGAGTTCAAAAGTGAGGAATAAAAGAAAGTGACAAAGATTTGGTAGAATTGAAGGGGGGCTTTTGGGAAATCACAGACTGGCGGGTAAATCAGAAAATACAAAAAGGGACTTGGAAAGTTTGGAAGATTAAAGATGTAAAAGTGTTAAATGGTAAGAGGAAGGGTTATTTATAGGTTTAAGCAATGGAGGTTCAGTATCAACGGTGGCCGACCACCGTATGGCATGCATTAAATGCCTTGAAAGACAAAACCTAAGGGACACCCATCACATGCGTCATGATCAAGCCCGATGGGGACGTCAGGTTATAATCCGATCAAGCCGTTAAAAAATCACATCGTTTATCACTACATTCTTCCTGAAAAATGAGGGGACTATCTGTATACGGTCGAAATATATTTCGGCCTTTGCACGTCTGATCGAGTTCGAACAATAGTCGATCGAACTGAGACTCCAAAGATGGAACAAACAAGCCTCGAACCCGAGGGACCGATCCATGTTGAGTTAGACATCGTTTCGAGCGCTAGTCCAAATCGAACTATGATGCAGAGTAAAGCTATCATCCAGAGACCAACCAACATTGACCCCGAATCAATTTGAGAGCTCGAGTCAGAATCGAGCTCGAGCCAAGATCGAGAGTTCGAGTCAGAATCGAGCTCAAACCAAGATCGAAGTCTCAAGGCAAGATCGAGCTCACAGACAAAAGCCATTGCAATCCCACTAGCGAGAATCTTGACAGAAATTGTGAAAAAGTTGGTTTATTATGGGTCTCCCACTGAGTATTTTTTATTATGCTTAGAGCAAGGTCCCTCTATTATAAAAGGGCATGGTTATCATTTATGAAAGACAAGTTTTTCTGAGGCTTACATTGTAATAAAAACGCTATATTCTTCCATAGTAAAGAATTGTTCTTTCAGATTTCTTAAATTAATTCTATTTGTTGAGTCCTAAGATTTATTGTTCCTTACAACCTTATCTACTTCGCATTCTTTGCAATCCATATTTATATTTCTATTTATCCTTACAATTTGTATTAAGTTACGCCACATATCCTTGGAACTACGTATAAATTCAACTCTATCCATTTTTCGGGTAAACACTTTAGTTTTTGATTAATTAATTAGATTTTCTAAATACCGTAATTGAAATTGAGTTGTATGTTGTTAATTCCTTAGTGTGGTAAAGAATTTCGTTATCTAAGAAAAGACGAACTTGGAGATCCTTACCCAGGAAAATTGACAATGTTGATTGTTTTTTGTCATTATTAATTTGAAATGATTGGATTTTTCCAATTTGATTAAGGGCCATAAATTCTTGATTTTTTTCCTTTTGAAAAATTGGACTAAGAAGTTCTTTAGCCTTCCAGTTCATATCAATGAACAATTAACTAACATAGAAATTTGCCTTATCATATCTAATTCTGAAGCTAGGCAATTGCCACTTATCTAGATTAAAGGGGTCCTTTGCCTCTCTAGGAATGTTCTGAAAGGTAAAAGTTATAGAAGATTCTCCCTTAGTAGATATATTTTTGGTCAATCGATCAACTACTTGATTAGCTTCTCTGTAGCAATAATTAGGGTTAGCATTTGCTTGGCTTATAATCAGTATCGTTTCCTCAATTATGTCCTTCAATCTGGCATTGCTCATGTTGTGATTAGTGAGCATATTCTTGATTATTAGCTTCATCTTCGCAATCGTATATAGAAATACAAAAGGCCCCTTAACTATTGAGAATCTTTAAATACTGCTTTTTAGGCTCAATTATGATACTTGAAGTTGGATAGGTTAAATACTGTTTTTACAGTTTGTTCCGATACTTTTTGGCTTTTATAGTGAATGATTGTTATATACCTATAACAACATTTGATGTTTAAATATATTTTGGGTGTTATAAACAAAATTATCCAAAAACCAATTTTTTTAATGTTACATATAAAAGAAAAGAAAATTATTCAAATCTAAATGCTCAAAAGATAAGTAAATTTTTACTAATTAAATATTTAAAAATCTAACATATTCTTAATAAATTTGTAACCAAATGTCCAAATGTATAAAGATTTAAACTCTAAAGCATATATTTTAAAGCTATTAAAAGATTAAATTATTTCAAGATTGATGAAAGAAATCCGTAATTATAGCTTATTTCATATATTCTAGTCTCTTACTAGCGATATAACGCTTAAATTAGCATAGATTTGTGTCCAAACTTTCAGCAAAAGGATACCTAATAGTTTTTCCTTGAAAGTAATCTAAGAGGTTAAGAGTTGAATTTTCTATCTCGGTCCAAGTAGTAGTACATTAAGGTCAAAATGTTTAAACTTATTATTGGTGATCTTATTAGAGATTCTACATGGAAGTTATAGAAGGGTAGTTTTACAAAGAGCATAAAGGTGGATCCTAAGAAGATAGAGGATGTTCAGAATTGTTCTAGACCTACTTCAGTTACAGAGATCTGGACTTTCCTGGATTTAGCAGGTTACTATCGTCGGTTCGTGGAAGGATTTTCATCTAAAGCAAGACCATTGACCAGACTGACCCAAAAAGGTGTCCCATTCAGATGGTCAGATGAGTGTGAGTTGAGCTTTCAGAAGCTCAAGACTGTTTTGACTACGTCACCAGTGTTGGTATTACCCACAGGTTCAGCATCGTATACGGTATATTATGATGCATCTCACATTAGGCTTGGTGCAGTATTAATGCAAGATGGCAGGGTGATTGCATATGCATCGCAGCAGTTGAAAGTTCACGAGAAGAATTATCTTGTTCATGACTTAGAATTGGCAGTCATTATTCATGCGCTAAAGATTTGGAGGCATTACCTCTACGGTGTCTCGTGTGAGGTATTTACTGATCATCGTAGCCTTCAGTATCTGTTCAAACAAAAAGATCTTAATTTGAGGCAAAGAAGATGGTTGGAGTTGCTGAAAGACCATGATATCATCGTTTTGTATCACCCCGGAAAGGACAATGTGGTGGCCGATGCTTAGATTAGAAAGGCTGTGAGTATGGGCAGTCTTGCGTATATTCTGATTAGTGAGAGGCCGTTAGCTTCAGATGTTCAGACGTTGGCTAATCCGTTCGTGAGGTTAGATGTTTCGGAACCCAGTCGGGTTTTAGCTTGCACAGTCGCTCGATCTTCTTTATATGAGCGCATCAAAGAGCGGCAATATGATGATCCTCATTTGCTTATCCTTAAGGACACGGTGTGGCACGGTGATGCCAAATAGGTTGCTATAGGGGAAAATGGAATTCTGCGAATGCTTAATCGTATTTGTGTGCCTAATATTGACGGGCTTCGTGAATTAGTTCTTGAAGAGGCACACAGTTCAAGATATTCTATTCATCAAGGAGCCACCAAAATATATCAAGATTTACGACAACATTACTAATGGAGGAGAATGAAGAAGGATATAGTTGCATATGTAGCTCAGTGTCTAAATTGTCAGCACATTTCATTCCAGTGGCGGTTACCTATTCTTCAGAGCGGTTAGTTGAAATTTGCATTTGTGAGATTGTCCGCCTACACGGTGTGCCCGTGTCTATTATTTTAGATTGAGGTACAAAATTTACCTCACACTTTTGGAGGGCTGTATTGCGTGAATTAGGCACGCGAGTTGAGTTGAGTATAACATTTCATCCATAGACAGACGGACAGTCAGAGCGCACTATTCAGATATTGGAAAATATGCTTCGCGCTTGTGTTATAGACTTTGGAGGTTCTTGGGATTAGTTCTTGCCACTTGCGGAGTTTGCTTATAATAATAGCTACCAATCGAGCATTCAGATGGATCCATATAAGGCATTATACGGAAGGCGATATCTTTCGCCAGTTCGCTGGTTTGAACCGGGAGAGGCTCGGTTGTTGGGTACCGATTTGGTACAGGATTCATTGGATAAGGTCAAGGTTATTCAGGATCGACTTCGCACAGCTCAGTCCAGGCAAAAGGGTTATGCCGACTGTAAAGTTCGTGATATTGCATTAATGGTTGGAGAAAGAATATTACTCCGGGTTTCACCTATGAAAGGTGTAATGAGGTTCGGAAATAAGGGTAAGTTGAGACCTAGGTATATTGGACCCTTTGAAATTCTTGAAAGGGTGGGTGAATTAGCCTCCAAGCTTGCATTACCACCTAGTTTATCAGCGGTTCATCCGGTGTTCCATGTGTCTATGCTCCGAAAATATTATGGTGATTTGTCGCATGTGTTAGATTTCTGCTCAGTCCAATTGGACAAGGATTTGACTTATGAGGAGGAGCCGGTAGCTATACTAGCCCGATAGGTTCGACAGTTGAGGTCTAAGATTTATTCTTCAGTTCGGGTGCACTGGAGAGGTCAGCCGGTAGAGGCATGTTCCTGGGAGTCCGAGTCGAACATGCAGAGTGTCTATCCACACTTATTCACCAGCTGAGGTACTTTTCTAACTCCGTTCGAGGACGAACGTTTGTTTTAGAGGTAGAGAATGTGATGACCCAAAGTGTCATATAAATTTAATAATTAATTCTGTGTTCTAAGTCATCGAAAAGCACTATTTATCAATTCTCTTGCGTGCGCAGTCCGTATAATTTGCCAGAAAGTTTTTATGTGAAAAATAGATTAAAATATAAAATAGAGCTTTAAAACTCAACTGAATTGACTTTGGTCAATATTTTGAGCAAATAGACTCGGATCAGTATTTTGACAATTTCGGTAGGTCCGTATCGTGATTTGGGACTTGGGCGTATGCCCGAAATTAAATTCCGAGGTCCCTAGCCCGAGATATGGAATTTTGATGAAACATTAAAAGTTTGAAAGCTTAATGATTTTTAAGAATTTACTGATGCTGGATTTATTGACACTGGGTCTGTATTTTGGTTCTAGAGCCCTGTATAGGTCCACTATAATATTTATGACTTTTCTGCCGAATTTGGTGAGAAACGGAGTTGATTTGACGTGAGTCGGATGTCAGGTTATGAAAATATAAGTTTTAAAGTTTTCTTGAAAATTTTCCTTGATTTGGTGTCCGATTCATAGTTTTAGGTGTTATTTTGGCGATTTGATTGCGCGAGCAAGTTCGTATGTTGTTGTAATACTTGGGTGCATGTTTGGTTTGGAGCCTCGAGGGCTTAGGTGAGTTTCGGATAGGCTACGGGATGATTTGGAACTTAGAAAATCTGATTTTCTGCAAACTTCGAGCTTCTGTTGTGTTATTCTTCACATTCACGAAGGTACTCTCGTGAACGCGAAGAGTAAATTGGACATGCACATTTTGTGCTTCGCGTTCGCGATAGAGGGAATGCGTTCATGAAGGGTCGAGGTACAAAGCTTGACGTTCGTGATTGAAGCCTCGCATTCGCGAAGGGAAAATGGCTGGCCAGGAAATTTGCGTTCGCGTTCGCGAAGGGCATCTCGCGTTCGCGAAGGCCAAGCCAGGCAAGCTTCGCGTTCGCGAGGTATCCCTCCCGTTTGCGAAGGGTAAAATTGGTTACCACAAATTTGTGCTTCGCGAACACGAGGCACTGACCGCGTTCGCAAAGGGTAAATATTCGAGAGACAAAACTTAAGTTCTGCAAAATGGGATTCGTCCCATTTTCAACCGTTTTTCATTTTTGAGCTTGGGTAAGGCAATTCTTGGGTGATTTTCACGGGAAAACATTGGGGTAGGTGTTCCTTATCCTATATTGATTATATTTCATGATTCCATACTCATTTATATCATGAATCCGTGAAATTTGGGAGAAAAATCAGATTTTTATAAAATCTTTCAAAAATAAAAATTTACGATTTGAAGGTCCATTTGACATCGGAATTTGATAATTTTGGTATGGTTAAACTCGTCTCGGAATGTATGTTCGGATTTCGTAATTTTTTTCGAGATTTGAGACATGCGCTCTACTGTCAACTTTTAAAGTGAATTTCGGATTTTATCCGGAAAATTAGTAAATTCATATGGAATTAATTCCTATGATTCGTATTGAGTATATCGAATTGTTTGTGAATAGATTTGACGCTTTTGGAGATAAATTCAAAAGGAAAAGTTGTGGTCGAGTAATTGAGTGAAATTGCAAAGCGAGGTAAATGTCGTGGTTAACCTTGACTTGAGAAAATAGAACCTTTAAATTATTTGTTATGTGAAATGCATGTGAACGACGTATAGGCAAAGTGACGAGTATCTATACGTCGTCAAATTAATTGTTGCATAATTATTTAAAAATTATAAATTATTCTAAGACACGAATTAATTGTTATAATAATTGTTTCTCTCCTATTCTTTATCAAATATTAATTTTTGAATTCCTGCAATAATTGTTACATGCTTATTTGATTTATGTGTCTTAATTGTTACTTGACATTTAG
The DNA here is from genome assembly GCF_000390325.3 of Nicotiana tomentosiformis. Classification (NCBI taxonomy): domain Eukaryota; kingdom Viridiplantae; phylum Streptophyta; class Magnoliopsida; order Solanales; family Solanaceae; genus Nicotiana; species Nicotiana tomentosiformis. The sequence continues at coordinate 26,427,829 of NC_090816.1, forward strand.
CATATTAAATATTAAACTGTCTATTTTCTCCCTGATTTTCAAAATAAATTGCTACTTGTCATTGTCTGTCTCAAAAATAAATCATAATTATTGTATGCTTGTTGTCTTATAATTTCATATTAATTGTTGCATTTATTGGAGAAATTTATTTTATAAGAATTGGTAAATGAATATATTGGAGGAGCAACAGAAATAAAAAGGAATACATATTGGAGGACCGGGTTGCACGCCGCAACAGACTTATTAAAAGTCCATATTGGATGATCGAGTTGCATGACGCAACAGACTTATTAAAAGTCCATGTTGGGGGATCGGGTTGCACGCCGCAACAGACTTATTTAAAAAGTCGATATATATATTGGGGGATCGGGTTGCACGCCGCAACAGACTTGATTAAAATATATATATTGGAGGAGCGAGTTGCACGCCGCAATAGAATTGAATATGGATATATTGTGGGAGCGGGTTGCACGCTGCAAAGGAAATTGATTGAAATAATAATTGATTATGACTATTGAGTTGGCATCAATTGTTAAAACGAGTTACCTGGTTTATTTCTATTATTGTGGTTATTACTTTTATTGCGTACAGGTTAATGTAAGTGACCTGCCTTAGCCTCGTCACTACTTCATCGAGGTTAGGCTCGGCACTTACCAGTACATGGGGTTGGTTGTACTGATACTACACTATGTAATTCTTGTGCAGATTTCGGAGTTGGTCCCAGAGGCGTATCATAGACTTGCTCGGATTTCAGCTACCCAGAGTAGACTTGAGGTATAATTGCACGATGTCCGCAGTTCTGAAGTCCCCGTCTACTTTACTTTAGCTGTGTGTTTGTTTTCAGACAGCTTTATTTTATTCAGACCTTTATTTGTATTATTCTAGAAGCTTGTGTACTTTTGAAACCGATTCTGGTATGGTATTTAGACGCCGTTATTTTTATGGATTATTCACTACATTTCAGACTTTACTTCTGCATTTGTTTCTATGTTATTAATAAATTTAAAAATTATTTTAAAATGGATAATATTATTCTAGCGTTGGCTTGCCTAGAAAGTGAAATGTTAGGCGCCATCGTTGTCCCGAGGGTGGGAATTTCGAGCCGTGACATAAAGAGAAGACTGAGAAACTACACAAGCCAAAACTCGGCTCGGCTCGGAAATATCCAATCTGACAAACTGGTTAGCCAAGGCCTGAACATCCAAGGCGAAAGGCCTTTCTGTTACCGGTAAATATGCTAAGCTACCCAAACTCTCCGCCTTACGACTGAAGGCATCGACCGCTACATTGGCCTTCCCGAGATGATAGAGAATGGTGATATCATAATCCTTAGTAACTCCAACCACCCCCACTGCCGCAAATTAAGATCCTTCTACTTAAACAAATGCCTTAAACTCCGATGATTGGTATAATCCTCACAATAGACACCATACAAATAATGTCGTCAAATCTTCAAGGCATGGACAATAGTTGCTAACTCAAGGTCATGGACAGGATAATTCTTCTCATGTACCTTTAACTGTCTGGACGCACAGGCAATCGCCCTACTGTCTTATATCAATAATGCGCCGAGACCAATACGCGATGCATCACAATACACATTATAAGACCCTGAACCTGTAAGCAATACCAATACTGGGGTTGTAGTCAAAGCTGTCTTGAGCTTTTGGAAGATCTCCTCACATTCGTCGATCCACCTGAACGGAGCACCCTTCTGGGTCAATTTGGTCATAGGTGCAACAATAGAAGAGAAACCCTCTACAAATCGGCAATAATATCCTGCCAAACCAAGAAAACTCCGGATCTCCGTAGCTGATGATGGTCTAGGCCAACTCTGCACTGCTTCAATTTTTTTCGAATCTACCTTAATCCCTTCGTACGAAACTATATGGCCCAAAAATCCCACTGAATCAAGCTAGAATTCACACTTTGTAAATTTTGCATATAACTTCTTTTCTCTCAAAGTCTGAAGCACAGTTCTCAAGTGCTGCTCATGATCCTCCTGACTCCGGGAATACACCAGAATGTCGTCAATAAATACAATGATGAAGGAGTCAAGATAGGGCTGAAATACACTGTTCATCAAATGCATAAATGATGCTGGGGCGTTTTCATCCCAAATAACACCGGGCCGAATGAAGCCCTTATCAAGCAACTCATGTAACTGTTCTTTTAATTCTTTCAACTCTGCTGGGGCCATACGATATAGTTGAATAGAAATGGGCTGAGTGCCCGGTAACTAATTAATGCCAAAGTTAATATCCCTGTCGGGTGGCATACCCGGAAGATCTGTTAGAAATACATCAGGAAAATCCCTTACTATAGGAACTGACTCCACTATAGGAGTATCAACAGTAACATCTCTCACATAGGCCAGATACGCATCACACCCCTTCTCAATCATCCGTTGAGCCTTAAGAAATGAAATAACCCTGCTAGGAACATAATCTGAGGTACCTCTCCACTCTAGCCACGGTAGACCTGGCATAGCCAACGTCGCCGTCTTAGCGTAACAATCAAGAATAGCGTGATAGGGCAACAGCCAGTCCATGACCAAAATAATATTGAAATCCACCATACTGAGCAATAATAAATCAGCTCTGGTCACAAAACCACTGATAACAATTAAACACGACGGATACACACGGTCCACAATAATAAATTCACCCACGGGTGTAGATACATAAATAGAAGAACTCAAGGAATTACGGGATATGCCCAAATACGGGGCAAAATAAGATGAGACATAATAATAAGTGGAGCCTGGATCAAATAAGACTGATGCAGCTCTGTGACAGACCGGAATAATACCTGTGATAACAGAATTGGATGCAACAGCCTCTGTCCTAGTAGGAAGGGCATAATATCTGGCCTGGCCTCCCCCTCTAGGCGACTCTACCTGACCGACCTCCACCTCTAGATGGCTATGCAGGTGGAGTGGAAACTGGTGCAGTAATCATGGCCTGAGAAGCCTGAGGGCCCGGTGGAATAGGTGGGGCCTGATAAATCTGTGGAGGTGCATCCCTCCTAAGTCTGGGGCAATCCTTCATGATATAACGAGTGTCACCACACTAAAAACAAGCCCTCGGAGGACGTGGCTGCTGGGGCTGGCTCGGGCCTGTTCGACTAGACTGCCCGCTGAAGGCACCCCGTACAGGAGGTACAGAAGACACCGGCAGTGCATAATATGGAACCTAAGGTCTGGGAGTAGCTGGAATACCACTGGAAGCTGGAAATGCTGAATGAATAGGACGGCTCACATAACCTCTACCATGACGGGCTGCAGCTGGGGCACGGGGTCTCGGGGTCTCTTAGTTTCCCTATCTTCTCTCTCTAAAGTCCGCATACCCTCAAATCTTCTAGCAATTGACACCACCTGTTGGTATGTGATGTCCATCTCTAGTTCTCGAGCCACACTGAATCTGATACTAGGGTGGAGCCCCTCAATAAATCGACGGACCCACTTACGAACAGTAGCAACCAAGGCTGGTGCATGCCTAGCCACATCACTGAATCAGACCGCATATTCTGATACGGTCATAGAACCCTAGCGCAACTGCTCAAACTCTACGCGCCATGCATCTCTAAGACTCCGAGGAACATACTCCCTCAAGAACATATCTGAGAATTGAGTCCAAGTGAGTGAAGCTGCCTAAGCCGTACTATCCAACTCATATGCCTGCCATCATTGGTAGGCCGCTCCTCTAAGCTGGAATGACATAAAAGAAACCTCACTGAAATCCACAATACCCATGGTACGGAGGATACAATGACATTACTCAAGAAAACCCTGAGCATCCTCTGAAGCTAAACCGCTTAATGTGGGAGGGTGATACTTTTTGTACCTCTCGAGCTTGAGCTGCTCCCCCTATGAAACCGATGCCCTAACCTCGGACCGAACTGGGATAACTGGTTGCACTGGTATAACCTCTAGGGCATGGTCAACTTGGGCTCGTGGCTCTAGGGTACGGGCAACGAGAGTCTGTGCTCCTCCCCCGGCCTCAGATGTGGCAGTAGCAAGTGGAATTAACCCTGCCTGAGCTAGAGTGTCAAACATGCTGAAAAACTGGGGCTCTGATACCAACTTGTCACGACCCCAAATTTACCTCCGTAGGATGTCATGATGGCACCTAGTCTTTAAGACTAGGTAAGCTGATCAATGCGTAATAATAATAGAAATATGGGATAAACAATTTGCAAACTCACATAATTATAATTCTCAAAACCTGGTAGAAATAAGTTTCAAGCTTCTAAGAATTTATCCTCAATGTCTCTATATATCAGAGTCTAAATAAAATAAGGAAGCAACATAACAAGGATAGGGGACTCTGGAGTCTGCGGACGCTGGGAGATATACCTCGAAGTCTCCGTACACGGGTAGCTCACTGATGTATGGACTCGTAGGATGTACCTGGATCTACATAAAAAGATGTGCAAAAGCGTAGTATGAGTACACCACATCGGTACCCAGTAAGTGCCAAGCCTAACCTCGGTAGAGTAGTGACGAGGTCAGGTCAGACCCTACTAGAATAATAAAAAATATGGTGACATGTTTAACAATATAATAACAATAAATGACAATAAAAGTGAATCAAGTAAGTAGTATGTCACCATTAAATTGCACAGAATAAGGGCAAATAATACCTCGTGGAAAGAAAACAGAAATTTACAACTTTAAAAAAAATAACGACAATAATCAAAGGCATCTGTGGCCATAAATAAACATCAACAAGGGCACTCCCGAGGTACCGCCTCGAAGTCCCGAATCATAAATAAATTCACAGTAACTCATTTCCTTATATCACCGCGGGAGCCTTCATATTTAATTTTAAAGAAAATATTTTTTCCGAAATAGCATCCCACGTTTTAGCCACCCTTATCACACCGCATGACTTCTATTAGTTCTCCTACTAGCCACGCGTATGAAGCCACCCTTATCTCACCACATGCGTTTCAACACCCAGCCCTTATACCACCGCATGCGTATCAATATCACAATATATTACAATCTGCACCTCAAGTTCTCAAATATTTCAATTTGCCAAAATAAATAACATCAAAAATATTTTTTACAACAGGGAGCTCACAGCTCAATCACAATGAGTACAAAATCTCACAAAATACTCAGGAATAGATAACTCAACAAAAATAATATTTTAAAATTCTTAATTTGTTGCCTCCGTACCAAATTTAGAAAATCAAATACATCATATTAATAATATTTAAATTTAAGAAATTCAACCTTCAAAATAGAATCAAAGAAACCAAGTTTTAACTAAACAGGTAAAACAATTAGTAGGAAAAGGTCAAGCAAGTTTAAAGTATAAAAATTAGATCAAAGATGAAGAATATACAAGATAAAATAATTTAATTAATTTGAAGCAGTGATCTACAAAAATTTAAAGACATAATCTTCCACATTTAGCCCGTGTATACACTCATCACCTCGTGTACAAGACTTTCATCACATTACAATTATCACATCAATATCAATCCTAGGGAAATTTCTCCCACACAATGTTAGACAAGTCACTTACCTCGACTTGCTCCAATTTAATCCACTATTAGGCCTTTTCATCGATTATCCAACTCTGAATGGCTCGAATCTAACCAAAATAATTTGATACAGTCAACAAAAGATATAGGAATCAATTTCATAAGAGAATACTATATTTTTCAATAAAAATCTGAAATTAACTCAAATATTGCTCGTGGGACCCACATCTTGGAATCCGGCGAAACTCATAAAATCTGACAACCCATTCAATTACGATTCCAACCATATCAGTTTCACTCAAATCTGATTCCGAATCGACACCGAAATCTCAAAAATTGATTTCTATGAGATTTCTAAAATTTTCCCAAATATCAATCTCAAAACACTAATTAAATGGTGAAAATAATGATATATTCGTGTATATTGACCAAATCCGAGTTAGAATCACTTACCCCAATATTTTTCCTTGAAATTCTCTCAAAAATCGCCTCTCCCCAAGCTCCAACTTGTCAAAAATGGAAAATGGGACGAAGTCCCCTGCTTTATGACTTAAAGTTCTGTCCAGGCAGCCCCTCGATCCTGTCTCGATCCTGGCCCTTGATAATGTCTTCGATCATAGCCCTCGATCATGGCCCTCGATCTTGGGCTTCGACCCTGGCCCTCGATCATGGGCCTCGATCCTGGCCCTAGATCCTGGACCTTGACTCTGGCCCTCGATCCTGGCCCTCGATCCTGGCCCTCGCTCTTGGCCCTCGATCATGGTTTTGATTTTTGCCCCCTAATTTCCAGCAGAAAAATTGCAGCAGTTGTTTAAGTCCAATTTTTGATCCGTTAACCATCTGAAACTCACCCGAGACCCTCGGGACATCAACCAAATACACCAAGAAGTCCTAAATATCATATGAACTTATTTGAAACCTCAAATCACATAAAACACCGCTAAAACCACGAATCACACCCCAATTCAAGTTTAATGAAACTTAAGAATTTCCAACTTCTAAATTCGATGCCGAAACCTATCAAATCAAGTCCGATTGACCTCAAAATTTATACACAAGTCATAAATGACATAACAGAGCTATAAAAAGTTTCGAAACTAGATTCCGACCCCGATATCAAAAGGTCAACTCCCCCGGTCAAACCTCCAAACTTAAATTCCTATTTTAGCCATTTCAAGTCTAATTTAACTATGGGCTTCCAAATAAAATTCCGAACACGCTTCTAAGTCCAAAATCACTATATGGAGCTGTTGGAATCATCAAAATTCTATTCCGGGATCGTTTACACATAGGTCGACATTCCGCCAACCTTTTGAACTTAAGTTTTAAACTTTGAAACTTAGTGTTCCAATCTCTCCGGACCTGAATCGACTACTCCGGCAAGTTATATAACAATTATAAAGCACAGAATGAGTAGTAAATAAGGGAATAAGACTACAATTTTTAAAACGACTGGTCAGATCGTTACATTGAAATATCTACGTAGCAAAGTAATTGATCAAATCATATGAGAATCGCCTGAGAGAAATGAGAGAGTGAAAGATTAAAAAGTTAGGGAAGAAACAAGTTGAAGAATACAAGGGTACTGATCAATTACTTGCAGGTAATGGAAATATTGTTCACTAAACAAAAATAAACCAGAATTAGTGACAGTCAAATTTTGCCGCTAAATAGTAAAATTCGTTGATTTCACAGCGAAGTAGTGTCAAATTTTAAGAAAATCTATTAGTTACGAATTATTTAGAAATTAGCGATGAATTTCCTAGCGAAATTTTGTTTTAGCAGTTTTAACCATATGACACATAATTGGTACAATTCTTCTCCCTTCTTCTCACAAAATGTTCAAATTAAATAGTACTCTACATGTTCCATCCATTACTAAAGCTTTGCTCTCTCTCCAAGAAGTTTTCTCAGTACTTGCAAATGCGGAAAATATTATGTATATCAGGGATTTAGTAAAATAACAAAAAAAAAAAAATATCTAGAGGAAAACATGAAAAAAAAATTAAAATAATACTCACACATTACAACAAAAAATGGTCTTAACGGCCAAAACAAGTTATTGCAAAAACCTTTACCAGCAATTGAGTATTTGGTATAGTATCCGGTATCGCTAAAGGTTTTAGTGAATACTATTATTTTGACGAGATATTGGACCATCATATGATAGCAAAATACAAGTGGTTCATAGTATAGTCAGATGATTGCAACATTGACTGCTGGATTCCTAAATAAATATGCAAAGTTGTATTGGGGAATCCAATGTAAAGTATGAGAACAATATAGTTGTGGGTTGGTTTCACTATTAAGGTAAAAGTTTCGGATGAGAATTTTCTGTGTCTCTTGTGAAGAATGCTACTTCAATATGGTCCATGATTATGATATTTTCAAACCTCTATATTCTTAGATTATTAGGACTAGGTTCACAATAGAATCGATGTCGTTTTCTTGTCTATGGCAGCTGAAATTTTGTTAGTTGTTTAAGAAGTTTAATTTTATATACTAATTTGTAACGACCCGGCCGGTCGTTTTGAGTATTACAACCCCGTTTCTTCATTTACTGCTCAAATTATACTTTACAATTGTTGTGTGAATTGCTAGGGCAATTGGTTCGGGTCCGGTGAGGTTTTTGGAATGAATTGAAATACTTAGTTCTAAGATTTAAAGCTTAAATTAAAATAGTGACTGGATGTCGACTTATATGTAAACGACCTCGGAATGGAGTTGTGATAATTCCAATAGCTCCGTATGGTGATTTTGGACTTAGGAGAGTGTCCGAAAAATTATTTGAAAGTACGTAATGGAATTTGACTTGAAATGCCGAAAGTTAAATTTTTGGGAAGTTTGACCGGGGGGTTGACTTTTTGTTATTGGGGTTGAAATCCGATTCTGGAAATTTGAATAGGTCCGTAATGTGAAATATGACTTGTGTACAAAATTTGAGGTCAATCGAACGTGATTTGATAGGTTTCAACGTCGTTGTAGAATTTGAAAATTTCAAAATTTATTAGGCTTGAATCCGTATGTAGTTCGTATCTTTGAGGTTGTTTGATGTGATTTGAGGCCTCAAATAGGTCCGTGGTGTATTTTAGGACTTGTTGGTGTATTTGGACGGGGTCCCGAGTGGCTCGGAAGAGTTTCGGATGGTTAACGGATCAAATTCAACTTGAAACATTTCTGGAACTGCTATCTACTGGTGTGATCGCACCTGCAAAGCTTTTGATCGCAGGTGCAAAGCCGCATGTGCGCGAAATCAGTCGCAGAAGCGGCCAAGTGTGGAACTGGGCAGTGCTCGCATCTGCGAGGCCGCATGTGCGAAGGGTTGGCGTAGAAGTAGAAAAGGGTGAGGAAATCGGGCAGCGCAGGTGCGGAGTTTTATCCGCAAGTGCGGAGTCGCATCCGTGCTTGGCTCTCCGTAGAAGCGGCCTAGCTCGCAAATGCACCCATTTGTCCGCAGAAGTGAGGGTCGCAGGTGCGACCCCTTGTCCGTAGATACGGAAATCGACTGGGCAGAACCTTAAAATTGGAGGGTTCAACATTTTCACCCATTTTCAGATTTTGAAGTTCGGGTTGGGCGATTTTGGAGAGGAAATTTTTCACACAACTTGGGGTAAGTGTTCTTAACTCCCTTGTGATTATATTCCATGAATTAATCTTCATTTTTGGTGTAAGATTATTGAATCTTCAAGAGAAATAGAAGGAATTTTCTATAATGTCATAAAACGAATTTTTCAAGTTTGAATACCGTTTTGGAGTTGGATTTGGGTGAAATTAGTATGGTTGAACTTGTAATTAGATGGGTTGTGGTATTTTATGAGTTTCGTCGGATTTCGAGACGTGAACCCCACAGGTAATTTTTGGGGCGTAACTTTAGATGTTATGGAAAATATTAGAATATTAGCGTTTTGATATGGAATTAATTCTTATAAATTTTGTGGACTGAGTCAAATTAATTGTGACTAGATTCGAGCCGTTTGAAAGTTGATACGCGCAGAATGGAATTTCTGGAGCATTGCTTAGCTTGCTCGATATTGGATTTGACTTGTTCGAGGTAAGTAACTCTTCTAATCTTGGAGCTGAGGGTATGAACCCTGAATATATGTATTATGTAAATCGTTGGGAGGTGACACACATGCTAGGTGACGGGCGTGTGGGCGTGCACTATAGAAATTGTGACATAATTATTTCTATGGAATTTTGTAGTTAAATAATTCTTGGCATTTTCCATGCAGTTTTATGTGTTAAAGAAATTGAGCTGAAAAGCATATTAAAAATCATGTTGAGGCTATGTGCCAGTATTATTGGGACCCACGAAGGTCATATTGCTGTGGATTATTTGTTTAAATTGAAAATTCATACTCAGTCATATTCATTTCATTGCATATCATATCTCAGTCTCTGTTGTTATTTATTGATACATCATATCATTATTTTGGACTATTCTCATGACATTGTGAGCCCATGAGAGAGAGACTGGAGAGATTGATGACTGAGGGAGGCCGAGGGCCTGATTGTGAGGATATTTTATAGATCGGGGCTGCCCGCCTTCAGCAGGACTTATTGGCTTCTTATTGCACATGAGTTGGCCGTGCAACACGTGACTTGGCCGTGCGGATCCTTATATTATTATTGCACGTGAGTTGGCCGTGCAGCACGTGAGTTGTTCGTGCAGATCCAGATAATTATATTATGGCACGTGAGTTGTCCGTGCTTATAGCCCTTGGGCTCCTAAATAGCGCTTGGGCTGTAGGCGCCCCTCATAAGTCTGTACATTCCCCAGTGAGTGCAGTCGACTATAAATAGGGATCAGGCTGCACGCCGCAACAGGTATTGTATAGCGCTGAGTGATTGAGTGTGCTGAGCACAGTGAGAGAGAATATGACACAGTGAGATTTAGTACTCTGAGAGTGTGAGTACATGAGTACAATCTCTGAGATACATTGCATTGACATGCACACATGACATATATGCATAGAGATCTGTTTTCCTCATGATATACGGTATCATTCATGATTTCTCACACATGTTGACAGATGGACATAGTGATGCATTTGTTTTACACTGGTTATCTGAAAAGAAATGAGATATTTTATTTATTATTGAAAGGATTGTGAAATTTTTTTTGTTTTTAAACTTATTTACATTTTTTGTAACTTTGGCAAAAGATTTGAATTTTCACTGATGTACTTGAAAGGAAGGACTATTATTGCTGAAATCATGATGTGACAGAGCATTTTATCTCTGAGTTACTTCTGGTATTATTTGCTTTATGTCATTATTAACTATTGTTGATTAGTGGTTTTGGACCCGACCTTGGTAGAAGCTCGTCACTACTTTCAACCTAAGGCTAGGTTTGTTACTTACTAAATACATGGGGTCGGTTGTACTGATACTACACTTTTTCATATTGCGTGCAGATGTTGGCTGCTGTTGTTACTGTGCTTGATGGTTGCGGGATTTGAAGATGTACCTGCGTTCACGTTGTAGCTGCCTCTTATTCAGGGCAGCCTTAGATTTATATAAGCTCTGTTTATGTACTATTCAAACAAACTATGTATTTATTTCATTTTCGCTTTGTATACTCTATTCTTAGAAGCTCATGATTTGTACTACCAGTTCTTGGGGATTGTATAAGATCATGATCTTTATTCACTTAAATTGATTTAATAATTATTATTGAAATTTGGTTAGTTGGAAATCGGCTTACCTAACGGGATGGGTTAGGTGCCATCACGACTAGTTGGATTTTGGGTCGTAAAAAGGTGGTATCAGAGCTCTAGGCTCATAGGTTCTACAAGTCATAAGCAAGTGTCTAGTAGAGTCTTGCAGATCGGTATGATGACGTCCATACTTATATTCGAGAGGATACATGGCATTTAGGATATATACTTCCTATTTTTCTTTCCTTATCATGCGAGATTGATTCAGCTTGAGACATAAATTCTTTGAATTCCTTCCACGTATTCGTATGCGCACATGAGTGCTCGGTATCAGTTGTGCATCGCCGGCTTGTGATTCTATGAACAAGGTTAGAGGTGAGTATTCTGTGTTTTAGTGATGGGCCAGTCTGGAGGACTTGAGGCCATGGTTAGACCGTAGCTTGAGCTCGGTAGCTTCAGTTGTAACCTGTACAGCTGGACTCATATGTCCGGTAATGACCCTACAGGGGAATTTGTGGCTCGATGAGCGATGAAATGGATTTGTGATGAGTATGATGTAACTGCGGGATGTGTTAAGACAATTTGAATGTGACAAGAAGTGTTTTCTTAAAATGTAAAAGATGGTCGTTGGGTGCTTGATTTTCATTTTGATGTGACGTACAGTCTCGAGTGTGAATGTTTTGAAGGATCGTTCACGTTGTTAAATTGTGGGACAAATTAAATTCTCATGTCTTGTTAATGAGTTTGAACTCAGAAAGATTAAGTGATTGCATAGTAATTGTGGTCGTGAAAGGGTATAACAAGATACCAGTTTGAGGCAAAGCAGGAGGGCTAGCCCCTGCGGAGTAATCTACGTAGGAGTATTCCTTATTATGTGAGTAGAGAGTTTCTTTTCTGCCGACGGGGTGTATGGGTGGAGATTTGAAACTGAATCTGGTTGAGAAAGTTGACTTGTGTGTTAAGAGGATGAATATGAGCTTAGCAGATGATTGAGGTACTTTTATGGTTGGCATTGTATGAATTTGGGAAGAAGTTTCATTGGACTGACTTTGGCATTATGGAAGTAAGAGAGTATTGGTATTGTGAGTTATGGAATGTTTTAATCTATGACTTCGAGCCAAGTGGGGAAGTCTGCTATTGACAATTTGATTTCATGGTTAGGTGTTAAATTTTAATTTTGGTCTGAGGTATACTTGTGGGTTAGCTATGACTTGCAGAAGTTGAGATCGAGGATGACTCAAATAAGGAAATTCCTGGTTAAGGATTATATTGCACATATGAGTATATGAAATTCGCGGGATGAGTGAGTTATTATTGGGGAATGATGTAGTCCACACGGAGTATGAATTTGATATGTGATGTTAAAGTAGAGTTACTTCTTTGAGTGTTGTTGTGCTAATGGGGCACGTATCTTTTGGCCTATTTGAGCGGTGCAATTAAATTTAAGCAAAGTGGGTGACTCCCGAGAAAATTCTAGTGGGTATGAGAATTATATATAGCAATTGAGAAAGTTTCCGGACTTGCGTATGGTTAAAATCTGAGATTTTTGTTTGATGGTGCCTGGACTTGCAGGAATTCTGCATGACTATGGATTCTACACTTTTATATAAGGAAGGTAAGAAGAACAATTTCAAATTCACATAAGGTATTCTCAGAGTAAGGGTTACAGTTGTAGTAGTTTTGAAGGTGCTTAAGAAGAGTACAATTGCTTATGGGCCGTAGGGCATTGTGGTTCTATGTTAGGTTGTGCAAATAGATTCCAAAGTATTCTAGATAGTTTCTACCGGTGTGAAAAACATGTTGTGTATTGAGATTTCCTTCTGGAAAGAAGCAAGAGAAAGGTTTCTAACTAAAATGGTATGTAAATTATTAGCGACTCAAAGTTGATAATAAGATTTTTGTGCCTTTCACATGATGGCAAGATAGATGTTATGTGTTGTACGAAAGCTAGATTTTCATGTACAAGGTGGCAGTACAGTCTTAAAGAGAAGGTAATGAATGTTGGACAACATGGATGGTTTCAAATAACTAGATGAATACTATTACTACTTGGTATTGTATGAGAAAGGAGCGGACTTCAGAAGGCGCATTGTATTTTGACCTACAGATGTATAAATTAGTATTGTTGTACTTACATGGTTAATAGACTGCTGATATTCAAATTTTGTCAAGTGGTACAGAAGAACTTTCAAAGTATTTCTCGTGGGATGATCGTGTATGAGAGAGGTGTTAGGCATTCGGACGGTAGAGATAGAATCAAATATGGTGATTCGCGTGTTCTATAGATTTGGAGATTGGGAGTTCCCAGGAGCAGATTGTTTCATGGTTGTGGACTGTGAAGTTGTGGCCGGAGCTAGCCGGATGATGAAACGTGTTATGATTCAGTTATTATGGATTTTAGAGGGATTTTTATCTATTTGTGGGTAACTCGAGTTGATTTGGGGGTCCATAGGTAGGCCCAATTAAGATGTGTATTCTACACCGAGCCGGAATGGTTGGCTCCATACTGCTATTATTGAGGGATGTGTCATTCGATTGATGTTGAACTTATTCGTGTTCTAAAATGATATGTGAGTTACTCCTTTATGCTACGAGGAGTTGTGATCCATTGATTATGTGCACAGATGATGCGGTTCTATTTGAGCCTTATAGCGGAATTTGAGCGTGATAAGTATTTGGATATTGCATGATCGATTGCGTAATGGTTATGTTCTTTTAGGTTTTGTGTGGTATTTTTGTCATTTGCCTCTCTGTGGTTATTGATTTTGAGCGGGGTGGCTCGAGGTATATATTATGGACCAACGTTTGGATGGGGTCACGCATTGCAGCAAAATTATGTTAAGGTATGAACCTTGTGTTATGATCGGGTGATAGTTCTACGGTGTATGATGAATTTTTAGCATTTCGTTGTGGTGGTACTTGTTAATCTGGCGGGGCAGTTCTCTCATTTGAGTCATTTTTCATGACTGGGGTACATTTGAATTGTTGCGTATTGGTGCACGGATGGCACGAGTTGTGGCTCTGAGTTATATTGGTGAGGCATGTCTATGGAACAGTTTTGTTTAGTAATATAAGGTCATTGGACCTAGAATGGGTACTATCAGGTTTGATTTTGGTATATTCAGGAGTATAATATTGAAAGTCGGCTCAGAAAGCGATCATGGTTCTAGTTGGAGCAAGAGAGCTCCGTGACTTGTTGATCTGGTAAGTGGTCATGAAATTTCACGTGTTTCTTTTATTATCAACAGTGTACGAAGGTTTTGGGATGAGGTTTGGTTCGATATGGGTTTAATACTAGTATGCGGTTGGTTTTGGAATAGTCACTGCGATCAGGAATGGTGCTACGAGTATGCGAGTTGTGTAGTATGTTGGTTGATTATATCCGTGGTTATAGTTATAGCTCGATACAACTTGTTCGGACTTATACGGTGTGTAAATGTAAGATTTGTGTCTTGAAAGAAATTTTAAAGGTTGGAAATTAAACTCCAAGGTTTATGGGTTAAGGTTAAATTAATAATTTTCAGTTGCATTGTGTAGTCAAGACTTATGTGGGATAGGGTGACGTGGATTCACCCCCGGGTACGTGTGTGGTAAGATGGAACAATGATTTGATAGCTTTAAAACAACTCTTGGCACGTTCGAGAACGAACATATGTTTAAGTAGGGGATAATGTAACGACCCGGCCGGTCGTTTTGAGTATTATAACCCCGTTTTCCCATTTACTGCTGAAATTATATTTTACAGTTGTTGTGTGAATTGCCGGGGTAATTGGTTCGGGTCTGGTGAGGTTTTTGGAATGAATTGGAACACTTAGTTCCAAGGTTTAAATCTTAAGTTAAAATAGTGACCGGATGTCGACTTATGTGTAAACGACCCCGGAATGGAGTTTTGATGATTCCAATAGCTCCTTATGGTGATTTTGGACTTAGGAGCATGTCCGAAATTTTTTTTTGAAGTACGTAGTGGAATTTGGCTTGAAATGCCGAAAGTTAAATTTTTGGGAAGTTTGACCTGGGGGTTGACTTTTTGATATCGGGGTCGGAATCCGATTCTGAAAATTTGAATAGGTCCATAATGTAAAATGTGACTTGTGTGCAAAATTTGAGGTCAATCGGACAAGATTTGATAGGTTTCGGCGTCGTTGTAGAATTTGGAAATTTCAAAATTTATTAGGCTTGAATCCGCGTGTAGTTCGTATCTTTGAGGTTGTTTGATGTGATTTGAGGCCTCGAGTAGGTCCGTGGTGTGTTTTAGGACTTGCTGGTGTATTTGGACGGGGTCCCAAGTGGCTCGGGTGAGTTTCGGATGTTTAACGGATCAAATTCAACTTGAAACATTTGTGGAACTGCTGCCTACTGGTGTGATCACACCTACAAAGCTTTTGATCGCAGGTGTGAAGCCGTATGTGCGCGAAATCAGTCGCAGAAGCGGCCAAGTGTGGAACTGGGCAGTGCTCGCAGGTGCGAAGAATTTGCCCACATCTGTGAGGCCGCTTGTGCGAAGGGTTGGCACAGAAGCAGAAAAGGGTGAGGAAGTCGGGCAACGCAGGTGCGAAATTTTATCCGCAGGTGTAGAGTCGCATCCGCGCTTGGCTCTCCGCAGAAGAGGCCTGGCTCGCAAATGCGCCCATTTATCCGCAGAAGCGAGGGTCGCAGGTGCGACCCCTTGTCCGCAAATGCGGAAATCGACTGGGAAGAACCTTAAAATTCTAGGGTTCAACATTTTCACCAATTTTCAGATTTTGGAGCTCGGGTTGGGTGATTTTGAAGAGGAAATTTTCCACACAACTTTGGGCTAACTGTTCTTAACTCCCATGTGATTATATTCTATGAATTAATCTTCATTTTTGGTGTAAGATTATTGAATCTTCAAGAGAAATAGAAGGAAATTTCTATAATGTCACAAAACGAAAATTTCAAGTTTGAATATCGATTTGGAGTCGGATTTGGGTGAAATTAGTATGGTTGAACTTGTAATTGGATGGGTTGTCGTATTTTGTAAGTTTCGTCGGATTTCGAGACATGGGCCCCACAGGTAATTTTTGGGGCATAATTTCGAATTTTATGAAAAATATTAGCGTTTTGGTATGGAATTAATTCTTATAAATTGTGTGGACTGAGTCAAATTAATTGTGACTAGATTCGAGTCGTTTGGAAGTTGATACGCGCAGAATGAAATTTCTGGAGCATTGCTTAGCTTGCTCGATATTGGATTTGGCTTGTTCGAGGTAAGTAACTCTTCTAATCTTGGAGCTGAGGGTATGAACCCTGAATATATGTATTATGTAAATCGTTGGGAGGTGACGCATATGCCAGATGACGGGCGTGTGGGCGTGCACTATAGAAATTATGACATAATTGTTTTTGTGAAATTTTGTAGTTAAATAATTCTTGGCATTTTCCATGCAGTTTTATGTGTTAAAGAAATTGAGCTGAAAAGCATATTAAAAATCATGTTGAGCCTATGTGCCAGTATTATTGGGACCCACGGAGGTCATATTGCTGTGGATTATATTTTTAAATTGAAAATTCATACTCAGTCATATTCATTGCATTGCATATCATATCTCAGTCTCTGTTGTTATTTATTGATACATCATATCATCATTTTGGACTATTCTCATGACATTGTGAGCCCATGAGAGAGAGACTGGAGAGATTGATGACTGAGGGAGGCTGAGGGCCCGATTGTGAGGATATTTTATAGATCGGGGTTGCCCGCCTGCAGCAGGCCTTATTGGCTTCTTATTGCACGTGAGTTGGCCGTGCAGCACGTGACTTGGCCGTGCGGATCCTTATATTATTATTGCACGTGATTTGGCCGTGCAGATCCTTATATTATTATTGCACGTGAGTTGGCCGTGCAGCACGTGAGTTGCTCGTGCAGATCCAGATAATTATATTATGGCACGTGAGTTATCCGTGCTTATAGCGCTTGGGCTGTAGGAGCCCCTCATAAGTCTGTACACCCCCCAGTAAGCGCAGTCGACTATAAACAGGGATCGGGCTATACGCCGCAGCAGGTATTGTATAGCGCTGAGTGATTGAGTGTGCTGAGCACAGTGAGAGAGAATGCGACACAGTGAGATTTAGTACTTTGAGAGTGTGAGTACATGAGTACAATCTCTGAGATACATTGCATTGACATGCACACATGACATATATGCATAAAGATGTGTTTTCCTCATGATGTACGGTATCATTCATGATTTCTCTCACATGCTGACAGATGGGCATAGTGATGCATTTGTTTTACACTGGTTATCTGAAAAGAAAATGTGATATTTTATTATTATTGAAAGGATTGTGGAAATATTTTTGTTTTCAAACTTATTCACATTTTTGGTAACTTTGATTAAAGATTTGAATTTTCACTGATGTACTTGAAAGGGACTATTATTGCTGAAATCATGATGTGACAGAGCATTTTATCTCTGAGTTTCTTCTGGTATTATTTGCTTTATGTCGTTATTAACTGTTGTGGATTAGTGGTTTTGGATCCGACCTTGTAGAAGCTCTTTACTACTTTCAACCTAAGGCTAGGTTTGTTACTTACACAGTACATGGGGGTGGTTGTACTGATACTATACTTCTGCACATTGCATGCAGATGTTGGCTGCTGTTGTTACTATGCTCGATGGTTGCGAGATTTGATGATGTACCTGCGTCCACGTTGTAGCTGCCTCTTGTTCAGGGTAGCCTTAGATTTATATAAGCTCTGTTTATGTACTATTCAAACAGACTATGTATTTATTTCATTTTTGCTTTGTATACTCTATTCTTAGAAGCTCATGATTTGTACTACCAGTTCTTGGGGATTGTATAAGATCATGATCTTTATTCACTTAAATTGCTTTAATAATTATTATTGAAATTTGGTTAGTTGAAAATTGGCTTACCTAACGGGATGGGTTAGGTGCTTTCACGACTAGTTGAATTTTGGGTCGTGACATAATCATATTTTTTTTATATTATTAGGTCACTTAAAAGATACTAACTATAAGTATTTTTTTCATAATAAGTGAGTAGATTAGCAATATGAAGAATAAGGTACCTGCTACAACTAGTTAAAATACTTTAAGGGGTCGTTTGATAGGATATATTAGTTAAAATAATACATATATTAACTTTGGTATTATTAATCCCTTTTTTGATAGTGTTTTTCAACTAATATATAATTAATACTTGCATTAGTTATACATCATATTTAGTACTATTTTTATACATAGCAAATTATGGCATTAACAATAGCATGGTTTTTAATACATGAATAAGCATGTATAAAGATAGAATTACCCTTTCAAAATCTTTAATACACCAAATCAAACAGTCGATAAGAAATAATCTCAGTATAACTAATTTTATTATAACCAATCGTGTTACTAATCTCAACATTACCATTCATCCTATTCGGTATTGTTCTTATACATTGTAACAGACGACCTGTAATAATGTAAACAAATTTACGCAACAATATATATAAGTCAAATCTTAAAATAATACATAGAGTTGTAGTGCTTACAAAAAGCATATATTCTTAACCAACTAGCATACTTTTCTTCTTTTTTCCTATAAAGATTGCTTGTGTCGTACAAGAAAGATGTGAAAAATGTATATGCTCCGATAAGTATAAGAATTTGGAGCTGCCTTTTGAACATAAAAACAAATCGACAAAATTTATGAAAAGATGATAATTCCTAAAGAAAGAGCACTCACTAAATCTTTGTGGTTGCTCGAATATCCGTACCAACCAGTGCATGGTCCACTGAAAGCATATATACTTTAAGAGATGAATAATTAATCCCGAAATTAAATTTGAGATTGAATTTATTTTTATATTTAGTTGGTATAAAATCGTGGTATAACTAATTTCAAGATTAGTTATCCCGGGATGATAGTATTTTTTTATCCTTATGGGAGGGTAAGATAACTAATTCCAAAATAACTAATCCGAGATAACTAATCATGAGATAACTTATTTTTCAACGAAACGACCCTAAGGTCTTTTGGTTTACCACACTAACAAAAAATATATTCCAACATAAATTTTGCATAATTCCTTGTATGTTTAATTGTAAAAAAACAATTATTGCATAATTTAATACAGCATTTGGCTGTCTTTATTAAGTCCCAAACTGTCAATATCCCACATAAAGTATATTGAAATATGCGTATTATTTTGTGAGGGATAAAAAGTGAAATAAAGATATATATATTAGCTATACATAAAAAAGAGTAACTAAATAAAGGAATTCAAAGAATTAATTCCTATATAACAATCCTTTCATTATTGTTCACTGCATAAAAATAATCTTGCATAATTAGTCCGTGAATTAAACAATCCCTTAGTTGACAAAGAAGAACATTAAGTTAGAGCTAATTCTAGTTCTGCAAATCTTTGTTTGTTTTTTCAACTTCTATTGGATTGATTTAAGCAACTCTTTTATTACACATAATGATGTGGTGGTATATGGTTCGAATGTCTCCACCTTTATTTAGAAGTTTCCATTTTCGTGTTTGTGAATGGAGAATCTTTTATTAGGGAGTATCTTGCATCTTCAGTATGTCTAATTGACGCAAAATTAAATTAATTGGATCAATGAATTTCAGATATTAAATAATCTAAACGGAAAAAAAATCTATTTTTTGGGTTCAATATACCTAGGTCTCAACTTACCCTTATTTCCGAACCTCATTACACCTTTCATAGGTGAAACCCGGAGTAATATTCTTTCTCCAACCATTAATGCAATATCACGAACTTTACAGTCGGCATAACCCTTTTGCCTGGACTGAGCTGTGCGAAGTCGATCCTGAATAACCTTGACCTTATCCAATGAATCCTGTACCAAATCGGTACCCAACAACCGAGCCTCTCCCGGTTCAAACCAGCGAACTGGCGAAAGATATCGCCTTCCGTATAATGCCTTATATGGATCCATCTGAATGCTCGATTGGTAGCTATTATTATAAGCAAACTCCGCAAGTGGCAAGAACTAATCCCAAGAACCTCCAAAGTCTATAACACAAGCGCGAAACATATTTTCCAATATCTGAATAGTGCGCTCTGACTGTCCGTCTGTCTATGGATGAAATGTTATACTCAACTCAACTCGCGTGCCTAATTCACGCAATACAGCCCTCCAAAAGTGTGAGGTAAATTTTGTACCTCAATCTAAAATAATAGACACGGGCACACCGTGTAGGCGGACAATCTCACAAATGTAAATTTCAACTAACCGCTCTGAAGAATAGGTAACCGCCACTGGAATGAAATGTGCTGACAATTTAGACACTGAGCTACATATGCAACTATATCCTTCTTCATTCTCCTCCACTAGTAATGTTGTCGTAAATCTTGATATATTTTGGTGGCTCCTTGATGAATAGAATATCTTGAACTGTGTGCCTCTTCAAGAACTAATTCACGAAGCCCGTCAATATTAGGCACACAAATACGACTAAGCATTCGCAGAATTCCATTTTCCCCTATAGCAACCTATTTGGCATCACCGTGCCACACCGTGTCCTTAAGGATAAGCAAATGAGGATCATCATATTGCCGCTCTTTGATGCGCTCATATAAAGAAGATCGAGCGACTGTGCAAGCTAAAACCCGACTGGGTTTCGAAACATCTAACCTCACGAACGGATTAGCCAACGTCTGAACATCTGAAGCTAACGGCCTCTCACTAATCAGAATATACGCAAGACTGCCCATACTCACAGCCTTTCTAATCTAAGCATCGACCACCACATTGTCCTTTCCGGGGTGATACAAAACGATGATATCATGGTCTTTCAGTAACTCCAACCATCTTCTTTGCCTCAAATTAAGATCTTTTTGTTTGAACAGATACTGAAGGCTACGATGATCAGTAAATACCTCACACGAGACACCGTAGAGGTAATGCCTCCAAATCTTTAGCGCATGAATAATGACTGCCAATTCTAAGTCATGAACAAGATAATTCTTCTCGTGAACTTTCAACTGCTGCGATGCATATGCAATCACCATGCCATCTTGCATTAATACTGCACCAAGCCTAATGTGAGATGCGTCACAATATACCGTATACGATGCTGAACCTGTGGGTAATACCAACACTGGTGACGTAGTCAAAACAGTCTTGAGCTTCTGAAAGCTCAACTCACACTCATCTGACCATCTGAATGGGACACCTTTTTGGGTCAGTCTGGTCAATGGTCTTGCTTTAGATGAAAACCCTTCCACGAACCGACGATAGTAACCTGTTAAATCCAGGAAAGTCCAGATCTCTGTAACTGAAGTAGGTCTAGAACAATTCTGAACATCCTCTATCTTCTTAGGATCCACCTTTATGCTCTTTGTAAAACTACCCTTCTATAACTTCCATGTAGAATCTCTAATAAGATCACCAATAATAAGTTTAAACATTTTGACCTTAATGTACTACTACTTGGACCGAGATAGAAAATTCAACTCTTAACCTCTTAGATTACTTTCAAGGAAAAACTATTAGGTATCCTTTTGCTGAAAGTTTGGACACAAATCTATGCTAATTTAAGCGTTATATCGCTAGTAAGAGACTAGAATATATGAAATAAGCTATAATTACGGATTTCTTTCATCAATCTTGAAATAATTTAATCTTTTAATAGCTTTAAAATATATTCTTTAGAGTTTAAATCTTTATACATTTGGACATTTGGTTACAAATTTATTAAGAATATGTTAGATTTTTAAATATTTAATTAGTAAAAATTTACTTATCTTTTGAGCATTTAGATTTGAATAATTTTCTTTTCTTTTATATGTAACATTAAAAAAATTGGTTTTTGGATAATTTTGTTTATAACACCCAAAATATATTTAAACATCAAATGTTGTTATAGGTATATAACAATCATTCACTATAAAAGCCAAAAAGTATCGGAACAAACTGTAAAAACAGTATTTAACCTATCCAACTTCAAGTATCATAATTGAGCCTAAAAAGCAGTATTTAAAGATTCTCAATAGTTAAGGGGCCTTTTGTATTTCTATATACGATTGCGAAGATGAAGCTAATAATCAAGAATATGCTCACTAATCACAACATGAGCAATGCCAGATTGAAGGACATAATTGAGGAAACGATACTGATTATAAGCCAAGCAAATGCTAACCCTAATTATTGCTACAGAGAAGCTAATCAAGTAGTTGATCGATTGACCAAAAATATATCTACTAAGGGAGAATCTTCTATAACTTTTACCTTTCAGAACATTCCTAGAGAGGCAAAGGACCCCTTTAATCTAGATAAGTGGCAATTGCCTAGCTTCAGAATTAGATATGATAAGGCAAATTTCTATGTTAGTTAATTGTTCATTGATATGAACTGGAAGGATAAAGAACTTCTTAGTCCAATTTTTCAAAAGGAAAAAAATCAAGAATTTATGGCCCTTAATCAAATTGGAAAAATCCAATCATTTCAAATTAATAATGACAAAAAACAATCAACATTGTCAATTTTCCTGGGTAAGGATCTCCAAGTTCGTCTTTTCTTAGATAACGAAATTCTTTACCACACTAAGGAATTAACAACATACAACTCAATTTCAATTACGGTATTTAGAAAATCTAATTAATTAATCAAAAACTAAAGTGTTTACCCGAAAAATGGATAGAGTTGAATTTATACGTAGTTCCAAGGATATGTGGCGTAACTTAATACAAATTGTAAGGATAAATAGAAATATAAATATGGATTGCAAAGAATGCGAAGTAGATAAGGTTGTAAGGAACAATAAATCTTAGGACTCAACAAATAGAATTAATTTAAGAAATCTGAAAGAACAATTCTTTACTGTGGAAGAATATAGCGTTTTTATTACAATGTAAGCCTCAGAAAAACTTGTCTTTCATAAATGATAACCATGCCCTTTTATAATAGAGGGACCTTGCTCTAAGCATAATAAAAAATACTCAGTGGGAGACCCATAATAAACCAACTTTTCCACAATTTCTATCAAGATTCTCGCTAGTGGGATTGCAATGGCTTTTGTCTGTGAGCTCGATCTTGCCTTGAGACTTCGATCTTGGTTTGAGCTCGATTCTGACTCGAACTCTCGATCTTGGCTCGAGCTCGATTCTGACTCGAGCTCTCAAATTGATTCGGGGTCAATGTTGGTTGGTCTCTGGATGATAGCTTTACTCTGCGTCATAGTTCGATTTGGACTAGCGCTCGAAACGATGTCTAACTCAACATGGATCGGTCCCTCGGGTTCGAGGCTTGTTTGTTCCATCTTTGGAGTCTCAG
Organism: Nicotiana tomentosiformis; assembly: GCF_000390325.3. Lineage (NCBI taxonomy): Eukaryota > Viridiplantae > Streptophyta > Magnoliopsida > Solanales > Solanaceae > Nicotiana > Nicotiana tomentosiformis. The sequence goes on from NC_090816.1 coordinate 26,451,266, forward strand.
TTCGATCGACTATTGTTCGAACTCGATCAGACGTGCAAAGGCCGAAATATATTTCGACCGTATACAGATAGTCCCCTCATTTTTCAGGAAGAATGTAGTGATAAACGATGTGATTTTTTAACGGCTTGATCGGATTATAACCTGACGTCCCCATCGGGCTTGATCATGACGCATGTGATGGGTGTCCCTTAGGTTTAGTCTTTCAAGGCATTTAATGCATGCCATACGGTGGTCGGCCACCGTTGATACTGAACCTCCATTGCTTAAACCTATAAATAACCCTTCCTCTTACCATTTAACACTTTTACATCTTTAATCTTCCAAACTTTCCAAGTCCCTTTTCGTATTTTCTGATTTACCCGCCAGTCTGTGATTTCCCAAAAGCCCCCCTTCAATTCTACCAAATCTTTGTCACTTTCTTTTATTCCTCACTTTTGAACTCAAAAATGGCGAAAACATCACAAACCATTCCTCAGAAAGAGAAGGCTTCATCTTCACAGTGTGCCGCCGATGAGACACCGGCAGAACCACGGCCTGAGGAGTGTGTTCCCGGGGCATGTGTTCTTACTTCAGATTTTAAGGTCGATAAAGGTTCATCGGTCCCTGGCCGGTGTGAACCGGTATCGAGGTACATGTGTTCGATAACCGAGAAGCACCTCAAACAGCTAAAGAAGGATTGCAATTGGGGTGAAAAAGAAATAATAATTCCTACCCCTAACGAGGATATCATTTCTTACGTGAAAGGGTTTTTGAATGTGTATACTTACCCTTTCACTTTAGGTCCCATCGATTCCGTTATTATTGACTTTTGTCGTCAATACCAGGTAACCCTAGGCCAGGTCCATCCTTCTTTTTGGTGGATCATCATCCTGATCCGATATTTTGTGAGCAAAATCGAGGGGATGCCGTTCACCCTCGACCATCTTATCTGATTGTACCGTCCTCGATGTTTTCGAGGAGAGTTAATAAAACTTCAGCGTCGGGCTACCAAGGCTCTGTTCTCGAGCATTGACGAGGACAGGGATCAGGGTTGGATGGGCAGGTTCGTTCGAGTGAGGACTTCGGACCTGATTCCGGCTGAAAAGATGCCATTTCCTGAGGAATGGAATATGAAACGTAAGTGTGATCCTGCTATTACTTCTACTTTGTGATGTAGCGGTTCCCTAGATGCCCGGAGAAGTTCCCGATCTCAAGAACTGAGCACGAGCTCTTGTTTCGACCTCCACATACGCCGAGCGCTCATGGCGTGATTTGTCAAAGGGTCGATGAGAGGCAAAAAATCATGGTAAGCCCATTTCTCGTACTCTTTGATAATTTGAATGAGGTGATTTTCAAATATTTTATTAAGACTTTTCATATGTAGGTTTGGGTAAAGACGCGGTTTTGAGGCCTTTGTCCAACGAGGAAGAAATCTTGGCCTCTGTCCAAAAATCGGTGAAGGGAAACAAAAGGAAAAAAGGCCCCCGTTCCTGAAGACCCAAAACTGAAGAAGAGGATGGCTCATAAGCAGAATAAGAAAGTCATTCCTTTGACCGTAGAATCAGTTCTGCGTCTAAGGGATGAAGATGAAGAAGAATAAAATGATGGGTCCGAGCTGGCGGCCCAAACGAAGAGAACCACCGATGCCCCATCGGCAGCTGGATCAATGATGCTTCGCGAGGCTCTACCTCGAACTGAGGATATACCGGAGAAAGATTTGGGTAGAGTCCCCGAATTATCGGAGATCGAAGACGCATCTCACCGGAGCCAACGGGCAGGGGATATGACTGAAGGGGCCCTCGAATCCCTTCGAACCAAAGAGAATGCTCCAGGTGATTCATTTGGGGCAGCAGCAATCGAAGATCCGCCTACCTTTCCCACTTTTTCTGCTTGGGTGATTCGGGAAGCCCAAGCTCTAGGGGCCCTCGATCTAGACAGGACTCACGATGGAGAGGATCCCTTTCGTGACCTGTTTACCGGTATCGAGGACGTTGCCGGTACTAGTGATGAATCGGATCTTTTTCATGGGGTGCGACAGGCTTTGAATCAGGTAAGCTTTTAAAATTATTTTGTCGGTACTATCTTTATGTTTACTTTTCGTTAACTTTGTTCCTTGTATCTTTATAGGCAGCGGCAGTTCATCGAGAAACATGTTCTCGGTCTCAAAACGAGCTGCGTCGATATGAGGCCGACCTTCAACAGGTTACTGATGAGAGGAACTCCCTAAGACTTCTCTTAGGGCAGAGAGAAGAGGAAATAAAAGACCTCCGAGCTGAGTTGGCCAATGCGTACCGAGATCAGACCGATTTGTCTGAGCAGATAATGATACTTTTGAAAGCCTATGGGCTTGATACTGGAACGATAACTAACATTTCGGTCTCATAACTGCGGCAAAAAATCGAGATGATCGGGAAGCTTCGTGAGGAGGTCGACGTAATAAAAATGGAGTCTTTGCAGTGGAAAGAAGGTACTGCAAAGAAGGTATGGACCGTTTTGCTGCAGAAAAAGAAACTACTCGAGCCCAGTTATCATCAGCCGAAACCCAACTTCAAAAAATGAAGGAAAAAGGCTTGGTTCAAGCAAGAAGAATAGAGGAGCTTTAGGCTCGGTTGGCCTCTATACTTGCCAAGGCCGGAACTGATGCCGAGAAAGCAAAAGCCGATGCAGATGCACTCGTGGCCATCTTTCGGGCCGATGCTGAAGCTGCCCAGGTCCAAGCAAGAGAGGCAGCTGAGACCGCCGATATTCGAGCACATCGGGTCACCGAACTAGCTAAATGCCGATCCCGAAGGGAAACCCTCGAGGAGATCCATGCTGGTGGTTTCGATCTTGCTGAAGAAATAAAAAGGGCCAAAGAGCTCTACGCCGATGCTGAAGCTCTGGTTTTCGATGATGATGATGATGACAATGATGATGATGATGGGAGAAAGAGCGGATCCAAGAACGGGGGGGGGGAGGGGGGAGCCCTATGAAGAAGAGACCGCCCCTGAGGACGACCAAGAAGTTTAGTCCTTAGTTTTACGTTGTAATCAACCATGTAGATAATTTTGTATATTGATAATTTTGCCGACTTGCTTTTGTTTCGTGAAGACTTTATTCACTTCTTTATGAATGTTTTCACAAGGATCTGAACAACTTAATCAAATTTGGACTTCGCAGTCTCTATGATCGATCGAGATATAGAGATATAGCCCGTAGGCGTAATGGTCGAGTGAGTGCTTGCTCGAATTTGAAGAAATATAGCCCGTAGGCATAATGGTCGAGTGAATGCTTGCTCGAACTCGAAATGGAAGTAGCCTGTAGGCTTATTAGTCAAGTGAATGATTCGAACTCGAAGTAATATAGCTCGTAGGCGTAATGGTCGAGTGAGTACTTGCTCGAACTCAAAATGAAAGTAGCCCATAGGCTTAGTAGTCGAGTGAATGATTCGAACTCGAAGTAATATAGACCGTAGGCGTAATGGTCGAGTGAGTGCTTGCTCGAACTCGACATGAAAGTAGCCCGTAGGCTTAGTAGTCGAGTGAATGATTTGAACTCGATGTAATATAGCCCGTAGGCATAATGGTCGAGTGAGTGCTTGCTCAAACTCAAAATAAAAGTAGCTCGTAGGCTTAATAGTCGAGTGAACGATTCGAACTCGAAGTAATATAGCCCGTAGGCATAATGGTCGAGTGAGTGCTTGCTCGAACTCGAAATAAAAGTAGCCCAGAGGCTTAGTCGTCGAGTGAATGATTCGAACTCGAATAATGTAGCCCGTAGGCGTAAAGGTCGAGTGAGAGCTTGCTCGAACTCGAAATAAAAGTAGCCCGTAGGCTTAGTCGTCGAGTGAATGATTCGAACTCGAAGTAATGTAGCTCGTAGGCGTAAAGGTCGAGTGAGTGCTTTCTTGAACTCGAAATAAAAGTAGCCCGTAGGCTTAGTCGTCGAGTGAATGATTCGAACTCGAAATAATATAGCCCGTAGGCATAAAGGTCGAGTGAGGGCTTGCTCGAACTCGAAATAAAAGTAGCCCGTAGGCTTAGTCGTCGAGTGAATGATTCGAACTCGAAGTAATGTAGCCCGTAGGCGTAGAGGTCGAATGAGTGCTTGCTCGAACTCGAAATAAAAGTAGCCCGTAGGCTTAGTCGTCGAGTGTATGATTCGAACTCGAAGTAATGTAGCCCGTAGGCTAGTAAATTGATTCTATTTGCGCAATAAATCTCCAAATAGAGGAATTTTTCTTGGGTATAATATGTCAGTAAAGAGGAGAACTTTTCCAAGTGACTACATATGTGTTCGTGTTTCGCGCCTGGGTTCGGGCCAATCTACATAATCATGGTTTGTTTGGACCATTTGGCTCTTACAACTTTTCCTATTGAAACCTTGTTATTGCGAAATAACTTTCTTGCATCTGAACTTGATGTATTTGAGGGGCCTAATGCCTCCCCAGTATTCGAGGTCGATTGTAAAGAGGCCTCGGATACTGTTGTAAGTGCAGCACGATCATTGGTTGCCTCGTTAAAAACCTTGCCAAAAAACCCATTTGGGATAAAACCGGTCTAAGGGAAAAAGAGTGCAATGCGTGCTTTTAGATCTAGGGCTTCGTATCGAAGGATCCATTTTAGCTCCTGATCAGACTTCTGCAGGGATCAGTTTTGAAATGTAAATGAATAATGGAGGGATCGTACCTTAGCAGTAGTATCGTTTAAGATATGACACATCCCAATTGCTTGATAGTTGTTTGCCGTTTATAATACCAAGCTTGTATGATCCCTTTCCGACGTTCTCGAGAACCTGATATGGTCCTTCCTTGTTCAGTCCTAGTTTTCCTTCATTTGGATTTCGGGTATTGAGGGTGACTTTCCTTAGCACTAAGTCCCCGGGCATGAAATGGCGGAGCTTGGTTCTTCGATTATAATATCTTTCGATTCGTTGCTTTTGGGCGGCCAATTGAACGAGAGCAGCTTCTTACTGTTCGTCCGATAATTCGAGGCTAGTGTTCATAGCCTCGCTATTTGATTCTTCTGTTATGTATCGAAATATGGTACTGGGTTTGCCGACTTCGACTGGTATCAATGCTTCGGACCCATATACTAAGGAAAACGGGGTTGCCCCCGTACTGGATTTTGATATCGTTCGATATGCCCAAAGGGCTTCGGGTAGGATTTCTCTCCACATTCCTTTAGCGTTGTTCAGCCTCTTTTTTAGGTTCTGAATGATGGTTTTTTCCGTTGACTCGACCTGTCCGTTCCCACTGGGGTGGTACGGTGTTGATAATATCCTTCTTATTTTGTGGTCTTCGAAGAATTTCGTCACTTTGCTGCCCACAAATTGTTTCCTATTGTCACATACTATTTCGGCGGGTATCCTGAATCGACATACGATATGATCCCAGATGAAGTCTATAACTTCTCTCTCTATTACTTTCTCGAACGCCTGTGCTTCGACCCATTTAGAGAAATAGTCAGTCATAAATAAAATGAATTTAGCTTTACCTGGTATTGATGACAGAGGGCCGACGATATCCATTCCCCATTTCATGAATGGCCATGGGGATAGGACTGAGTGAAGTTGCTCTCTGGGTTGATGGATCATTGGTGCAAACCTTTGACATTTGTCACATTTTCGAACAAATTCCTTCGCATCTTTGCCCATATCAATCCAATAATACCTTGCTCTGATTATTTTTCGGACAAATGGATCGGCACCGGAATGATTCCCACAAGTGCCCTCGTGCACCTAACGTAAGATATAATCGGTATCTCCTGGACCCAAGCATACTGCTAATGGCCCATCGAATGTCCTTCGGTATAGTGTTCCATCGGAAGCCAATGTGAATCGAGCAGCTTTGGTCCGTAGGGACCTTGAATCTTTAGGGTCCGATGGGAGCTTTCCGCTCTTTAAGTATACAATGTACTTATTTCTCCAATCCCAAGTTAAGCTTGTAGAATTTATCTCGGCGTGACCCTCTTCGATCACGGATCTCGAGAGTTGAACGACAGTCCCCGGGCTCAAGCCACCTTCCTCGACCGACGATCCCAAATTCGCAAGTGCATCGGCCTCACTATTTTGTTCTCGTGGAATATGCCGTAAAGTCCATTGTTTGAAATGGTGCAAAGTGACATGTAGCTTGTCTAAATAATTTTGCATTCTATCTTCTCGAATTTCGAAGGTTTTGTTTACTTGACTCACTGCCAGCAAAGAGTCACATTTGGCTTCAATGACTTCTGCTCCTAAGTTTTTAGCTAGCTCGACACCTGCAATCATGGCCTCATACTCGGCCTCGTTGTTAGTCAACCTGGTAGTTTTAATAGATTGCCTAATAGTGTTACCTGTGGGTGGCTTCAAAACTATGCCTAGCCCGGACCCCTTCACATTCGAAGCCCCGTCCGTAAAAATGGTCCATACCCCTGATGATGTACTCGATTTCAACAGTTCTTTTTTGACTTCGGATACAAGGGTTGGCGTGAAATCGTCCACGAAGTCTGCTAAAATTTGAGACTAGATGGTCGTATGGGGTTGATATTCGATATCGTACCCACCGAGTTCGACGGCCCATTTTGCTAATCAGCCTGATAGTTCGAGCTTGTGCAAAATATTATGAAGCAGATAAGTGGTTAATACGTATATGGGGTGACATTAAAGGTACGGTCTTAACTTTCTAGAGGCGCTTATTAGTGCGAGTGCTAGTTTTTCTAAGAGCGGATTTCTAGTTTCTGCTTCTCCTAAGGTCCGACTTATATAATAAATGGGGAATTGCGTACCTTGCTCTTCCCGAACTAGGACACCGCTCACTGCAATTTCCGATACTGCTAAGTACAAGCAGAGTTTTTCGTCTATTTTTGGAGTGTGAAGTAGTGGTGGGCTCGATAGATATCGTTTTAGTTCCTCTAATGCCTGTTGGCATTCCGGGTTCCAAGCGAAACCATTCTTCTTTTTGAGTAGAGAGAAAAATTTGTGACTCCGATCTGATGATCTCGAAATGAATCAGCCTAGGGCTGCAATCTGTCTCGTTAGCCTTTGTACAGTTTTCACCCTATCCACGATGGTGATGTCTTCGATGGCTTTGATTTTATCAGGGTTGATCTCGATTCCTCGATTCGACACCATGAAGCCGAGGAACTTGCCTGAACCGACCTCAAAAGCACATTTTTCGGGGTAGAGCTTCATGTTGTATTTCCTCAAAATCTCGAATGTTTCCTGCAAATGGGTCAAATGGTCCTCTCCGCACAGGGACTTAACTAACGGTCATCAATGTAAACTTCCATTGATTTACCTATTTGTTTTTTGAACATTTTATTTACTAGGTGTTGGTAAGTAGCCCCTGCATTTTTTAGCCCGAAAGGCATCACATTATAACAATATGTTCCATACTTGGTGACAAATGAAGTTTTTTGATTATACCCGGAATAGGCATCGAGAAAAGTAAGGATCTCGTGGCCGGTCGTGGCATCGATCATGCGATCGATGTTGGGCAGCAGAAAAGAATCTTTGGGGCATGCTTTGTTTAAATCCTTATAGTCCACACACATTCTAAGTTTGTTTCCTTTTTTAGGCACTACAACTATATTGGCTAACCATTTGGGATATTTCACCTCCCGAATGGACCCTATTTTGAGAAGTTTGGTTATCTCGTCTTTTATGAATGCATGTTTTACCTCGGATTGGGGCCTTCTCTTTTGCTTCATCGGTCTGAACTTAGGGTTCAAGCTTAGCCGATGCATCGTTATGTCCAATGGAATCCCTGTTATATCTAAATGGGACCAAGCAAAACAATCAATGTTATCGATAACTAATTGAACAAGTTTCTTCCTGAGTTCGGGGCTCAACCCCGTTCCGAAGGCTCAATCCTCAATTGTTGATTTGGTGGCGTCAGAGTCATCGGGAATCATGAAAGATCGAGGGACCCTTTGATCATCATCTTCTTCAATTTTTCGGTTATCTGGTTGGGTCGAAACCGATGTCTGTGATTGCTATTTGGTGTTCCGTTCTCTTTCTGAGCCCGATCCCTTTATTGGCGAAGGCGAGGATATTGATATCGCTTCCTCTACGGTGAACATTTCTTTTGCGGCAGGTTATTCTCTGTACACTATTTTGACACCTCTCGATGTTGGGAATTTGAGGAACTGGTGCAAGGTCGAAGGTACAGCTCTCATGTTGTGGATCCATGGCCTTCCGAAAAGGGCGTTGTATCTCATGTCGCCTTCGATCACGTGAAACTTTGTTTCCTGGATGGTTCCGGCAATGTTTATCGGTAGGATTATCTCCCCTTTGGTTGTTTCACATGCCATATTGAATCCATTTAGAACCAGAGTTGCGGGTACGATCTGGTCCTGCAGGCCGAGTTGTTCTACGACCTTCAATCTGATGATGTTGGCCGAGCTACCTGGATCGATCAACACACGTTTAACTTTAGTTTTATTCATGAGTACGGATATTACCAATGCATCGTTATGAGGTTGAATGACTCCTTATGCATCTTCATCACCGAAGGACAAAGTCCCTATGGGTGCGTAATCTTGAGTTCGAGATCGCTTTTCCCTTACAATCGATATTTTAGTGCGTTTAAGCACTGGTCACTGAGGGGTATCGGCGCAGCCGATAATCATGTGAATGACGTGCTGCGGTTCTTCTTGCTCGTTTTGCTTGCCGAAATCCTTGTTTTTAAAATGGTTCTTCGCCCTATCTCTCAGAAATTCCTGAAGGTGCCCTTCGTTAAATAACCGGGCTACTTCCTCTCTTATTTGCCCGCAATCTTCCGTTCTGTGGCCATGGGTGCCATGATATTCGCATGTTTGATTGGGATTCCTCTAGGCAGGATCGGTCTGCATGGGTCGAGGCCATTTAGTGTCTTTGATGCGTCCGATAGTTGATATGATGGCAGATGCATCAATGCTGAAATTATATTCCTATAACCGAGGTGCTTCCTTAGATTCGGCAGGCCTATCGAAACTGCTTCTGTTTATCAGCCCTCAGGAGCCATGACTTCGATCGCTTCTTTTGTTATTTTGCCTGAGGTTATGTCTCGATTCACTGACTCTGTGGCTTCCGATGTATGGTCGGTATCGATCTCCAATCAGACCTCATTCCCGATTAGTAACCCCTCGAACATCGGATTCAGACCCCAATTGATCATCTTCGACCCTAATTTTCGATTGGTACCGATTGTGCATGTCGGCCCATGTGATGGCTGCGTATTCGATCACGTTATACTTTAATCAGCATGAAGCCATCGAACTACGCTCGTTCAAACCTTGAGTGAAAGCCTGTACGGCCTAGTCATCTGTGACAGGTGGCAGGTCCATTCGTTCCATTTGAAAACGAGATACGAATTCCCTCAGCATCTCGTTATCCTTTTGTCTTACCTTGAAGAGGTCTGACTTACTTGTTGCGAATTTTATGGTGCCGGTATGTGCTTTCACAAAAGAATCTGCTAACATGGCGAACGAGTCGATGGAGTTTGGCGGTAGGTTGTGATACCAAATCATCGCCCCCTTCGAGAGGGTCTCTCCGAATTTTTTCAGCAATACGGATTCGATTTCATCATCTTCAAAATCATTGCCCTTGATGGCACATGTGTAAGATATGACATGCTCGTTGGGATCGGTCATTCCGTTATATTTGGGAATTTCTGGCATACAAAATATTTTGGAGATTGGTTTCGGAGCTACGCTCGAGGAAAAGGGTTTTTGCACGAATATTTTTGAATCCAATCATTTTATCATTGGTGGAGCTTTCAGGATCTGATCGACCCTAGAATTATAAGTTTCTACTTTTTTTATCATTGGCTTCGACTCGATTTGTGAGTTCCTCGAGTAATTTAGCAATTTCAGGAGTAGTCCCCGATTCTTGCTCATTTGACTTCATAATGGCTGGTTCCGTTCCATGAGTAATTTCTTGGGGTGGATTGGGCTCCGGCCTTCTTTGTAGCTGGGTTTGGCTCTACAACTGGGCTATTGCTGCCTGTTGGGCTTGCAACATTTCGAAAATCATACGCAAACTAACACTGTTTTCCTCGACGTTATGAGTGTCTCGAACCGCAGACCGAGTTCCACTATGGATGCTATTCTCGGGTTCAGCATGTAGGTTTGCCTCAATTGCTATATGCGAATTGATATCAATCGGCGCTCCGATTCGAGCTCCAACGGTGTTCACAAGTGGTCTTTCAGTACTGGGTGTCAAGTTGTTGTTTTCGTCTTGAAGACCGGCCCCGTTGTCGATCGGTGAAGCCATTTGATTGATGGTTATTCGTAGCTGATCCGAAATTCAAGGTGCTTTTGAAAATAAGCGCAAAACACAATGGCGTATTTTTTTTAGATTCGTATCAAATAACCGATGTTATCCTTGGCCCCACGGTGGGCGCCAAACTGTTTACCCGAAAAATGGATAGAGTTGAATTTATACGCAGTTCCAAGGATATGTGACGTAACTTAATACAAATTATAAGGATAAATAGAAATATAAATATGGATTGGAAAGAATGCGAAGTAGATAAGGTTGTAAGGAACAATAAATCTTAGGACTCAACAAATAGAATCAATTTAAGAAATCTGAAAGAATAATTCTTTACTGTGGAAGAATATAGCGTTTTTATTACAATATAAGCCTCAAAAAAACTTGTCTTTTATAAATGATAACCATGCCCTTTATAATAGAGAGAATAAAAAATACTCAGTGGAAGACCCATGATAAACCAGCTTTTCCACAATTTCTACCAAGATTCTCGCTAGTGGGATTGTAACAGCTTTTGTCTGGGAGCTCGATCTTGCCTTGAGCCTTCGATCTTGGTTTGAGCTCGATTCTGACTCGAATTCTCGATCTTGGCTCGAGCTCTCAAATTGATTCGGGGTCAATGTTGGTTGGTCTCTGGATGATAGCTTTACTCTGTGTCATAGTTCGATTTGGACTAGCGCTCGAAACGATATCCAACTCGACATGGATCGGCCCCTCGGGTTCGAGGCTTGTTTGTTCCATCTTTGGAGTCTCAGTTCGATCGACTATCGTTCGAACTCGATCGGACGTGCGAAGGCCGAAATCTATTTCGACCGTATACATAAAGTTAACATGTACTCATAATCTAGATAAGGATACCAAAATTAGATATGAGTTTGTAGTGAAAATACTTACATGAATACACACATACCTGGCGAATAAGACTTGAGAAATTATTGTGCTTGAAATACCTACGCTGCAAAGTAATTGATCAAAACATATGAGAATCGCCTGGGAGAAATGAGAGAGTGAAAGATTAAAAAGTTAGGGAAGAAACAAGTTGAAGAATACAAGGGCACTGATCAATTACTTGCAGGTAATGGAAATATTGCTCACTAAACAAAAATAAACAATAATTAGTGACAGACAAATTTTGCCGCTAAATAGCAAAATTCGTTGATTTCACAGCGAATTAGTGTCGAACTATAAAAAAAAATCTATTAGTTACGAATTATTAAGCGATAAAATTAGTGATGAATTTCCTAGCGAAATTGTTTTTAGCAGTTTTAACCATATGACACATAATTGGTACAATTCTTCTCCCTTCTTCTCACAAAATGTTCACATTAAATAGTACTCTACATGTTCCATTCATTACTAAAGCTTTGCTCTCTCTCCAAGAAGTTTTCTCAGTACTTGCTAATGCTGAAATATTATGTATGCCTAATCAGGGATTTAGTAAAATACAAAAAAAAAAAAAATAAATAAATTAAGAGGAAAACATGAAAAAAAAGAAAGAATAATACTCACACATTACAACAAAAAATGGTCTTAACGGCCAAAAAATGTTATTGCAAAAACCTTTACCAGCAATTGAGTATTTGCTATAGTATCCGGCATCGCTAAAGGTTTTACTGAATACTCCCTCTGTTTTAATTTAGATGAGATAGTTTGACTCGGCACAGAGTTTAAGAAAAAAAAGGACTTTTAAAACTTGTGATCTTAAAAGTTTAAGGGGGTAAAAGCTTTGTGGGGTCATGTCATTTGTGTGGTTACAAAAGCTTCTCATTAAGGGTAAAATGGGTAAAATAAAGAGTTTAAAGTTAAATTATTTCCAAATTTAAAAATATTTTATTTATTTTGAAACGGACTAAAAAGGAAAGTATCTCGTCTAATTTGAAACAGAGAGAGTATTAATTTTATGAGATATTGGACCATCACATGATAGCAATTTTTATGAGATATTGGACCATCACATGATAGCAAAATACAAGTGGTTCATAGTATAGTCACATGATTGCAACATTGACTGCTGGATTCCTAAATAATTATGCAAAGTTGTAATGGGGAATCCAATGTAAAGTATGAGAACAATATATTTGTGGGTTGGTTTCACTATTAAGGTAAAAGTTTCGGATGAGAATTTTCTGTGTCTCTTGTGAAGAATGCTACTTCAATATGGTCCATGATTATGATATTTTCAAACCTTTATATTCTTAGATTATTAGGACTAGGTTCACAATAGAATCAATGTCGTTTTCTTGTCTATGGCAGCTGAAATTTTGTTAGTTGTTTAAGAAGTTTAATTTTTATATACTAATCATATTTTTTTATATTATTAGGTCACTTAAAAGATACTAACTATAAATATTTTTTCATAATAAGTGAGTTGATTAGCAGTATGAAGAATAAGGTACCTGCTACAACTAGTTAAAATACATTAAGGGGTTGTTTGATAGAATATATTAGGAAAAATAATACATATATTAACTTCGGTATTATTAATCCATTTTTTGATAGTGTTTTTCAACTAATATATAATTAATACTTGCATTAGTTATACATCATATTTAGTATTATTTTTATACATAGCAAATCATTAGCAATACTATAGTTTTTTTAATACATGGATAAGCATATATAAAGATAGAATTACCCTTTCAATACCTTTAATACACCAAACCGAACAGTCGATAAGAAATAATCTCAGTATAACTAATTCCATCATAATCAATCTCAGTGTTACTAATCTCAGCATTATCATTCATCCTATTCAGTATTGTTCTTATACGTTCTAACAGACGACTTGTAATAATGTAAAAAAAATTTAAGCTGACAATATATATAAGTCAAATCTTAAAATAATTCGTAGAGTTGTAATGCTTACCAAAAGCATATATTCTTAACCAACTGCCATACTTTTCTTCTTTTTTCCTATAAAGATTCCTTGTGTCGTACAAGAAAGATGTGAAAAATGTATATGCTCCGATAAGTATAAGAATTTGGAGCTGACTTTTGAAGATAAAAACAAATCGACAAAATTTATGAAAAGATGATAATTCCTAAAGAAAGAGAACTCACTAAATCTTTGTGCTTGCTCGAATATCCGTACCAACAAGTCCATGGTCCACTGAAAGCATATATACATTAACAAAGTACTGGCCATAATGAATAATTAATCTCAAAATTAAATTTGAGATGAATTTATTTTTATATTTAGTTGGCATAAAATTGTGGTATAACTAATTTCAAGATTAGTTATTCCGGGATGATAGTATTTTTTATCCTTATGGGAGGGTGAGATAACTAATTCCAAAATAATTAATTCCGATATAATTAATCATGAGATAACTTATTTTCCAACCAAACGACCCTAAAGTCTTTTGGTTTACCACACTAACAAAAAATATATTCCAACATAAATTTTGCATAATTCCATGTATGGTTAATTGTAAAAAAAAAAAAATTGCATAATTTAATACAGCATTTGGCTGTCTTTATTAAGTCCCAAACTGTCAATATCCCACATAAAGTATATTGAAATATGCGTATTATTTTGTGAGGGATAAAATGTGAAATAAAAATATATGTATTAGCTATACATAAAAAAGAGTAACTAAATAAAGGAATTCAAATAATTAATCCCTACATAACAATCCTTTCATTATTTAGAAGTTTCCATGTTCCTGTTTCGTGAATGGAGAATCTTTTATTAGGGAGTATTTTGCGTATGTCTAATTGATGCAAAACTAAATTAATTGGATCAATGAATTTCAGATATTAAATAATCAAAACGGAAAAAAATCTATTTTTTGGGTCAACCCGTCAATCCTATTTTATTATTTTCATGAACATTTTAATGAATAAAAAAATCAATTACTTTCATTAATTCTTTAGTATAACAAAAGGTTAACCCCCCCCAAACACACACAAACCAAAGGTAACGTCTGCTCAGTAACTTTTCATAGATAAAAACTGCAAAGTTATAGGGCACCCCACAATCTTTTGGCATTAGGTTGGAGCAGTACCAATCTAAAATGATTCCTTAAAATTCAGCAGCGACTACTGGACAAGCTCAAACCAATGATATCACTACTGGTCAACCAATGAACCAGATTATGCAGATATATATGAACCAGATATATGCTTAAAATTCTCTAAGCATTTTACATTAATTTTGGTACATAAATTCAGATGCGGATTCATAATTATAATTTGATTGATTCGGCCTTCTTAGTACGAAACTCATTGTACTTTTAAAATTATGAGTTTAGATCTTATATTTATTAAAATTTTTGTAGGTTTTTACATAAGAATTAATATTTTGCGTCAAATATATTGAGTTCGAATGCACCCGATGCCAAGGCACTTAATGTGCCCGTGTATATTTTACTCATCTGCAATTCGTAGCCTTATCTTTTTCCCAATAAAAAACATTGAAACGTTAGTAGTTAGCCCAAAATCATTCAACACTCAAGGTTTTAGCTAATTAAAATTTAGCACTTAAGAACGTGGCTTAACGGTCAATAATGAGAAATCATTCAGAGTCTAAATCCTAGCAAAAATAAAAATTGGTAGGTGATTACTCTCCTTGTGCTTAAGCTTCGGATAGAGTTACTCGATTAGTGTCCATGCTGATTGGTGAGATATAACAGGTATCGAGTAGTAATAGAGATGCGTGCAACCCACACCATTAACATAAACTAAGAAAACCTGATTAAGATATGCAAGAATGTTACATCATCTCTCTTCCAAGTCAAAGGGTTATTGCTTCTTTTAGTAGTTTCTCTAAGGTAAGAGTTACTTCAAGAAAAAGCATACAGAACAGTTGAGGAAAAAGAATACAATATTATCATGCAACGGTTCTCTATTCCAAGTACACAAATAGAGAAAACAAGGAAATTCATGAGCAAGAAAATTATATATACTGACCAGTGGATATATTATCTTAGATTTGGATCATTTCGGCTAAGCCCATACCACCATAACCTAGAGTTTATAAATTGAAACAAAATGCTGCCTAAAGCAATGAATTAAAGATGATGTACTTCAAAGAAACTTAGAGAACTGAAAACACTAAATTAGAGGACTTACAAGAGTGTAGAAGGTGCAAATTTCATCAACTTCTCCATTATAACTAAGTTTAAGACTTCATCATTTTTCAAGACTCTTTGGCGTAAGTTCCCTGGCTTTGACAGGGTATTTAGTCCGTGTTGCTATTCGTATAGAGATCATCTTTTGAACTCGACGAGGTATATATTGTGTTTGAGAAAGAGTCTAATATTTATCGTGGCTATCCCACAGTCAACTACTAGCGTCCATATATATATATATATATGTGATTGTTTTGTGCATGCACGTACCATGCAAGTTGCAAAAGGCTTATCTTTCCAATAGCTTTTGCATCTTTTACTAGTTAGCATTCTTTCACACACTCGATTTCTTCAAATTATTCTTTTCTTAACTTGGTCCTTAACCGTTGGTTTTTGTTGGAATTCTTGTCCAAGATTCATGTATAATTATCTTAAATTATTTTCTTTTTCTATTATTGATCTAAGCTAGGGGCATGCCCATGCATCATACAGTCTAATGGTTTTGTCAACGTTTTGAAGATAGTACTAGTATACTTTGTATTTGTTAACCCTTTCACTTTTGAGTTTAAATTTTTTGTACTAATAGTGTATTATTTATGCAATCAGAATATTTATAAGATTTTAGAAGTACAACTCTTAGATAAACATTAATTAGTAATCTGATAATCAAAAGGATAGTCAGAAAAAACCTGTTGTGTTGGGCTAAACTACATTAACAGGGTATACAACTTAAATCTATGCATTTTTATTTATGGTTGACCATTATTCACTAATTGCTAGTTGTTGCAAAAATTTTATATTTGTTTACCCTCAAAATTGAATGACAATTAAATTCGTGAGTGATTTTGAGGATACACGGATTTATTTGACACAAAGCAGTAAATAAAGATAAATTAAATAAATAAGGATAAAGTAAGTTCAAACCACACGAGGAAGACGATTTAAGCCTTAGTGAAATATTTGCCCTCGATTTGGGCTCGTAACAACAAGCACTGATGAACGAAAGCAGAATAACTAATAATAGAAAAATAATGATATATTGCTTTGGAATGCGTGTTACAACATACTTTATGAATTATCAGATCCCATTTATATAGTGGATGAGTCCTACTTTAGGTACAATTCTATAAAAGATAAAAAATCTTTTGATTTATTTATTGCCGATTCTTTATTGGTACGTGCAGAAATTCCCGCTGTAATATTCGGCCAGTCACGGATATTTCGGTCTTTCGTTGGCTATGCTGACAATGTTTCTTCAAAATCGTTTGAGGCTAAAACCGATTCCGAGATTATGATCCCGATATTCTCGAAGGCAGGACTTATGTCTCCGAGTTCTAGCCTGGTGGGATTTCGTGGTCGATCTTCAGTCCTCTATTGTCATGTCTCGAGCCTGGCTCATTATGTCGGAGGCTAGGATGCTCCACGAGCTCTATTTCAACCGTATACAGATAGTCCCCTTATTTTTTAGAGAGTAGACGATGAGAAATAACATGAGCTTTTGATCCTCACTTTGATACACAGTAACAAAAACAACAAAACAACTGAAACGTCTCGTTAGTCATGTCCCGGTGGCATTAAAAGCATGTAAGCCGTCGGTCGGCCATTCCTGGATGCGAACCGTCGCTGAAATAATATAAATACCTCCTCTTTTACTCATTTTAACTTTAAATTCAAACCTTCTACCCTCGTACCATTAAGATTTCAATATATTCTAGCACTTTCACTCCAGTTATCTGAGATCCTCTGCAAGAAGTCTTGTTTATCTTCATCTCAAGCCAACAAGTACAATCCTTCAACTTCCTTTCTTTCTCCATTTTTCCTTAATCTTTTAAAGAAATGACAAAGACTTCCAAAACCGTTCCCCAGAAAGAAACCCCTTCTACTTCACGGTCGGCTACTGAGGCCGAGGAGATTGTTTCGCGTACTGCCATCGATGAACCAGTGTCGGACCCCCCTTTGAAATGGTTCATCCCCGGAGGATGCTCGGTCAACGCCGATTTCAAGGTTGAAAAACCTTCCTCCGTACAAGGACGGTATGAGGAGGTCTCGAGGTATATATACTTGATCATTGAAGAAGTCCTCCCTAGGGTCCGAAAAGACTTCAACTGGGACGGTAAGGGCATAGTGATCCCTGACCTCGATGAATCCATTACCACCCACATCGAGGGATACCAAAGTGTTTACACTTATCCCTTTACATTAGGCCCGATGGACTCGTTCATTGTTGATTTCTGTAATAGGTACGGGGTATGCCTCGGTCAGATTCAACCTTCATTCTAGAGGATCGTAATCCTCCTGCGGTTCTTTGTGAGCAGAATCGATGGGTGCTGTCTCATCGTCGACCATCTTCTACGCTTGTACAATCCCCGAATCTTCTGGGAGGACTGATAAAGCTCGTGCGCCGGGCCAGCAAAGCCGCATTCTAGAGCAGTAATGAAGATTGGGATTGAGGCTGGCAAGGCCGTTTTGTCCGAGTTAGGACTTCGGACCTGATCCCAGCTGAGCGCATGCCATTCCCGAGAAGTAAAATATATCATGTAAGTATAATTTTATTTTTGAAAGTCGATTTTATACTTATTTCCTTCTTTCTTATCAGTGTTTTATGGTGGTGCAACCATCGCTCGGGTCCCGAATGTCATTTCTCGACTCAAGGAGTGGGTTGAGGGTATCATATCATAGATGCCCTACTCCGAGCGCTCATGGTGCAAGCTCTTGAAGGGCCGTTGGGAGGCTCGTTCCCATTGTATGGGCCCAAAAGGTTGAGGAGCTCTGGTCTCAGCTAAGCTCGACCGTCTTCGATCGAGAAATTCTTGCCAAAGAGCTAGAAATGGACAAATCGGCGGTTGCGGTGATCAAAGCCGATGCCGACAAGATAGTAGCTCAATATAAGGCCAATGGCGAGGCGGCCCAGGATCGAATGAAAGACGTCGTTAAGCACGCGAAGCGGCAATACTGAAGAGAGGCCCTCGAGGAAATTCATGCTCGGGGTTTCGACTTATCGGCTGAGAACGAGAGTGCTAAGTGACACGAACCCGAGGACAAGAAATTGGCGTATCCCGAGGATGAAGAAGACTCCGAGAGTTTAAGCGGATCCAAGGGTGGAGGGGACTCCTAAGACCCTGGCGATGAGGCAGGCTCCGGTGAAGATCAGGCCGTTTAAGTTCCTTGTATTTTCCTTTGTTTTTGTATTTTTGTACTTTGTACTTTTATTAAGGCCGTTTGGCCATTGTAAAGACTATATATATATATATATATATATATATATATATATATATATATATATATATATATATAATATAAGGCTTCTTTTTTCCCTTTGACAGTTTCTAAGTGTAACGACCCAACCGGTTATTTTGAGTATTACAACCTTGTTCCCCTATTTATTGCTCAATTTGTGCTTTATAGTTGTTATGTGACTTGTCAGGGTAAGTAGTTAGGGTCCGGAGAGGTTTTGGAATGAATTGGAACATTAGTTCCAAGGTTTAAAGCTTAAGTTAAAATAGTTGAACGGATGTTGACTTATATATAAATGAATCTGTTTCTAGAAATTGGAATAGGTCTGTTATGTCATTTATGACTTGTATGCAATATTTGAGGCTAATCAGACTTGATTTGATAGGTTTCGACATCGAATATAGAGGTTGAAAATTCTTAGTTTTATTAAGCTTGAATTCGGGTGTGATTCATGGTTTTAGTGTTGTTTGATGTGATTTGAGGATTCAACTAAGTTCGTATGATATTTTAGGACTTGTTGGTATATTTGGTTGAGGTCCCAGGGTCTCGGGTGAGTTTCAAATGGTTAACGGATCAAATTTAGACTCGGAAAAAATCTGGAAATTTCTGTCTTCTGGTGTGATCGCACCTTCGAGGGATTGGCCGCAGGTGCGATGCCGCAGATGTGGATCATTTTACGTAGAAGCGGATATGGTCTGTCCTGGGCAAGGCGCAGGTGCGAGGGGTTGACTGCATTCGCGAGCTCGCAGGTGCGAGCGAGGCTCCGTAGATGCGGAGTTGAGGGAGAGGCCTGTTTCTATAGAAACGGATGGAAGGCCGCAGAAGCGGCGCCATAGGTGCTGGACAAGGAACACAGATGCGGGCCTTGGGAAATTAAGTGGCTTCCGCAGAAGCAGTTCCGCAGGTGCGGATATGTGGTCGCAGGTGAGGTAAGCCTGGACAGAATGTTAAAAACAAGGGTTCGCGATTTTGGCTTGATTTCTAACATTTCCAACACGGGTTGAGGCGATATTTGAGCGAGAAATCACGGAAAATCTTGAGGTAAGTCACTTGTAATCATTGTTAGTCAATAATATTGGATTATCATTGAGTAATTCGACTAGATTACATGTTTTTGAGGCGAAATTAGAGGATTTGGGCCTAGGGATTTCAAAATTAGAATTTAAGATTTAAAGGTAGAGTTGATGTCGGATTTTGGTAAAATTTGTATTGTTGTACGTGTGGTTGAATGGGCGTTCATATTTTGTAACTTTTGTCGGGTTTGGAGACATGGGCCCCACGAGCGATATTTGAGTGCAATTTCAATTTTTGTTGGAAAAATTTTATTTTCATATGAAATTAATTCCTATAATTTGTATTGACTGAATCGAATTAATTGTGATTAGATTCGAGGCGTTCAGAGGCCGATACGCGAGGCAAGGGCATAGCGGAATAAATAATTTCACGGGTTGAGATAATTTACAGTTCTATATTTGGTCCTAAGGGTATGAAACCCTGGATTATGTGTTATATAATTGGTTTTGAGGTGACGTGCATGCTAGGTGACCGGCGTGTGGGCGTGCACTGTAGGAATTGTGACTTGATCAATTTCATGGAACTGCGTAGTTGAATAATCTGTTGATATCCGTACATTATTCACGTATTAGAGAAATCGAACTATAAATCATGTTTAAACCATGTGTTGACACTGTAGGGACCCACATAGGTCGTATACATGTTGAACTATCTGGTAAATTGCTATTTTGTATTCAGTCGCAGTTTTACTTGCACATTACTTCTCAGTCTCTATTATTCATTATTGATGCATCATATCATCGTTGATTTGGCTGCTTATCATGATTTCTGAGAGCCCGAGAGATTCAAGAGGTTGATGACTGAGTGAGGCCGAGGGCTTGATTGTGAGGATATTATGGGATCGGGTTGCACACCACAGCATGTTTTATTGATTTATGCCATGATTGGCTTGTTATAGCGCTTGGGCTGAAGGAGCCCCTCCGGAGTCTGTACACACCGCCGGTGAGCGTAGGTACATACTGAGTGCGAATGACGAGTGCCGAGTGCTGAGTGATTGAGAGGAATGAGTGACTCTGAGGAAAGAGTGATTGTGAGGTTGGAGTGAATGGGAGGACTGAGTGACTGTGGATCTGAGAGGATGCATTGATTTCATTATTGTTGCACTTCAACTGTCATATATCACTGTTTTAAGAAATTCTGAGAGATATTATCTTCTGTTTTAGTTGAACTTGATATGAAATTTCTGTTTGGGCATTAATTGTTGAACTTTAAAGCATGCCTTCTTTATTATGTTAGAAATTACTGTAGCTGGATTTAGCTGTGAAGGTCGTCACTACTTTTAGTTCTTTATTTAGTATTGTTAATTACTGAGTTGGTTATACTCATACTACACCCTGCACTTCGTGTATAGATCCAGGTGTTCCTGGACATAGTGGATGTTGATTTTCTTGGCGCGATTAATTTTTCGGAGATTCCGAAGTAGCTTTCAGTGTTTCGCAAACCTTGTCTCTATTTTCTTTCAGTTAATTATACTGTATATTTTCTAGACAGTGTTTTTATCAGTCAGACTATGTTATCATTTAGATGCTCATGTATTCAGTGACACCGGGTTTTGGGAGTGTATTTTATATCAGTATGCGCAAGGTTTGTCTATTAAATTTGTGTATTATGTTTTCAAACTTAAAGGAAATTGTGGTTTATCGAGATTGTCGACTTGCCTAGTACCACGATAGGCTCCATCACAACAGGTTAGGATTTTGGGTCGTGAGAAGTTGGTATCAGAGCCTATGTTACATAGGTCTCACGATTCATGAGAAGGTTTAGTAGAGTCTTGCGGATCGGTACAGAGATGTCTATACTTATGTTCGAGAGGCTGCCGAACCCTTAGGAAAATTTTACTTTCTTGTATTCTGTCATGTGATTTTGTTGATTTTGGAAACTATATTTCGGTTATTATATTCTCTCACAGATAGTGATGATACGTACTACCGGATCGGACGATCGGCCACTAGTTAGGGCCGCGAGAGTTCGGGGCCGAGGTAGAGGCTGAGGTGTAGCTCGTACAGCAGTTGGAGTAGCACTTGTAGCACCACCAGTTGCTCCAGCTCTGAAGCAGATTCCAGATATAGTTGAGCCGGCGGGACCAGCTTAGGCACCGGTTGTGATTCCTGGCCTTCACGAGGCTCTAGCACAGATATTGACTGTTTGCACAGGCCTTGATCAGGTAGTTTTGGCTCAGTCCGCACCAGGCAATTCTCAGGCCGGGGGAGGTACTCATACCCCTGTTGCCCGTACTGTAGAGCAGGTATTGCAGGGACTTCAGATACCGAGGGAGAGGATACTTGAGAGATTTAGGAGGCTTCGACCTCTATTATTTAGCGGTGCTGAGTCACAGGATTCTCAGGTTTTTTGGATATGTGCTAGTGGATGCTTCAGACAACGGGTATTCTAGAGACCTATGGGGTCTCGTTCACTACTTTGCAGTTTTATGGGGCTGCCTTCAGATGGTGGGAGGATTATGAGAGGCGCAGGCCAGTTGGTGCATTACCACTTATATGGCAGGAGTTGTCTATTCTTTTTTTGGAGAAGTTCATGCCGCAATCTCGTAGGGAGGAGCTACGCAGACAATTTGAGAAGCTTCAGCAGGATGGCATATTTGTGACCCAGTACGAGATGAGGTTTTCTGAGTTGGCTTGTCACGTAGTTTGGTTGGTTCCTACTGATAGGGAGAGGATTAGGAGGTTCATTGATGGCCTCACATGTCAGTTGCGGTTACGTATGACTCGGGATAGGGTATCTGGTGCTACTTTTGATGAGGTAATTCACATTGCTCGGCAGATAGAGATGGTTTGCAGCCAGAAGCGAGGAAAGAGGGAGTCCAAGAGGCCTCGTGGATCAAGTGGTTTCAGCGGTGTTCCTTAAAGGGGTCAGTTCTACCACGGCTGGGGTCGTCCTTACAGACACGCTCAGACGAGTTGTCCAGTTCACCGTGGTGCATTATCCAGCCATGGTTCATACAGTTCTCATCAGGGTCAGTCAACTCTCAATGCTGTTCCAGCCTAGAGTTTGTCCCGTGCTCCTTCAGTTCAGGGTTCATTTGCACCGGGTGCTTCTTGCGGTTACTCTAGTTCTCAGGGTCTGATTCAGTCCTCACCACCACCAGTACTGGGGAGTTTCTTTGAGTGCGGGGAGTTTGGGCATATGTGGAGGCAGTGTCCTCATCGCCCGGGAGGTCCAGTGCAACAGAGGAATCAGACTACGACTTCAGCACCAATTACTTTGCCACCCGCTCAGCCAGCTCGGGGTGGGGGTCAGTCAACTAGGGGTCGCACAAGAGGGGGGGACCGATCAGGTGGTAGTCAGGCCCGATTCTATGCTTTTCCTGCCTGGCCAGATACTGTTGCTTCAGATACAGTGATCACATGTATTGTCTCAGTGTTCCACAGGGAAGCTTCTATATTATTTAACCCTGGTTCCACTTATTCATATGTATTATCGTATTTTGATCATTATCTGGATATGCCCTGTGAGTCCTAAGTTTTGCATGTTCACGTATCTACGCCGCTGGGCGATATTATTATTGTGGACCGTGTGTGGTAACTATTGGGGGATTGGAGTCTAGAGTTAATCTCTTATTTTTTAGCATGGTTGATTTTGATGTAATCTTGGATATGGATTGGTTGTCTCCATGTCATTCTACTCTAGACTGTCACGTAAAAACCGTGATGTTGGCAATGCCGGGATTGCCGAAGGTCGAAAGGAGAGGTTCCCTATATTTTGTTCCCAGTAGGGTAATTTCTTATTTGAAGGTGCAAATTATGGTTGGGAAGAGGTGTTTGTCATATTTGGCCTTTGTGAGAGATGTTGATGCAGATACTCCTACTATTAATTCAGTACCGATAGTGAGTTCCTCGTGATGTCTTTTGGGCTGACCAACGCCCCAACAACATTTATGCACTTGATAAATATTTTATTCCAGTCATATCTTGATTCATTTGTCGTAGTGTTTATTGATGATATTCTGGTGTATTCACAAAGCTAGGAGGAACATGCACAACAACACTTGAGCATTGAACTACATAGGTTGAGGGAGGAGAGACTTTATGCCAAATTCTCTAAGTGTGAGTTCTGGCTTAGTTCAGTGGCATTCTTGGGACACATAGTGTCCAATGAAGGAATTAAGGTGGACCCGAAGAAGATAGAGGCAGTTGAAAGTTGGCCCAGGCCATTTTCAACTACTGAGATTCGAAGTTTCCTCGGCTTGGCCAGTTATTATCACCTCTTTGTGGAGGGCTTCTCGTCTATTACATCGCCTTTTACTAAATTGACAAAGAAGGTTGCTCCATTCAGGTAGTCGGATGAGTGTGAAGAGAGCTTTCAGGAGCTCAAGATTGCTTTGACCACAACTACAGTTCTAGTTTTGTCTTCCGCTTCAGGCTCTTATACAATGTATTGTGATGCTTCTCGGATTGGTATTGGGTGTCTTAATGCATGAAGGTAGAGTGATTACTTCTGCTTCGCGTCAATTGAAGCCACATGACAAGAACTACCCTGTTCATGATTTAGAATTGGAAGCTATTGTCCATGCATTGAAGATTTGGAGGCACTATCTCTATGGTGTGCCTTGTGAGGTATTTACAGATCATCGGAGTCTTCAACACTTATTCAAATAAAAGGATCTAAATTTGAGGCAACGGAGATGGTTGGAACTGCTAAAGGACTATGATATCACTATTCTGTATCATCTCAGGAAGGCTAATGTGGTGGCCGATACCTTGAGTAGAAAGGCGGTGAGTATGGGCAGCCTTGCATTCATTCCTGTTGTTGAAAGGCCTCTAGCAGTTGATGTTCCGGCTTGGACAACCAGTTCGTAAGATTAGATATTTTTTAGCCCAGCCGGGTTCTAACTTGTGTGGTTTCTCAGTCTTCTTTATATGATCGCATCAGAGAGCGCTCGTATGATGATCCCTATTTGCTTGTCCTTATGGACACAGTTCAACCTGGTGATGCTAGAGATGTCACTATTGGGATGATGGGTATTAAGGATGCAGGGTCATATTTGTGTGTCAAATGTAGATGGACTGCATGAATTGATTCTTGAAGGAGCCCAGAGTTCGCGGTGTTCCATTCATCTTGGTGCCACTAAGATGTACCAAGACTTGAGGCAACACTATTGGTGGAGAAAAATGAAGAAAGATATAGTTGGATTTTTAGCTCGGTGTTTAAATTGTCAACAGGTGAAGTACGAGCATCAGAGACCGGGCAGATTTCTTCAGAGACTTTAAATTTCAGAGTGGAAGTGGGAGCATATTACCATGGAATTTGTAGTTGGGCTCCCACGGACTTTGAGGAAGTTTGATGCTGTTTGGGTTATTATAGATCGGTTGACCAAGTCCGGGCATTATATTCCAGTTGGTAATACTTATTCTTCGAAGCGGGTGGCTGAGATTTATATTCGCGAGATTGTTCGCCTCCACGGTGTGCTAGTGTCCATCATTTCAGATCGGGGTACCCAGGTTACATAACAGTTTTGGAGGGCAGTACACCGAAAATTAGGTACACAGGTTCAGCTGAGCACATCATTTAACCCTCAGGCGGACGGACATTATGAGCGCACTATTTAGATATTGGAGGATATGCTATGCGCTTGTGTCATTGATTTTGGGGGTTCTTAGGATCAGTTTCTGCCACTTGTGGAGTTTGGTTACAATAACAGCTACCAATCGAGCATTCAGATGGATTCGTATGAGGCTTTATATGGGAGACGATGTCGATCTCCGGTGGGTTAGTTTGAGCTGGGTAAGACTAGGCTATTGGGTACTGATTTGGCTCAGGATGCTTTGGAGAAGGTTAAAGTGATTCAGGAGCGGCTTCGCACGGCGCAGTCTAGACAGATGAGTTATACCAACAGGAACGCCCATGATGTTGCTTACATGGTTGGGGAGAAGGTTCTGCTCAATATTTCACCCATGAAAGGCGTGTTGAGGTTCGGGAAGAAGGGAAAGTTGAGCCCTCGGTATATTGGGCCGTTTGAGGTGCTTAAGAAGATTGGAGAGGTGGCTTATGAACTTGCATTACCGCCTAGTCCATCGAGTGTTCATCCAGTGTTTCATGTATCTATGCTCCGGAAGTATGTCGGGGATCCGTCTCATGGTTTGAATTTCAGCACAATGCAATTGGATGGTAATTAGACTTATGATGTGGAGCCGGTGTCCATTTTAGACCGGCAGGTTTGAAAGTTGAGATCCAAGAACATAGCTTCAGTGAAAGTGCATGGAGAGGCCAACCAGTGGGAGAAGCTACTTGGGAGATTGAACGGGAGATGCGGAGCAAATGTCCACACCTATTTGAGGCTCAAGGCTTGATTCTAAACTCGTTCGAGGATGAACGTTTGTTTAAGAGGGGGAGAATGTAACGACCCGACCTGTCATTTTGAGTGTTACAACCCGTTCCCCCATTTACTGCTCAATTTGTGCTTTACAATTGTTATGTGAATTTACAATTGGAATGAATTGGAACACTTAGTTCCAAGGTTTAAAGCTTAAGTTAAAATAGTTGACCGGATGTTGAGTTATATATAAATGAACTCGGAATAGAGTTTTGATATTTTCAATAGCTCCGTATGGTGATTTTGGACTTAGGAGTGTGTCCGGAAAATTATTTGGAAGTCCGTAGTTAAATTAGGCTTGAATTGGCTAAAATGAAAATTTAAGTTTGGAAGTTTGACCGGGAAGTTGACATTTTGATATCGGGTTCAGAATCCATTTTTGAAAATTGGAATAGATCTGTTATGTCATTTATGACTTGTGACCAAAATTTGAGGTCAATCGGATTTGATTTGATAGGTTTCGGCATCGAATGTAGAAGTTAAAAATTCTTAGTTTCATTAAGCATAAATTGGGGTGTGATTCATGGTTTTAGTGTTGTTTGATGTGATTTGAGGATTTGACGAAGTTCATATGATGTTTTAGGATTTGTTGGTGTATTTGGTTGAGGTCCCAGGGGTCTTAGGTGAGTTTCGTATGGTTAACAGATCAAATTCAGACTTAGAAAAAATGTAGAAATTTTTGTCTTCTGGTGTGATCGCACCTGCGAGGGATTGGCCGCAGGTAAGATGCCGTATATGCGGATTGTTTTATGCAGAATCATATCTAGGTTGGCCTGGGCAGGGCACAGGTGCGAGGCGTTGACCGCATCTGCGAGCCCACAGGTGCAAGCGACGCTCCGTAGATGCAGAGTTGAGGAAGAGGCCTGTTTTCGCATAAGCGGATGGAAGGCCGCAGAAGTGGCGCCGCAGGTGCGGGACAAGGAGCGCAGATGTGGGCCTGGGTAAATTAAGTGGCTTCCGCATAATCGGTTCCATAGGTGCGGATATGTGGTCGCAGGTGCGGAAAGCCTGGACAGAATGTTAGAAACAAGGGTTCGTGATTTTGGCTTCATTTCTAACATTTCCAACACAGGTTGTGGCGACTTGTGAGCGAGAAATCGTGGGAAATCTTAAGGTAAGTCACTTGTGATCATTGTTCATCAATAATATTGGATTATCATGTCACGCCCCAAAACCGAGGAGCACAACCGATGCTCAACCAAGTGAACCCGACCGAGCAAGCCTGTTAGATTTCATTCTACCCCAACTCATCCATGAATGGAGATTTTCATTAATTAGACATAAATGTGTTCATGTCTACAATACCAATTAATTTCCAATAGTTTTATCATTTTTAAAGTCTCAAATGGACAAATAATACAACCACAACATAACATATTTTATCTTTCCCAGCACCAATACACAATCCACACTATGTCTACAGAGCTTCTATAGATAAAGAAGAGTACAATGATAATGCCGGTAACAAGGCCCCGTCTATACCTCGAACAGAATACACAAAGTACAAAAGATTCATGACCCCGAGATGAAGTGGGGCTCACCAAGTCAGCTGCGAAGAAGGTGTGCTGCTATCACTGATCAATATCTCATGATGTGGAACCACCTGCATCTATTTAAAGATGCAGCGCCGCCGGCAAAAGGGACGTTAGTACTGTCGAATAGCACTAGTATGTATAACTAAACACCCTCTCAATAGAATGACAAATAATACCATCAAGATTATCATAATATCAATGAAAGCCTTAATCAACATCAAACTTCAATTTAGGATCAAGACGGTGTTCAAATTAATTTCCATATCTCACATTGGGAGATTTTTAGTATCGATATACCATTGTCCACAATACCATTATTCACAATACCATTATTCACAAAACCAGTACCACCGTCCTCTCATCATGGAGTCCAATCACGACCCGATCGGCTAGGTTATCTCATTAGAGACATCAACCATAATTACTTTCAATATCAATACCACAGTTTTTAATACGGAGTCCGATCACGACCCGATCGACTAGGCTATCCATTAAGGACATTGACCACAATCACAATTTCAATTAGAATTTCCAGCACAATCACCACCATGTGTGCGGCATGGTATTCGATCACGAACCGACCGGCTAGGTTGTCTTATTCGATACATCAACCTTTTTATATCAATCATTGCATTCATATTACTTTCACATATTTTCATTTTATTGGCACTAATAGCCATAATTATAAGATCATTCTTGGCACGTTGGCCATATTTAGTATTTCATGCTCACCTTTTAAATTTTAATTATCATCATCATCATCAACAACAAATACAATTCAAATCAAGTTGTGTAATACACATGTGAGTAATTTAGAGTCCAAGGAACATAGAGATATTCCACAAAATTTAGCATAATAGCCTTCGTTTGAATTTGACTTAAAGTCGAATATTTCTAATGCACAACCCATATTTTTAACACATATTCAATTGATAACATAGCATAAATAAAGCATTTGGAATATTTGTTGAACATATATCTTTCAACCCAATCTTTCTCGGAATAGCCAATTTTATAATGAACCACTCGGGACTTACATAATTTGTATGAATATCGTGGGATTCAATTCTAAGAGAAGAATTTAGCCAACATATCTCACTTGAGCTTTTTTATACTCTAAATGTTCCAGAATTCTTAGCAACTTCAGTCTATTGTAGAAATATAACAAATTGAATCAAAATTAGGAAGATGATCATAGTTCTAGCTCATTTGAGCATTTTATCAAATACTAGGCGTGCATAAAGTTTTCAAGGTCCTTTTATGGAGAGTCCCATCATCCCACAACCTAATCTTTACCATGCTTAGTTCAACAATCTTCCTACACCCCTTGATATCATATGCATGTAAAAACAACTCTCATGCCCAACAATTATCTTGCTATTACCCAATTCTACACAAAATTCGAAATTGAGGGTTAGGATGAAGACCTAGTGAGTTTCCCTTCTTCATCTTCCAAAACTTGAGCAATAACTGAAGAATCAATTATTTAGGAACACCTTCTCACTCCCTCTCACTCTAAAATATTAGATTATAGCTAAAAACATGACCCAAAATGTGTATTTAACGAAGTAGGGTCGGGTTTTAAAAACCCAAAAATGAAGCTCCGGAACAGGTTCTGCGGTTGCATATGCGACCACATAATGGTTATGCGTACCGCATATCGGTCACATAATTGGTGTCCAAAACGACCAAAAATTTGCATGTGTCTGCGGTCACTATGCGGTCTGCATAACTGTTCTGCGATCGCATAGTGCACCCTATAACCGTTATGCGATCGCATAGTCGATCGCATAATTGCTTCCCACTGGCACAATTCACTGCCTCACTCTGCGGCCATTATGCGGTCTGCAGAGTGATTCTGCGTTCGCATAATTGACTGCAGAAATGCATTTCATTGCCAAATATTTTCCTTTACTTTTCGGTGCATTGTGCAACCCAAAATCCTCAAACATGTAAGCCCAATTCGGCACCACGAAACATTATTTAATTTTACAAATTTTTATCGGGCTTTACACTTAAGTACTTCAAAATTTTCCGGGATGTTACATATTATTGAGTATTTCGACTAGGTTACATGTTTTTGAGGCAAAATTAAAGGATTTGGGCATAGGGATTTCAAAATAAGAATTTAAGATTTGAAGGTCGAGTCGATGTCGGATTTTGATAAAATTGGTATGATTGGACTCGTGGTTGAATGAGCATTTATATTTTATAACTTTTGTTGGGTTCCAAGACGTGAGCCCCACAGGCGATATTTTAGTCAATTTCGAATTTTGTTGGAAAATTTATATTTTTATATGGAATTAATTCCTATAATTTGTATTGACTAAATTGAATTAATTGTGACTAGATTCGAGGCGTTCGGAGGCCGATTCGTGAGGCAAGGGCATAGAGAAATAAAGAATTTCACGGGTTGATGTAAGTAACAGTTCCAAATTTAGTCCTGAGGGTATAAAACCCCGAATTATATGTTATATGATTGGGTTTGAGGTGACGAGTATGCTAGGTGATGGGTGTGTGGGCGTGCATCATAGGAATTGTAACTTGATCAATTCCATGGAACTGTGTAGTTGAATAATATGTTGATATCCATACATTATTCACGTATTAGAGAAATCGAACTATAAATCATGTTTAAACCATGTGTTGACACAGTAGGGACCTACATAGGTTGTGTACTTGTTGAACTATCTTCTAAATTTCTATTTTGTACTCAGTCGTAGTTTTACTTCACATTACATCTCAATCTCTATTGTTCATAATTGATGCATCATATCATTGCTGTTTGGGCTGCTTATCATGATTTCTGAGAGCCAGAGAAACTGGAGAGGTTGATGACTGAGTGAGGCCGAGGGCCTGACTGTGAGGACATTATAGGATCGGGCTGCACGCCGCATCATGTTTCATTGATTTATGCCATGATTGGATTGTTATAGCGCTTGGGCTGAAGGAGCCTCTCCGGAGTCTGTACACACCCCCGGTGAGCGTAGGTACATACTGAGTACGAGTGCCGAGTGTTGAGTGATTGAGAGGAATGAATGATTGTGAGGAAAGAGTGCTTGTGAGGTTGGAGTAAATGGGAGGACTGAGTGGCTATTAATCTGAGAGGATACATTGATTTCATTATTGTTACACTCCGGATGTCATAAATCACTATTTTGGAAATTTCTGAGAGATATTATCTTCTGTTTCAATTGAACTTGATATGAAATTTCTGTTTGGGCCTTAATTGTTAAACTTGAAAGCATGCCTACTTTCTTATATTGGAAATTATTGTAGCTGGACATAGGTGTGAAGCTCGTCACTACTCTCAGTTCTTTATTTAGTATTGTTACTTACTAAGTTGGTTGTACTCATACTATACCCTGCACTTTGTGTGGAGATCCAGGTGTTCCCGGACACATTGGCTGTTGATTTTCTTCGCGCAGTTGATTTTCTGAATATTCAGAGGTAGCTGCTGGTGTTTTACAGAACTTGTCTCTCTTTTCTTTCAGTTGATTGTACTATTCTATATTTTCTAGATAGTTTTTTTATCAGTCAGACTATGTTATCATTTAGATGCTCATGTACTCAGTGACACCGGGTTTTGGGAGTGTATTTTATATCAGTATGTGTGGGGTTTTTATATTAAATTTGTACATTATGTTTTCAAACATAAAGGAAATTATGGTTTATCGAGATTGTCAGCTTGCCTAGTACCACGATAGGTGCCATCACGACAGGTTAGGATTTTGGGTGGTGACACTAAGTTTGTTTCCCTTCGTTTTATTCTTTATGTTTGGAAAGATTGAAATGCCTTAGCATGTAATAATTTGGTCTTGTTCGGAGGTTCGAACATGCCTTTCTTTCTATAGTATTTTGTTTACGATTCGTGGGCGCTCGGTATGACCAGAAGCTTTCCCTAAATACTTAGAACCTTTTAGATGATAATTTTTTTGAGGTTAGCCTTTTGTACCGGTTTAGAAATTTTGAAGGCCTTGTTTTTTGTTACGGGTCTCGGACGTCTCCGAGCCATTTTAATATGACCATAGCATTTTTAGTTTGGGTTTTTCCCATTAGGCTTGTTATCCCGAGTAATCGGGGATCGCCCAAAATAACAGTCCCCGAATGGGGGTGGCCGTAGCCTTTAAGGTTCTGGCACTGCCTAATAGGTCTTGTGCCTCCGGGCTCTGATAGCCCGGACCGTCTGAGTTTGTGTTTGGACGGCAGTCCCCGAGTGAGCGTGATCCTTTGAACCTGAATAAAGGCAGCCATTGGGCTCGATATCTTTAGGGAATCGAATGTAGGAAATTCCTTAAGAGAAAATAAAGAAAACAAAAATTTTAAGGGACACGATATTCATCCGCAAGGTAAAAACTTCTTTTTATTTCTGTGCATAATATATATAGTTACACATGCATACAAGCTTTGTGCCAGGGCTCGAGCAGTCTATGTGGACATGGATTATTTGACCGTTTGGCCTTTACAGTAAATCCTATCGATCGAGCCGAGACCATTTGATCACAAAGTTCTTTCCTTGTTGAAGTCATTATCCGAGGGTGATGCCCCCAGTGTTCGAGGCCGATCATAGAGGAGCCTTGAATACTGTTGTCGTGATCTTTAACACTGGTTCGTACCCTACCTTCAATTCTAAATTAGCACGATTTACTATCGCCTTGTTAAAAACCTTGTTGGAAAATCCATTTGGGACAAAGCCGGTTCAAGGAAAAAAGAGTGCACCGCGTGCTTTCAGGACTAAAAATTGTGTCGTTCTTCAATGGTCGCCTGCAAGTGTTAGTCCAAAATGAAAATAAGTAAAAGGAATGAATGGGGTCGTATATTAGTAGTAATATCGCTTCAAGTGAGTTATGTTCCATTTCTTCGGTAGTTACCCACCATGCATTGTTCGGAGTTTGTACGATCCCTTTCTAGTGATCTCAATAATTTGATAAGGACCTTCCCAGTTCGGCCCCAACTTCCCTTCGTTCGGGTTCTGGGTGCTTAGTATGACCTTCCTTAACACTAAGTCCCCGACATTTAAATGTTAAAGGTTGGCTCTTCGATTGTAATACCTCTCGATCTGCTGTTTTTGAGCGACCAACCGAACAAGGGCGGCTTTGCGCCTTTCATCTATCAGATCCAGACTCGTATTCATGACTTCCTCATTTTATTCTTTTGTTGCATTTCGGAACTTGAGACTCATTTCTTCGACCTCGATCGGTATTAGAGCTTCGGCGCCGTAAACCAGCGAGAATGGGGTGGCCCCGATACTAGACTTCGAGGTTGTACGGTATGCTCATAGGACTTCGGGCAAGATTTCCTTCCATTTTCCTTTGGCATCGGTCAACCTCTTTTTGCGGTTTTGGAGTATGGTTTTGTTGGTGGATTCCACTTGTCCGTTCCCACTAGGGTGGTAGGGTATTGATAGGATCCGTTTGATCTTATGGTTTTCGAGAAACTTGCTTACTTTGCTGCCGATAAACTGTTTCCCATTGTCGAACACGATCTCGGCCGGCAGTTCGAACCAACATATGATGTGGTCCCAAATGAAACCGATGAGTTCCTTCTCCCTTACCTTCTCATATACTTGGGCTTCCACCCACTTTGAAAAATAGTCAGTCATAAATAATATAAATTGAGCCTTACCGGGTGCCAATGGTAGGGGGGCAACGATGTCCATCCCCCATTTCATGAACGACCAGAGTGACAAGACCGAATGCAGCAGCTCCCTGGCTCAATGAATCACCGGAGCATGTCTTTGACATTCGTCTCATTTTGGTACAAACTCCTTCACATCCTTTTCCATGTCGATCCAGTGGTAGACGACTCTGATTACCTTTCGAACCAATGATTCGACGCCTGAATAATTTTCGCAGGTACCTTCGTGAATTTCCTTCAGAAGGTACTCGGTATCTCCCGGTCGTAGGCATATCGCGAGCGGGCCATCGAATGTTCTTCTGAATAGGGTTTCATCTTCGGACAAGCTAAATCAGGCTACCTTCATACGTAGGGCCCTTAATTGTTTTGGATCCGAGGGCATTTTACGGTCATCAGATATTCTATGTATTTGTTTCTCCAGTCCCAAGTTAGGCTCGTTGAGTTTATCTCGGCGTGGCCTTCTTCCACTACCGATCTCATGAGTTGTACATGTCATGTCCCGAACTCGAGGAGCGCAACTGGCGCTCAACCGAGTGAACCCGATCAAGCAAGGCTGTTAGATACTTTCTACCCAAACTCACTTATGAATAAAAATAATATATATTTTTGTTAATTAAATGATAAGGAGATCATGTATACAACACAAATTCAATACCATTAGTTACTTCATTTTAAAGTCTCAAATTACGCACATTTTCACGGTCTAAAGAGGAACAAGTAATTCAAATACAACATAACTTATTTGACTTTCCCAGCACTAATATACAACCTACGCTATGTGTACGGAGCCTCTATTAGATACGAAAGAGTACTATGATAGTGCCGATAATAAGGCCCCGATTATACCTCAAACACAATACACAAGGAGCAAAAGATACATGACCCCGAAATGAAGTGGGGGCTCACCAAGTCAGCTGGGAAGAGTGTACCACTATCACTGGTCAATGTATCCTGCTGTGGAACCACCTGCATCCATTGAAGATGCAGCGCCCCCGGAAAAAGGGACGTTAGTACATATGGAATAGTACTACTATGAATGATAAAACACACTCTCAATAGAATGATTAATAATACAACCAAGACCAATCATAATATTAGTGGAAGCCTCAAACAACATCAAACCTCAAGTTAGGACCAAGACAATATTCAAATAAATTTCCATATCTTAAGTTTTGAGATCTTTAGTACCAATATTCCACAATTCACAATACCACCATACCTTTAGCACGGAGTCCGATCACGACCCGATCGGCTAGGCCGTCTCATCCGAGACATAAAAAAAAATCATAATTTCAATTACAATTTCCAGCACAATCACCACCATGTGTGCGACATGGAATTCGATCACGATCAGGTTGGCTAGGCCGTCTCACCACAATGATGTGTAGATCGACATCATCCTTTTCTACCAATCATCTCATTTCATACTTCTTTCATATCTTTTCATTTCATTGGCACTAGTGGCCATAATTATAAAATCATTCTTGGCACGTCGGCCATATTTGGTATTTCATGCTCACCTTTTTTACTTTCAAACATCATCATCAATAACAAGGCGTTTCAAATCAAGGTTTTAGTACACATGTGAGCAATTAAGAGTCTTAGGCACATAGAGGTTTTTCACAAAATTTGGCATAATAACCTTTGTTTGAACTTGACTTGAAGTCGAAACATATTTAATGCACAACCCATACTTTGAACACATTCTCAAATGATAACATAGCTTGATAAAAGCATTTGGGATACATATTGAACATATATCTTTCAACACAAGCTTATTCGGAATAGCCAATTTTATAATGAACTACTCAGAACTTACATAAATTACATCAATACTGTGGGATTCAATTTTAAGAGAGGAGTGTAGCCAATATACCTGGAATTTTCCCCTTAATAATACTATGACGTTCCACCACATTAAACAACTTCAATCTACAACAATGCAACACAATTTCACCAATATTAGCAAGATTTCTATACCTTAAGTCATTTATAGTTTTTATCAAACATCTAATGTGCATATCTTTCTACAACCTCCTTCAACGGAATTTTTTCATCTAACAACCACCTTTCACACCAATGATTCACTTCATAGTTGCCTCCAGGCCACCCACTACTTTCATTTGCACATGCATGCCCAACAATTCACTCCCAAACAATCAATCTCATCATTTAAACCATTTTACAATCTTTAGAGCACCAACACAACCTAGGTTAGGAACTTGTGGCTTCTAATCACCATCCCATAAGTCATAATACATATTTCATACATAAATAATCACCATGAATTAGTTAGAGATAGTGGACATACCTCTTGTATTCCAAATCTTGAAAGACAACTTTTGGGGTGTTTTTGAGATTTCGAAGAAATCATATGGAATCAAATCAAAACCATGTTTTAACTAGTGATTGAGAAGGGAAATCATTATAAAAACACACTTAAAAACTCACCTTATGTGTGTATTGAAAGCCTTGGTTGGATGAGTGGTGGAGAGAAAGCCCTAGTCGTGAAGAAATGACTTAGCCACTCTCTTTCCCCGGCCTTGGGGGTATTTTTAGGGCTCCTACATGCGCGGCCGCGTACCTGGGCAACTGATCACGCATTGGCCTCGCACACGAGGCAGAAATCCCCTATAAGCGTGGCCGCACATTCTGGGCGCGTATATGGTATAGGTCTGTCAAATTGGCCATAACTTTCTGTATACGTATCCAAATGACAAACGGTTTAATGCGTTGGAAACTACACTTAGAGGGATTTAATCTAATAGGTATATCACCACCTAAGGCTTTATATTATGGGAGTTCTAGTCATTTGAAGTCGGATAATGTGCTAATTGAGACATCTTTTCCACTTAATGTATCCAACTTGTTCCACACAAATCCTTTCCATTCATAGAACTCCTTAGTATATTCTAACACACCTTAAACATATATTTTCATTTCAAAATGATGTGGTTCTATCCCATGGGTCTCATTTAATACTCGAATACGTTATTCCCAAATACCGTTGGCGCACGTTAAAATCTTAAATCATTAGAAAATTTTAATAGGGCCATACAGTACGACTGCCCCTGAGTTGAACTCATCATCTTCGACCGACGACCCCAAGTTAGCAAGGGCATCGTCCTCACTATTTTTATCTCGAGGTACATGTTGTAGAGTCCACTCCTTGAACCAGTGTAATGTTACCTGCAACTTATCTAGGTGTCTTTGAATTCGTTCTTCTCTAACCTCGAATGTCCCATTAACTTGGTTCACCACAAGGAGGGAGTCACACTTAACTTCGATCACCTCCACCCCAACCTTTTGGATAGTTCGAGACCTGGAATCATGGTCTCATATTTGGCCTCGTTGTTAGTGGCTTCAATACGATCCAAGTCCGGACCCTTTTGCATTTGTGGTGCCGTCCGTAAAGAGGGTCCAAATCCTCGAAGAAGTTCCCAAGTTCATAAATAACTCTCTTTCTACCTCGGGTATTAGGGCCGGCATAAATCCGGCCACAAAATCTATCAAAATTTGAAATTTAATGGCAGTCCGGGGCAGATATTCAATATCGTAACTGCTGATCTCAACGACCCATTTAGCCAACCGTCCCAAAATCTTGGGTTTATGCATTACATTTCTCAATGGGTAAGTAGTCATAACACATATGGGGTGACATTGAAAATATAGTTTCAACTTCCTATAGGAGCTTATCAAAGCGAGCACCAATTTTTCTAGGTGAGGGTATCTAGTTTCGGCCTCGCCTAAAGTCCTGCTAATATAGTAAATTAGAAATTGCGTACCTTTCTCTTCCTGGACTAGGACTCCACTTACTGCTATCTCTGATACTACTAGTTACAGGTATAGCTGTTCATCTGTCTTCAGCGTGTCAAGCAGCGGTAGGCTCTATAGATATCACTTGAGCTCCTCCAAGGCCCGGTGGCACTCCGGGGTCCACGACAAGTTATTTTTATTTTTCAACAGTGAGAAGAACCGGTGGCTCTTATCGGAAAACCTCGAGATGAATCGACCTAGGGTGACTATGCGTCCGGTTAATCTTTATACGACCTTCACATTGTCCACAATAGTGATATCTTCGATGGCTTATCGGGGTTGATCTCGATTTCCCGGTTGGATACCGTGAATCTGAGGAATTTACCGGATCCGACTCCAAATGCACACTTCTCGGGATTTAGCTTCATATTGTATTTCTTAAATATGCTGAAGGTTTTCTGCAAATGTTTCAAATGGTCCTCTGCTCGCAATGACTTAACCAATATATCGTCAATGTAAACCTCCATTGATTTTCCTATTTGTTCCTCAAATATCCGGTTTACTAGGGGTTGGTAGGTGGCACCGACATTTTTTAGTCCGAATGGCATCACGTTATAGCAGTAAGTGCCGTACTTAGTGAGGAATGAGGTTTTTTCTTGATCGCCCGGGTTCATCCGTATTTGGTTGTACCCGGAATAGGCGCCGAGATAAGTGAGGATCTAGTGGTCGGCTGTTGCTTTGATCATGCGATCGATGTTGGGCAAAGAGAAGGAGTCCTTGGGACATGCCTTATTCAAGTATTTATAGTCTATGTACATTCTTGATTTATTCTCTTTTTTAGGGACTACCACTACGTTTGCTAACCAATCCGGGTATTTAACCTCCCGAATGGACCCTATTTTAAGGTGTTTAGATACCTCATTCTTGATGAAAGCATGTTTGACATCGGACTGGGGTCTCCTCTTCTGCTTGACCGGCTAAAACATAGGCTCTAGGATTAGTTTGTGAATGGTTATTTTCGGCGGATCCCTGTCATGTCAAGGTTGGAACAAGCGAAACAATCTTCATTAGCTATAAGAAATTGAATGAGTTTTTTCCTGAGCTCGTGGCTTAACCCCATGCCGAGGTATACCTTTTGATCGGGCAAGTGTTCGATTAATACGACTTGCTCCAGTTCCTCGACCGTTGATCTGGAAGCGTCTGAATCATCGGGGGCTATGAAAGATCTGGGAACTTCATAGTCGTTCCCCTCGTCCACCCCTTGTTTCTCCGATTATGTCCAGGCTGGTATTGGTAATTGCTATTTGGCCTCGTCTTTGGCCGTCGGATTTAGACCCTTTGTTGTCGAGAGTGTGGATGCCGGGATCACCCCATCGACCAAGAATATTTCCTTAGCGGTAGGTTATTCCATATAAACTGTTTAGATTCCTCCGGGTGTTGAGAATTTCACCACCTAGTGCAGTGTTGTTGGTATTGCTTTCATGTTGTGAATCCATGGCCTTCCGAACAAAGAGATGTATCTCATATCTCCTCTGATTACATAGAATTTGGCTTCCTGAATGGTTCCGGTGACGTTCACCGCTAATTTTATCTCCCCTTTAGTGGTCTCACATGCCATGTTGAACCCGTTCAGGACTCGGACCGTAGGTACAATCTGATCTTATAGGCCTAGTTGTTCCACGACCCTCGATCTGATGATGTTGGCTGAGCTACCAAGATCAATTAACACACACTTAACTCGAGATTTATTTATGAGTACCTATATTACCAGTGCATCATTATGGGGCTGTACGACCCCCTCAGCATCTTCGTCGTTGAAAGACAAGGTTTCTTCCGGTACGTAATCCCGAGTACGTTTTCCTCTTGTGATGCATACTTTGGTGCGCTCCAGCATTGGCCCATAGGGAATGTCAACCCCACTAATGATCACGTTAATGATGTGCTCAGGTTCCTCCTGTTCGGCCTGCTTATTAGAATACCTATTCCTGAAGTGGTTCTTGGCCCGATCACTCAATAACTCTCGGAGATGTCCGTTGTTGAACAGCCAGACCACCTCCTCTCTTAATTGTCAGCAGTCTTCTGTTCTGTGGCCATGAGTGCCGTGATATTTTCACATTAGGTAAGGATCCCTTTGGGTTGGATCAGACTGTAAAGGTCGAGGCTATTTGGTATCTTTAATGCGTCCGATGGCAGATACGATAGCAGCGACATCGACGTTGAAGTTGTATTATGATAATCTTGGCGCTTCTTTAGGCCCGACGGGCCTGTCGAAGCTGTTTTTGCTCATGAGTCCCCGGTTGCTTTGACCTCAGTCATTTCTCCTTTCATTTCTAATAGGGTTCCGCCTGGACCAACTGCTTCTTCGGTCTCTATTATACGGCTGATACCGATCCATGTTTGACCTCGGTTCATGATCGATATCTCTCTTGACTCTGTTGATGGTTCTGACAGGATACACGGACCCGAATGGGTCTCCAGCCTGATCATCATCGACCTTGATTTTCGATTGATATCGGTTATGGACATCGGCCAAAGTGATGGCCGTATATTCTACCAAGTTTTGTTTCAATTGCTGTGAAGCCAACGAGCTTCGAATGTTGAGTCCTTGGTGAAAGCCCGAACGGCCCAATCATCCGCGACCGAGGGCAAGTCCATCCATTCCATTTGAAACCGGGACACGAATTACCTGAGCATCTCGTTATTCCTCTACTTTACTTTGAAAGGGTGTGACTTCCTGGTCTCGACCTTGATAGCCCTGGCATATGCTTTTACGAAGGATTGTAAGCATAGCAAATGAGTAAATAGAATTAGGAGGTAAGTTGTGATACCATATCATAGATCCTTTTGATAGGGTCTTCCCGAATCTTTTCCAACAAAACAGATTCGATCTCATCATCCTCCAAGTCGTTCCCTTTGATGACACATGTATTGGAGGTCACATGCTTTTTTGGGTTGGTCGTTCCATTGTACTTAGGAATCTCAGGCATGTGGAACTTCTTAGGGATCAGCTTTGGAGCCGCGCTCGGAGAAAAAGGTTTTTGAACGAACTTCATAGAATCCAAGCCTTTTAATATCGTCGGTGCTATTAGGATTTAGTCAGCCCTTGAATTGTATGTTTCCACCTTTTTGTCATTAGCTTAGATTTTCTTCTCTCATGATCCGACCC
The DNA here is from genome assembly GCF_000390325.3 of Nicotiana tomentosiformis. Classification (NCBI taxonomy): domain Eukaryota; kingdom Viridiplantae; phylum Streptophyta; class Magnoliopsida; order Solanales; family Solanaceae; genus Nicotiana; species Nicotiana tomentosiformis. Next base: position 26,491,259 of record NC_090816.1, read on the forward strand.
ATTTCGTCAGCTCCTCGAGCATCTTTATGATCTCAGGGTTAGTCCCCGAGTCATTTTCATTCGGCCTCTTTGCGACCGGTTCATTTCTGCGGGTGACTTCCCAGGATGGATTGGGTTTAATTCTGCTCGACGCTCGGCTTTGGTTCTGTAACTGGGCTATCACCGCCTGTTGAGCCTGCAACATTTCAAAAATTATCCGTAAATTGATCCCTTCCAGTCCATCGTCTTATGTATTTCGGGATGCTAATCAGGCTTCACTACTGGACGCTATTCTCGGGGTTGGTAGGCAGATTTGCGCTGATGGCCGGACTCATCGTCAACATTTAGAGGTGCTGACTTGGAGTTTGACATTTTGAGCTTTAACCTAAAATTAGAGACACTCCAAAGAACAAGTGTAAAGTAGTGTGTGTTATAGAAATTTATATCAAATAGCCATTATTATCCTCAGTCCCACGGTGGGCGCTAAACTGTTTACCCTCAAAATTGGACAACAATTAAATTTGTGAGTGATTTTGAGGAAACGCGAATTTATTTGACACAAAGCAGTAAATAAAGACAAATTAAATATATAAGAATAAAGTAAGTTCAAACCACATGAGGAAGATTATTTAAGCCTTAGAGAAATATTTGCCTCGATCTGTGCTCACAACAACAAACACTGATGAACGAAAGCAGAAGAACTAATAACATAAAAAATAACGATATATTGCTTTGGAATGCGTTTAGAATATACTTTATGAATAATCAGATCCTCTTTATATAGTGGAGAAGTCTTACTTTAGGTACAATTTTATAAAAGGCAAAAAATCTTTTAATTTACTGATTGTCGGTTCTTTATCGGTACGTGCCGAAATTTCCGCCGTAATATTCGGCCGGTCACGAATATTTCGGTGTTCTGTTAATTTTTCGCAAAAGAAATCAAGAAGACAATTGAATAATTTCAGTAATTGGAGGCAAAACTAAAAGTTACAATTAAGTCATTCGAGGACTTTGGTGAGAGTTGATTTTTTCCTTTATTGGGTTAGCTTAATAGGATTATTATTCATCATTTTCAAAAAATTTATACCTTTTATTTTATACCTCAAATATCACATTTAATAATATTTACTGAATATTTAAAATATTCATTGATATGATATCGCGTGATGACCAGAAACTAGTTGAATGTTAATATTCTTATGACATACTACTTCAGAACTGAATGGAGAATAGATCTGAAATTAAAAAATTAATGAAACAACTCATTACCTCGTTCTTACCTTAGCTTAATGGAGTAACCGATGAATATAAAAGATAATTCACTGGTTTGTTAAATACCTTAAGGTTTTCCATGGCCAAATAATCTAGCAGTGCTTGGCAAAGGATTCTTTCTTTGCAATGAAGTTGGATGTGTAGTTAACTGGTAATAGGATGTATTTTATGTGTTTAGTTTTGGTAGATATATAGGATTGCATATTTATTAACATCGATTAAGGCCTAATGGCAGGAAGTGATTTAAAAGTCTTGTTGGCTAAAATAGCTGCACATGGATCGATAAGTTTTCAAATACATAGTTTACATATCGAACTTGCACGAAAATTCTTTTGATACACCTTTTTTCTTACGCTAAATCTTTTACACAATCTTTTAGAAGTGCCTATTCCGTACCACTTCGGTGTTTGATCACATCATCTTAAAAATTGTTATTACACGCACCTATCAGTAGAGACAGATTTAGGGGGACGGAAGGGGTTTCACCCGAACCCCCTTCGTCAGGAAATTAAACAGTACATATAAGGCAAAATTTGGTTTGTACCTCTATATTTTATATTTTGAATCCCCTTAATACATACCAAAAGCTTAGCTCAGTGGTCAAGCGGTTCAAAATATTTGTAAGGTTGCTAGTTCAATTCCCGCTAACCACATCCTCTTTTAATATTTTATTTTTTTTCTTTTTTTGAAGCCTCTTAGCAAAAATTCTGCCTATCAGCCGCCCGACAGTTGTCATAAATTAAGATCCATCCCCTCCTCATCTTCCCAAAGAAAAAAAAAGTAAAATACCGAAAAGAACACCTCTCCTCCTCTTTCCAACCCCATCATTTTTTCTACCATCACCACTAAGAGTGGGCATAATACCGACCGAATTGAAAAGACCGGCCGAACTGAAAATTTCGGTTTATTCGATTTCGATTTTTCGGTTTAATCGGCCGGTTTGTGGTTTATAGTTTTAAAAGTTCGATTTTTGGTTCGGTGATCGTGATTTTAACGGCTCGATTTTCGGTTATGCCACGCCCCGAACCTAGGGGCAAGACCGGCACTCGGTGCCTCACCTATCCTTGTGTACCAACTTGCGACTAAGGGACTCTGAACATATAATGTCATACTTTGGCCATGGGCCACATTGCAAGACAATTTGCGAACGCTGACTAAACATCAATATAAAGCTGGGCCGACAAGGCCGTCATAACTACTACAGCTGGCAAATGAACAAAATATACATACAAGGCCTTCTAGCCCAACATACTGCAGTAACTGACATGATATGTCTACAAGCCTCTACTGATGGATGTACTGTTATCGGAACAGGGCCTCGACCTACCCATAATGTATATATACATATATACATAAGATGTACATAAAACTCTAGACCTGACAACTCCGAAGGACGTGGAGCTTACCGATCAAGCTGAACTCGGGCAACACCTACTGAGGAGGTCTATCTGTTTGTCTATCTGAATCTGCACGCATAAAATGCAGCGTCTCCGGCAAAAGGGACGTCAGTACGAAATAATGTATCAAGTATGTAAGGCAACAAAATAACTGAAAGATGAAACTAAACTGATAATATAATAAGTGTAAGTAACTGGTAGTCAAAGATAATCTGAGGATATGCTTACCTGCGGATACTGACTCAACTCTCTCAGTATAATAAGTAAAATAATTGTCCGCCCTTATAATGCTCGGTATATATATATAACTGTTTTGCCGTAGTAGGCTCTCTCATAGGCGCTCGGCTATACTAGGCTCTGTATCTCGGCCAACTGGGCTCGCTCATAGGCGCTCGGCCACAATAGGCTCGCTATATAACTTACCATCTGATCAGAGGTTACCCAATAAGGGCCTACCCATCGATTATAGCTTGACGGTAATGAACTGTAATACTGTATATATAGGCTCTCTCCTCTCTTGACTGGAAGAAGACAATACTCAATTAAATATGAAGTCCCGATAAGGAGAATACTGTAATTTATAAGATTAGGATAATGTATATAAATTCGGGAGTATGAACTTCTCTTTATGACTCGTTATCAAACACATGTAATTACGAGATCATGCCAAAATGAAGGAAGGGTTTAGCCTTAATATACCTGAACCGATTCTCTTAGAATTTATAATTCACGCTTTAAAGAATCAATAACCAACGTTATTTAATTTTGGAATGGAATTGTTTTGCTCTTGGAAGAACTCATGACCAGCCATTTTCTATAAGAGATTCCATTGATTTGTAATGCACACATGAATTCATTTGAAGAAATTCACGTTAAGCCTTTAGAAACTCACATTTAAGTCTTTAGAAACTCATAGTAAGATAGCATCTCACGTTTATAAACCCATAGTAAGATGGCATCTTATATTACTAATTGTTAAAAAGTCTTTAGTGGGTGTGGCCCACTTAGTTGATGAGTAAGCCACTTAATCCTCTAAATTTTCCACCTATATAAGACTTAATAGTCACTTTAAGAATGAAAGGGTATGCTGCCATGTTTTTGCGGGGTTAAGCCATCCAAAATCTTTAATTATCCAAAGAATTTAATTAATCTCCCACTAAAAATAATTAATTACTCAATTATCCACATAACTAAAAATTATCTCAACTTACTTAAAATACTACTCATTTTTAACTTACCTTGTACACCTTACTATTATGGTCAAGTAGTGCATTATATGGTACTAGTCCATAAATATCGGGTATTATAGCTCGGACCGTATTTATCTTAATTTGTCAAATTTCGACGAAACTCATTTTCTTCGATTCGCTTATCCTCTCACCATCACAAATTTACTTATGGCGTACTTTCACGTACGAAAATATGGGGTGTAACATCATTTCCCCCTTTAGAACATTCATCCTCGAATGTTGACAGGTGCAATGATAGCTCTTACGAATGGTTTTAATACTTTCCTTGCCATCTAGGAAATTGTTTTGTGAATAAATCCAAAGGCCAAGGCATTCCCCCCCTTTAGGTGTTTTTCTCACAGCATGACTTGTGGTTAGAATCCTTTCAATCTCGTAACTGTTGCTACCTTTGGTCATGCAGCATGTACGACTTTTTCCTTGTATGTGCGTCTCTTTGAGTCTTCCCTTCAGCTTTTAGCCAATCTCTAGGCCTCATTTTTGGGAACATATACAGAACTTGACAAGATGTCCCTTTGCGCATCTATAGGTGTACTGAAGTTCTTTGCTCGGTACTTTATCGAACTTACGAGTATTGCTATATCTTATTTCATAGCCCCGGTTATCCACCCGTGTGACTTTATTGCATCTAGGTAGGTCATACTATATCATAACTCTTACCTTGGTTTTATTATTATCGAGGTCTGCTATCCAATTCCAGGTTACTCTCTCGCTTCTCATCATAGATGTATAAATCTAAGTCCTTCAATGCTTCCTTATTATTGTTCATCTAAAGGATGGAATCCCTATCTCCTCTCATACGTTGGAACTTTATCCATCTATTGTCGATTCACCTTAACATTGATCCATAGTCTACCACTGATAACTTGACCTCTTATGTAATCATTAGGGCCCACGCTGTATCGAGGAACATTTGAAGTGATTTTTCTGATCCACTTGGGGTGATGCCATACATCCATAACTGTATTTCATAGCATCTCAATATGATTCACCTTACGTGGGTATTTTAATCCTGTACAATTCATGAAATCATTACTCAATAGAAGGCCCAAACGTCATCTTTCATCTATCACAATTACACCCGCATCCTACTACCAGGGCAACATTCCATTTCTTCTAAATGCTACTAGTCGTAGACTCCTTTGAGTTCATTTAGACTATATTGAGCTTTCTATAACTTAGAGAAACCATCAGCTCTTTTGTTTTCATGGGCTTAATCCCGAGGTCCATTCTCATCACTTTCGCACTTGCCTTTTCTTATTCTTTCTCCTGTCTTCCTAAAACCTTGTTGTTTTACCATACTTTAGCTTGCGACCTACACATATCTATTTATACTACTCACAACCTTTCTTCAACTTGCTTGCATCATAGATTTCCTTATGTCATCCTGGAACATCAAGCGAGACATCACATCGTCTCTAACTCTTCTTTACTCTCTTAATTAGGATTCTTGATACCTAGAAACCATAGGCCGGAAAATATGCCACTGACGATGCCGTTATCATTCCTGGATACTGAGTCTCAGCATTTCTGGCCTTCTATCTGAAGTACAGACTATTCACAACCTTCTGCATTTGAGTAACTCATACGTTGTTCACCTTTAAGCTCTATTATAACACTTGCACCTCTGGTGCATACACAATCCGATGGGAGCTTTATATTGAATTCTTATGAGGCTGGTGCTCTTCTAATTGGCTTTATTGTAGAGCCATTATAGAATATGGTTGCTATACTATCTCTCTTGTACCTCTGATATTAAGAGAGATTTTGCAATGTTCTCAATCATGATGTCTAAAATTTGTCGGGTCCAATAATCAGACTCCTGATTTGCTTTGTTGATGTAACTCTTTAGTTTACTATTCATTTTGATCAGCCTTTGTGTAGGCTTAAGCTATCTTCCAATCTGCGGCTCCTGGTATTAGTTATTACTTTAGTCTTTCATAGCCGCTATGGAATATCATGATACCATCATTTAATAATTCAATCCCTTGTCTATGACCCGAACTCAATTCTTTCTTTTAACTTATACCGGAGTCTTCTACAGTTGTATGATTGTTAACATATATTCTGTATGGATAATACTCCGAAATCTAAAGTGCATTCATAACGTAACTCACTCGGGATCATTGATCGAATAATTCATTTCGTTCCTTCTCAGCTTTCTTTAAATGTAAGCAATTACTTTTCCTGGTCGTTTTTCTACTTGTTGCATGCATACTTAGCTTATCTCAGTTCCCATGCATGACAAAATTTTTGTGCAACTCATATAATCTCGAATATTACTTTTTATTTTCTTCCCGTTCCTTAGCCACGGTAGGTGCCACTTCCTCATGGAGTGCATACAATGTTTAGTGAGACTGGTTTTTTTTACATGATCGTTTCCACTGTAGGTCACTCTATGTAGGTTGAAGCCTTCATCCTTAATTCCTCAGCTAGTCTTTCGTTTTAGTACTTAGGGAAGACCCTCTGACTCTTGTGAAGCTGCGAGCTTATTATATCGTATACTTGACAGAATATTTGATGTTCTTCCCCGCCTATAATAATCCGTAGTTACTTTTCTCCACTCCCTTTGTGCTTGTAAGGTGCTTCTGAACTAATATTTTGATTGTTTTCCCAGTGGCATTATCTTTTATTTCTGTAACACTCATACGGTACCTTTTTCACTACCCCAATTCTTATATGAATATATCTTAGGCATTATAATGTTATAACTGCGAGGCTGAATTTACTATATTGGGTTTCACTATATTTATCTTGCACGATCTATTGATTTGTCTGTAACCTCTTGTCTAGTCATAACTAGACTCTTCATGAATCAACTACTAACTACTCGTTGGCCCATTCTCATATTAATATTTTGCGTAATCTTTCTTGGGTTATTTCCTTTGTCTTAACTTACGTCTCGCACTAGTTCCTTATCTATCAATAACATCTCGGGTAGGAACCCTTACTTCCTCTCCTTGATGCCGTGCTTGCATAATGTTCTGGAATTATAGCATATCTGTAGGATTTGAATGAGTGCAATCTCATCCCTTTCTTATTTTTTACCACATTCTAACTTTACCATTCCATAGTTACTAGAACCACTTAATTTTGACTTAATGCCACATCACACCATATTTCCCCCTTTATCGGAGCACTAAGATTTAGTGCTACGGTGATCTACGTATAGATGTTTTACCTTCTCATCTTTGGCATCTTTTCATATCATCGATGATCCTTACTCGCCTTGCGGTAATCATTCTGTACCAAGGGTAACGAAATTCCTCACTCAAGAGGGTGACACTTAGTGTAACTGGCACATACAGTCCCTTAAGCTTAACTTTACTTACCTTACTTGCTTTAGGGAAGCGTCTTCCTAAATGACCTTTAAAGGGTATTCTTCTGTTGTCCATTCTATTATCGCCGGGATGCAATCTTTGAAATTCTCATGATGCCGACTATTACTCAGTCCCTAGTTCATGTTTAGTTTATCTTGTTCATCAGTCCATGTTAATTTCTTATTACTCTGGGGTCTAATTTTTCCTTTTGGTAGTCTCATTGGAGTCACAAACTTATTTCTCGAAATGGGGATATGACTTTATGTCCTATACTCTTTTATTTTCTCCAGGCCTGTCACCTCTCATCTTTTCCTTTACTTGATATAGACTCTGTAATACTGTCATTTTTTTTGATCTACCGTTGTCATCCATTTATCACATCTTACTTATAATGCTTCAATAACCCTCTGCTTATTTCCCTGCTAACATTTCTGTCTATCACTTTATTCTGAAAACTTCAATAAGACATTCTTTTGCTTTTACCTCCCCTTGCTCCATCTGCTGGCTCTTCAGGTTGCCTAACATTCTTCCTCTACTAGGGACGGGAGCCATACTAAGGTAATATTTATCCTTTCAAGGCCTCCAGTGCCTGTCTTTGCAGTACTCATATTTAGCTGTACTATTTTAGAGTGCACTATCTGGATGTCTCACAAGGAGATCTATTAGCACATTCGCAATATCCTTCGGAATGTCAATTAATGCTAACAATCCATCAAACATTTTGGGTTACTTTAACCCCAGTTGAATCCTGATATCTAGTCCTTCTCTTAAACTATATCTATTGGCTCCTATGGAGTATAACTGAGATGGGTGTGACTAATTGTACATACCTCTGTTACAATTGAAGGTAACACAAAAATGCTTATATTTCTCTACTTGAATTGTAAATACTGTTAATCTTCATTAACTGGGTACCTCGTACCCTTCTTCACCTTGCTTCTGTTACTTCCTGAAACTTGTGTATACCTTCTGATTCTCTTATTCCTTTTTACCGTAAGAGTGGATGACTATTCTGGCCTTAGGGATCCTTATCAAGAAGCTTACACGTCTTAGTACACACATGATCTGCTGAATACCTCATATTTATCCATCATAAGCATGATGCAAAAAAATCGAGTTCCTCTGACTCAACTCTTCCACAACTATATCTCTTACCAACCGTCTTCCTGGATGCAGGCATCGTCGTATTATGAATAAGATAGAGTTTAGGAAATTGAGTTCTTACAATAGAGCTCTACCACACGATCTAGAGTAAGAAGAAAGAGTGACAATCCTAAATGCCATGTAGCCTCCTGCTTATAAGTGTGGTGCACAACACACGCATAAACAAGACTTTACTAGACACGGCTTGTAGACTCCCTAGGACAGAACTGCTCTGATACCACTTCTACCACGCCCCGAACCTAGGGGCAAGACCGGCACTCGGTGCCTTACCTATCCTTGCGTACCAACTTGCGACTAAGGGACTCTGAACATATAATGTCATACATTGGCCATGGGCCACATTGCAAGACAATTTGCGAACGCTGACTAAACATCAATATAAAGCTGGGCCGACAAGGCCATCATAACTACTACAACTGGCAAACCAACAAAATATACATACAAGGCATACTAGCCCAATATACTGTAGTAACTGACATGATATGTCTACAAGCCTCTACTGATAGATGTACTGTTATCGGAACAGGGCCCCGACCTACCCATAACATATATATACATAAGATGTACATAAAACTCTAGACCTGGCAACTCCGAAGGACGTGGAGCTTACCAATCAAGCTGAACTACGGCAACACCTACTGAGGAGGTCTATCCGTTTGTCTATCTGAACCTGCACACATGAAATGCAGCGTCCCCGGCAAAAGGGACGTCAGTACGAAATACTGTACCATGTATGTAAGGCAACAGAATAACTGAAACTGAACTGATAGTATAATAACTGTAAGTATCTGGGAGTCAAAGATAATCTGAAGATATGCTTACCTATTGATACTGACTCAACTCTCTCAATATAATAATTAAAATAGATATCCCGCCTTATAAGGCTCGGTATATATATATAACTACTTTGCCGTAGTAGGCTCGCTCATAGGCGCTCGGCCATACTAGGCTCTGTATCTCGACCAACTGGGCTCGCTCATAGGCGCTCGGACACAGTAGGCTCAGTATATAACTTACCATCTGCTCAGAGATTTCCAATCGAGGCTTGTCCATCGATTATAGCTCGACGGTAATGAAAATACTGTAATACTGTATATATAGGCTCTCTCCTCTCTTGACTGGAAGAAGACAATACTCAATTAAATATGAAGTTTCGGTAAGGAAAATACTGTAATTTATGAGACTAGGATAATGTATATAAATTCGGGAGTATGAACTTCTCTTTATGCCTCGTTATCAAACACATGTAATTACGAGATCATGCCAAAATGAAGGAAGGGTTTAGCCTTAACATACCTGAACCGATTCTCTTAGAATTTACAATTCACGCTTTAAAGAATCAACAACCAACGTTATCTAATTTTGATATGGAATTATTTTGCTCTTTGAAGAACTCACGACCGGCCACTTTCTATAAGAGATTCCATTGATTTGTAATGCAAACATGAACTCATTTTAAGAAATTCACGTTAAGCCTTTAGAAACTACCATTTAAGTCTTTAGAAACTCATAATAAGATAACATCTCACGTTTAGAAACCCATAGAAAGATGGCATCTCACGTTACTAATTGTTGAAAAGTCTTTAGTGGGTGTGGCCCACTTAGTTGATGAGTAAGCCACTTAATCCTCTAAATTTGCCACATATATAAGACTTGATAGTCACTTTAAGAATGACAGGATCTGCTGCCACGTTTTTGTGGGGTTAAGTCATCCAAAATCTTTAATTATCCAAAGATTTTAATTAATCTCCCACTAAAAATAATTAATTATCCAATTATTCATATAATTAAGAATTATCTCAACTTACTGAAAATACTACTCACTTTTAACTTACCTTGTACACCTCACTATCATGGTCATGTAGTATCTTGTACGACATTAGTTCATAAATACCGAGTATTATAGCTCGGACCGTATTTTATCCCAAATTGTCAAATTTCGACGAAACTCATTTTCTTCGATTCTCTTATCCTCTCACCGTCACGAATTTACTTGTGACGTACTTTCACGTGCGAAAACATGGGGTGTAACAGATTAAACCGAAAAACTATTTTTTTTACCAATATTTTTACTCTTAGTCCCTTACCGTGTTACTCTTTGAAAGAATATATAGCTTTTACTAATATGGCTATATATATTTCCCACGATATGAATACATAGCTTTTACTAGTTCAAGACTGTTAAGTAGTAATGTAGTGTGTTTGCTGAGGTAAAGATTTAAAAGAGGGAGCAGCTACAGAGAATATGTCAAGTGGAGCTTCTTTTCTTCGCGTCCACTTCACTTGATTAAATCTGTTATACAACAGTACACCCTTTTTTTTCCTTTGTTTCCTTCTTTTCTTTAGGTTCCTTCCATATAATGTAAAATACTAAATACATTTAACTTTTGGGAAGCTTCTTTTTATTATTGTTTTCTGGGATTTAATTGGGTATTAAGGTATATAAATTAAGGTAAAAACTTACCGGAATTTATACTAAATGCATCAAACTCTTTAGTTAAGTTATGCTTCCATAACTCTTGCATAAAGATTCTTATATTTTTAGTGTATTTGATGTGATTTCTTATTTCTTGTCTTTTTCTGTAACAAGTAATTAATCTATTTTCATTGTTTCGTACTATTTTTGCCGTGGCTTGAAACCGAAAAATCAAACCGATTAAACCGAACCGAAAATGAATAAACCGAACCAAACCGAAGCTATTATAGTTCGGTCTTGGTTATTAAAAACACAAATCGAAAATCGAATAAATCGAAATTCTACAAAATCGAACCGAACCGACCGATACCCATCCCTCACCACACCACCACCAATCCTTCCGAGCATCTTCTTCAACTTTACATTCAACTGTTTGACAATGTTTTAACAAGTTTCAACACCATCTATCACAAATCCTTATAATAAATTTCAGATTCGAGCTCAAACTCAAAGTTTCAAACTTGTCAATGATATTTTTTGAATTTTATCGAAATTAATCACCAAACTTTCAGCATGTTTCAAACTATGCTTTCAGGAATTGTTTTCTCTTCTGGCATGAATTTTTTAGCTTTTGTGATAGTTTTCTTTTCGTGCATCATTTATTAGTAGGGAAAAGAAGTCTCGGCTATAAGAAACACTGCCATTTCTAGGAGTTAAAATCTAAATTAATTGCAACTTCTATCTTTAAAATTGGAATTTGAAACTTAATTATGTCAAGGAATTTAATTTAACTTCTTATCTCAGTTTTGTTTCTTCTGTTTAATTCCGAAAGGTTTTTTTAATCAACTTAAAGTAAAGAATAGTTCTAATAAATTAGAAAATTAGCCTTTTCTCAACCACGGTTCTTCAATGTAACAAATGAGTATATGTAGGACAAGTTGATCTTTTTTTATTTTAATAGAAAGCGGCACCTTTTATTGATTCTTTAAATTTGAAACATAGCGTGGCCTCCTATATCTATTTGAGAGATCGACATGCCGACCTCTATTCTATGTATGCACATGACTTTTTTATCAGAACTAAAGTGGAAGGTAACACATAGCTCAAGCTTAAAGAGGCTCGAATTGTATCCCCGGGGCCTTCAATTGTCTGTATCTGAACGCAACCATCTCCAACATGTCCATCTGTAGAGGTTTTTGCCATTTCAAGATATGTTTGCATTGTAGGTCTCTTACTGACATGCCAAAGGCTCCTGCAAATTTGGTCTATATTGTTTGCACCCTTTTGCTTGAGCAGAAGAAATATTCAAACACTTTCAACCTCTTCTACTGTAGGTCTACAACGGTAGCATTTTGGCTCCACATGGATTCCAAAGTTTTGTATGCGATCATCAGTAGGTAACCTGTTATTCAGCGTCGTCCATGTGTTGAAAGCCATTTTGAAAGGTACATGCTTTTGCCAAATCTTTGAATTTACCTATGACTGGTTTCTATTTTGCCTCATATAATCCCAGGCCGAATCAACAGTAAAATAGCCATTACTGGTAGCCATCCAAATGGCCTTGTCCTTCTTCCCTAGATTTACTATGATTTGTTGGTCTAACACTTCATTTTTTAATGCATCTGGAATATCCATCCCCAAGGTATACAATTTTCAAGCCCCATTGACGCACACTTCTTTCAGTGGTACATTTTTGGGATTGGACCCCCCATCCAATAGTCTACATAGAGCCCCTTTTCTGGTCCAATTATCAAACCAGAAAGAAACATTTCCTTCACCAATCTTCCAGGCTATCTGCTTTTCTACTACCTCTTTGATATTGCATAACTCCTTTCAGGTTTGAGATTGCCCTGGATTCCATTGCATGATTGTGGGACGACCTCTTCTGCAATACTTGGCAAGCATAAAGTCTCTCCATAATGAGTTCCCAGTCCTGAGATTCTACTATGATTTCACTGTAAAAGCTTTGCAAACATCTTCTAGGCAACTAAACTGAGCTTCTCCTTCATTTTAAGGATAGTACAAAGATTTTCTGGCTATCCAATGATGTCTATCATGACCGTCTGCACCTTTCTAAAAGAAATTTTCTAATATTTTCTCTATTTGAGACAATACTCCTTTATGTGGGTGTACTATTGATAATAGATGTATAGGAATTGCTTGTAATACATGCCTGATAAGTATGATTTTTCCTCCTATTGAGGGAAGTTTATTTTTCTATCCCTTTACTCTATTAGTCACTTTATTAACCATGTTTGAGTAATGAGCAATTTTCTATCTCCATGATATCAATTGGAATCCCAAATATATGATTGGAAAGTGTTTGATGTGCATCCCCATAAGTCTGATCAGTCTCTCCATAGTCCTCATTGATGCCTTTGGATCTAGCATAATACAGCTCTTTGCTTTATTTAATTTTTTGTCCCGACACAACTTTGTATTTTTTCAAGGTTTTCATTATCTACTTAAGTGTACTCTTCTTGTCACTTGAGAAGAGTATTAGGTCATCTGCAAAAGCTAAATGTGTAACCTGTGAACATAGTTTGTTCATGAAAATATTGCTGAAATTTCTCCAGTTCTGCAACTCATTTAGCATGGTGGAAAGTAGCTTTGGACTCGATACAAAGAGTGACGGTGAGATCCGATCTTCTTGTCTTAACTTATTCTTAGACTTAAAGAAATCATATCTTTGATCATTTACTATCAAGGAGTACGAATTTCCAGATATATGCATGTAAATTAGCTCTATCCATTCTTCAGCAAAAATCGAGCTTTCTCATCTTATAACATAGGAATGGCCAAGCAACCCGATCATATGCTTTTTCCATATCCAGTTTCATCACTATATTCCTCCCTTTATTTGATTTTCTAATCTCTCTAATAATGTCCACTGCCATTAGTATATTTTTAGAGATTAGTCTTCCTTTAATAAACCCTGACTGGTTGGGGGATATGATCCTTGGCAGCAATTGGGTTACTCTAGCATTCAACACTTTTGATACGATTCACTTGAAACATTATATAGACTGATTGGCCTAAGATCAGTTAGGCTATGTGGAAAATCCACCTTTGCTATCATTACAATGTAGGTGCGGGTAAAGAATTTGGGGAAGTTTATCCCCTCCCCCCCCCCCCCAAATAAGTCACTATTCCATTATACTCATCCTCTGAGATTACTGCCCAACATACCTGGTAAAAGAGCGCATTTAGTCCATCTGGTCCTAGTGCATGTTTTGGATTTATAGAGAAAATGATATTTTTTACATGTACCATTGCAGGTATGGATGTAAGCTTTGTATTATCTTCTTCTGTCACTGTAGGACTTAGGCAATTCAGAGCTGACATGTCATTTATGGCATCTCTATGATCAAAGATTTTCTAAAAATATTGAAATATTATTTTTGCTATGTCCTCATTTCCTTTCCTCCATATACTCTCTTCATCTTATATCCTCCAAATATTTAGCCTCTTCCTTCTCCCCTTTATGACACTACGAAAGTAGGCAGTGTTCTTATCCCTATTTTTTAGCCAATTAGTCTTTGCTTTTTGTCTCAAGGCTACATCTTGTGCCTTCATAACCTGTAGGTATTCTACTTTAACTTTGTTAAGCTTAGATCTTCTAAATGGTGAATTATGTTCTATCATTGCTTCTTCCAGTTTTGCTATTTCCTTATCCAATCTTTTTAGCTATTTATATATATCTCCAAATGCTTGCCTTGACAAGATACTAAATCTTTTGCATACTCCTTTTAGTTTATGATGTAATACTGTGATAACCCAAAATATCATCTTTAAATTTAATAAGTAATTATGTATTCTAAGTCCTCGAAAAATACCATTTATCATTTCTCGACTTGCGTGCGCAGTTCGTATAATTTTTCGGACAGTTTTTATGTGAAAATATATTAAAATGGGCAATAGAGCTTTAAAACTCAATTAAGTTGACTTTGGTCAATATTTTGAGCAAACGGACCCGGATTAGTATTTTGACAATTCCGTAAGTCCGTATCTTGATTTGGAACTTGGGCGTATGCCCGAAATCGAATTCTGAGGTCCCTAACCCGAGATATAGAATTTTGATAAAAAATTAAAAGCTTGAAAGTTTAATGATTTCTAAGAAATTACTGATGTTGCATTTATTGACCTCGGGTCCGTATTTTGGTTCCGGAGTCTGGCATAGGTCCACTATAATATTTATGACTTGTCTGCCTAATTTGGTGAGAAACAGAGTTTATTTGACGTGATTCGGACGTCCGGTTGTAAAAATAAAGGTTTTAAAGTTTTCTTGAAAATTTTCTTTGATTTGGTGTCTGATTCGTAGTTTTAGGTATTAGTTT
Organism: Nicotiana tomentosiformis; assembly: GCF_000390325.3. Classification (NCBI taxonomy): domain Eukaryota; kingdom Viridiplantae; phylum Streptophyta; class Magnoliopsida; order Solanales; family Solanaceae; genus Nicotiana; species Nicotiana tomentosiformis. Next base: position 26,506,391 of record NC_090816.1, read on the forward strand.
GGTGATTTGATAGCGCGAGCAAGTTCGTATGATATTTTAGGACTTGCGTGCATGTTTGGTTTGGAGCCCCGAGGGCTCGGGTGAGTTTCGGATGGGCTACGAGATGATTTCGGACTTAGGAAATCTGGTTTTCTGTAGACTTCAGGCTTCTGGTGTGTTCTTCTTCGCGTTTGCGAAGGTACTCTCGCGAACGCGAAGAGCAAATTGGGACTGGCATATTTTGTGCTTCGCGTTTGCGAAAGAGTGACCGCAGTCGCGAAGGCTTGAGGTTCAAAGCTTCGCGTTCGCGATAGAAGCCTCGCGTTCGCGAAGGGAAAGAGGCTGGCCAGGATAATTGCCTCGTGTACGTGAAGGGCATCTCGCGTTCCCGAAGGCCAAGCTAGGCAAGCTTCGAGTTCGCGAAGTAGCCCTCGCATTCGCGAAGTGTAAAATGGGACATCAGAAATTTGTGCTTCGCGAACGCGAGGCACTGACCGCGTTCGCGAAGGGTAAAAGTCCCAGAAACAGAACTTAAGTTCTGAAAAATGGGATTCTTCCCATTTTTAACCCTTTTCCATTTTTGAGCTCGGGTAAGGCGATTTTTGGATGATTTTCACGGAAAAATATTGGGGTTAGTATTCCTTATCCTATATTTATTATGTTTTATGATTTCACACTCATGTATATCATGAATTCGTGAATTTATGGAAGAAAAATCAGATTTTTATAAAATCTTCCAAAAACGAAAATTTAACATTTGAAGGTCCATTTGACATCGGAATTGGATAATTTTTGTATGGTTGAACTCGTCTCAAAATGGGTGTTCGAATTTCGTAAGTTTTTTCGGGATTTGAGATGTGGGTCCCACTACCGAATATTTTTAATAAATTTCAAATTTTTATCCAGAAAATTTATAAATTTATATGGAATTAATTCCTATGATTCATATTGAGTATATCGAATTGTTTGTGAATAGATTTAAAGCTTTTGGAGACAAATTTAAAAGAAAAAGCTATGGTCGAGTAATTGATTGGAATTTACAAAGTTAGGTAAGTGCCGTGGTTAACCTTGACTTGAGGGAATAGAACCCTTAAATTATTTGTTATGTGAAAAGCATGTGAACAACGTATAGGCGAGGTGACGAGTGTCTATACGTCGTGAAATTAATTTTTTGCCTTCTTACTTGGAAAATCATAAATTGTTTTAAATCATAAATTAATTATTACAATAACCGTTTCTCTCCTATTCTTTGTCATATATTAATTCTTAAATTTTTGCATTAATTGTTACAGGCTATTTGAATTATGTGTTTTAATTGTTATTTGATATTTAGCATATTAAATATTAAACTGTCTATTTTCTCCCTGATTTTCATAATACTTTGCTATTTATCGTTGTTTGTTTCGTAATTAAATCATAATTATTGAATGCTTGTTGTCTTATAATTTTATATTAATTATTGCATTTATTGGAGAAATTTCTTCTATAAGAATTCATTGAAATGGATATATTGGAGGATCGGGTTGCACGCCGCAACAGACTTATTAAAAAGTTCATATTGGAGGATCGGGTTGCACGCCGCAACAGACTTATTAAAAAGTCTATATTGGAGGATCAGGTTGCACGCCACAACAGACTTACTAAAAAGTTCATATTGGAGGATCGGGTTGCATGCCGTAACAGACTTAGTTAAAAGTCTATATATATACTTAATTGAAATAAATATATGACAGGCTTGATTAAAAGAAATATATTGGGAGAGCGGGTTGCACGCTGCAACAGAATTGAATGTGAATATATTGTGAGAGCGGGTTGCATGCTGCAACAGAATAGGTTGAAATAATAATGGATTATGATTGCTGAGTTGGCTTCAATTATTATGAATGAGTTACCTGATTTATTTATATTATTTGTTGTTGTTATTAATATTGCGTACATGTTAATGTAAGTGAACCGCCTTAGCCTCGTCACTACTTGTCGAGGTTAGGCTTAGCACTTACCGGTACATGGGGTCAGTTGTACTGATACTACACTCTGCACTTCTTGTGCAGATTTTGGAGTTGGTCACAGCGGCGTACCATAGACTTGCTCGGATTCCAGGTACTAGAGGAGACTTGAGGTATAACTGCATGGCGTCTGCAGTTCTGAAGTCCCCGTCTATTTTACTTTAGCTGTGTGTTTATTTTCAGACAGCTTTATTTTATTCGGACCTTTATTTGTATTTATTCTAGAAGCTCTTGCACTTGTGACACCAATTCTGGGATGGTATTTAGACACCGTTATTTTTATGGATTATTTTACTATATTTCAAACTTTGCTTCCACTTTTGGTTCCTTGATTATTAATAATGTAAAGATTGTTTAAAAATCAGTTAATATTATTCTAACATTGGCTTGCCTAGTAAGTGAAATATTAGGCGCCATCACGGTCCGAAAGGTGGGAATTTCGGGTCGTGACAGTTGGTATCGGAGCATTATGTTACATAGGTCTCACAATTTTATTCTATCATCGATGATTGAACTATTCTACTCTTATTCTCTCGCAGATGGTGAGAACATGTAATACCTCTATCGATGGACATGGACTAGAACCCCCGGTGGCAACTATGGCCAGGGGTAGAGGTCGAGGTCGAGGTCGTGTTAGAGGCCGAGGTAGAGCTCAGTCCAGAGCTCGAGCAGCTGCACCTATTATAGAACCTCAGGTGGACCTTCAGGAGGAGGTTCCAGTTCAGAATGTACCAGTTGGACCAATTCAGGTCCCGGAAGGATTTATAGCCACTCCAGTACTTCAGGACGCTCTAGTCCATTTAGTAAGTCTTATGGAGGGCGTAGCCTAGAATGGTACATTTCCGGTGGCACCAGCCATCTCATAGGCTGGGGGAGGAGCACAAACTCGCACTACTCCCGCTCCGGAGCATATGGCTCCCAAGAATCAGGTTCCAGCAGCCCCGCCAGTTGGGGTAGTTCAGCCAGTTATTGCGGCACAGATCGGTGATAGGCCCGCCATGTCTTTTGAGGCCTTATTAAGACTGGATAAGTTTACCAAGCTCTTTCTAGTTCACTTCAGTGGTACACCTTCTGAGGACCCATAGAATTATCTTGAATGCTGCCATAAGGTGTTGTGGAACATGGGTATAGTTCAGACTAATGGGGTTGATTTTGCTGTATTTCAGATGACAGGTTCCGCCAAGAGATGGTGGAGAGATTATACATTGACCAGACCAGTTGGATCGCCTGCATTTACATGGGAGTAGTTCTCTCAGCTATGTCTGGAAAAGTTCCTCCCTATCACACTGAGAGAGAAATTCCGCAAGCAATTTGAGCGTCTACAGCAGGGAAGTATGACTGTTACTCAGTATAAGTCCCGTTTTGTGGATTTGGCCCGTCATGCTCTCCTTTTACTACCTACGGAGAGAGAGAGAGAGAGTGAGGAGGTTTATTGAGGGACTCACTCACCCTATCAGACTTTAGATGGCCAAGGAGACTAGAAGTGAGATTTATTTTCAGGCGGCTGCTAATGTCGCAAGAAGGATTGAGATGGTTCTTGCACAGGAAAGAGGGCAGAGGTCCGATAAGAGGCCTCGTCAGTTCGGTGGTTCCAGTGGTGCCTCGTCTGGAGGCAGGGGTAATTTTGTTAGGGGTTATCCTCCCAGATCATTTCATTCAGCATTTCATGCATCTCCCGGTGCTTCATAGAGTCACGATCCTATTATGCCTTACTCTGGGCAGCCAGTATTCAGTGCACATTCAGCTCCTATCAGTGCACCACCACTCCAGAGTTACTACAGTGGTTATCTGGCCCATCTGGGTCAGCTTCAACTTCAGCAGCCACGTCATCACGATGGGTGTTATGAGTGTGGGAACATTGGTCACATCAGGAGGTATTGCCCTAGATTGGTGAGTAACAGATCTCGGCAATATTCTCGTGCCATCACACCGGCACCGGTTGCTTCACCGCTTGCTCAGCCAGCTAGAGGTAGGGGTCAGGCAGCTAGAGGTGGAGGTCAGGCTATTAGAGGTGGAGGTCAGGCCATTAGAGGTGGAGGTCAGAACGTTAGAGGTGGAGGCCAGCCAGTTAGAGGCCGTCCCAGAGACGTAGTTCAGAGTGGTGGGGCCCAGCCCCGATTTTATATTTTTCCAACTGGGCCTGAGGCTGAGTCATCTGAGGTCGTGATCACAGGTATTATTCCAGTTTGCCATAGAGATGCTTCAGTTCTATTTGATCCAGGATCTACTTATTCCTATGTGTCCTCCTATTTTGCTTCATATTTGGTTGTGCCTTGTGATTCTCTGAGTGCTTCTGTATGTGTATCTACACTGGTGGGAGACTTTGTTGTAGTAGATCATGTCTATCGTTCGTGTGTGGTTACTATTGGTAATCTTGAGACTAGTGTGGATCTTCTACTTCTAGATATGGTAGACTTTAATATCATCTTGGGTATGGATTGGCTATCCCCTTATCATGCTATATTGGATTGTCATGCCAAGATAGTGACCCTAGCTATGCCAGGGTTACCTTAGTTAGAGTGGAAAGGAACTCTTGGCCATTCTGCCAACAGGGTTATTTCTTATATGAAAGCTCGGTGTATGGTATAGAAAGGATGTCTAGCCTATTTGGCTTATATTCGCGATCCCAGTGCGGATGTCCCTTCTATAGACTCAGTACCAGTTGTTCGTAAATTTCCAGAAGTATTTCCTGCAGATTTGCCGGGGATGCCACCCGGCCAAGATATTGACTTCTGTATTGATTTGGCTCCGGGCACTCAGCCAATTTCTATTCCACCATACCGTATGGCCCCGCCAGAGTTAAAAGAATTGAAAGAGCAGTGATAAGAATTGCTTGATCAAGGATTCATTAGACCTAGTGTCTCGCCCTGGGTGCACCAGTATTATTTGTAAAGAAGAAAGTTGGCTCTATGCGGATGTGTATAGACTATCGGCAGTTGAACAAGGCCACTATCAAAAACAAATATCCGCTACTAAGAATTTATGACTTATTTGATCAGATTCAGGGTGCCAAGGTATTTTCGAAGATCGATTTGAGGTCTGGTTACCATCAGTTGAAGATTAGGGCCTCTGATGTCCCTAAAACAGCTTTTCGAACTTGGTATGGGCATTACGAATTCCTAGTGATGTCATTTGGGTTGACAAATGCCCCAGCAGCATTTATGGATTTGATGAATTGGGTGTTCAAGCCTTATTTGGACTCTTTTATGGTTGTATTCATTGATGATATCTTAATTTACTCCAGCAGTCGAGAGGAGCATGAGCAACATCTTCAAAATGTGCTTCACGCTTTGAAGAATAATCAGTTATATGGCAAGTTTTCAAAATGTGAGTTTTATTAGACTTAGTTGCCTTTTTGGGGCATATGGTATCAGCAGAAGGCATAAAGGTGGATCCTAAGAAGATAGAGGCGATTCAGAATTGGCCTAGACCTACTTCAGTTACAGAGATCCGGAGTTTCCTGGGTTTGGCAGGTTATTATTGTCGGTTCGTGGAAGGGTTTTCATATATAGCAAGCACATTAACCAGACTAACCCAGAAGGGTGTCCCATTCAGATAGTCAGACGAGTGTGAGTTGAGCTTTCAGAAGCTCAAGACTGCTTTGACTACGGCGCCAGTGTTGGTATTACCGACAGGTTCAGGATCATATACGGTATATTGTGACGCATCTCACATTAGGCTTGGTGCAGTATTAATGCAAGATGCCAAGGTAATTGCATATGCGTCGCGGCAGTTGAAAGTTCACGAGAAGAATTAGCCTGTTCATGACTTAGAATTGGCAGCCATTGTTCATGCGCTGAAGATTTGGAGGCATTACCTCTACGGTGTCTCGTGTGAGGTATTTACTGATCATCGCAGCCTTCAGTATCTGTTCAAACAAAAAGATCTTAATTTGAGGCAGAAAAGATGGTTGGAGTTGTTGAAAGACTATGATATCACTATTTTGTATCACCTCGGAAAGGCCAATGTGGTGGCCGATACTTTAAGTAGAAAGGCTGTGAGTATGGGCAGTCTTGCGTATATTTCGGTTGGTGAGAGGCCATTAGCTGCAGATGTTCAGACTTTGGCTAATCACTTCGTGAGGTTAGATGTTTCAGAACCCAGTCGGGTTCTAGCTTGCACAGTCGCTAGGTCTTCTTTATATGAGCGCATCAAAGTGAGGCAGTATGATGATCCTTATTTACTTGTCCTTAACACAGTGAGGCACGGTGATGCCAAACAGATTGATGTGGGGGATGATGGGGTTCTGCAAATGCAGGGTCGTATTTGTGTGCCTAATGTGGATGGGCTTCGTGAATTAATTCTTGAAGAAGCACACAGTTCCAGGTATTCTATTCATCCAGGTACCGCCAAAATGTATCAAGATTCGTGGCAACATTATTGGTGGAGAAGAATGAAAAAGGATATAGTTGCATATGTAGCTCAGTGTCTGAATTGTCAGCAAGTTAAGTACGAGCATCAGAGACTTGGTGGTTTGTTTCAGAAGTTAGAAATTCCTGAGTGGAAGTGGGAGCGTATCACTATGGATTTTGTTGTTGGGCTCCCACGGACTCAGAGAAAATTTGACGCAGTTTGGGTCGTTGTGGACAGGTTGACCAAGTCAGCACATTTCATTCCCGTGGCAGTTACCTATTCTTCAGAGAGGTTAGCTGAAATTTACATTCGTGAGATTGTCTGCCTTCACGGTGTACCTGTGTCATTATTTCAGATCGAGGTACGCAGTTTACCTCTGGAGGGCTGTACAGCGTGAGTTAGGACGCGGGTGGAGTTGAGTACAGCATTTCATCCACAGACAGACGGACAGTCAGAGCGCACTATTCAGATATTGAAAGATATGCTCTGCGCTTGTGTTATAGACTTTGGAGGTTCTTGGGATCATTTCTTGCCACTTGCGGAGTTTGCTTATAATAATAGCTACCAGTCGAGCATACAGATGGTTCCATATGAGGCATTATACGGAAGGCGATGCCGATCACCAGTTGGTTGGTTTGAACCGGGAGAGGCTCGATTGTTGGGTACCGATTTGGTACAGGATGCCTTGGATAAGGTCAAGATTATTCAGGATCAACTTCGCACAGCTCAATCTAGGCAAAAGGGTTATGTCGACCGTAAAGTTCGTGATATTGCATTCATGGTTGGAGAAAGAATATTGCTCCGGGTTTCACCTATGAAAGGTGTAATGAGGTTCGGAAAGAAGGGCAAGTTGAGCCCTAGATATATCGGACCCTTTGAAATTCCTGAAAGGGTGGGTGAAGTAGCCTACAAGCTTGTATTACCACCTAATTTATCAACGGTTCATCCGGTGTTTCATGCGTCTATGCTACGGAAATATCGTGGTGATCCGTCCCATGTGTTAGATTTCAGCTCAGTCCAATTGGACAAAGATTTGACTTATGAGGAGGAGCCGGTGGCTATTCTAGCCCGGCAGGTCTGACAGTTGAGGTCTAAGAGTTATCCTTCAGTTCGGGTACAATGGAGAGGTCAGCCGGTAGAGGCATCTACCGGGAGTCCGAGTCAGACATGCAGAGTAAATATCCACACCTTTTCTCCAACTCAGGTATTTTTTTCTAACTTCGTTCGAGGACGAACGTTTGTTTTAGAGGTGGAGAATGTGATAACCCAAAATGTCATCTTTAAATTTAATAAGTAATTCTGTGTTTTAAGACCTAGAAAAATACCATTTATTATTTCTCGACTTGCGTGCGCAGTCCGTATAATTTTCTGGAAAGTTTTTATGTGAAAAATGGATTAAAATGGGAAATAGAGCTTTAAAACTCAACTAAGTTGTTTGGTCAACATTTGAGTAAACAGACCCGGATCAGTGTTTTGACAATTTCAATAGGTCCGTATCGTGATTTGGAACCTGAGCGTATGTCCGGAATCGAATTTCGAGGTCCCTAGCCCGAGATATCGAATTTTGATGAAAACTTAAAAGCTTGAAAGCTTAATGATTTCTAAGAAATTATTGATGTTTGATTTATTGACCTCGGGTCCGTATTTTGGTTCCGGAGCACGACATAGGTCCACTATAATATTTATGACTTGTCTGCCGAATTTGGTGAGAAACAGAGTTGATTTGACGTGATTCGGACGTCGAGTTGTAAAAATAAAGGTTTTAAAATTTTCTTGAAAATTTCCTTTAATTTAGTGTCCGATTCGTAGTTCTAGGTGTTAGTTTGGCGATTTGATCGCGCGATCAAGTTCGTATGATGTTTTAGGACTTGGGTGCATGTTTGGTTTGGAGCCTCGAGGGCTCGGGTGAGTTTCGGATGGGCTACGAGATGATTTCGGACTTAGGAAATCTGGTTTTCTGCAAACTTCAGGCTTCTGGTGTGTTCTTCTTCGCCGCGAAGGTACTCACGCGAACGCGAAGAGCAAATTGGGGCTAGCACATTTTGTGCTTCGCGTTCACAACAGAGTGACCGCGTTCGCAACAGAGTGACCGCGTTCACGAAGGCTTGAGGTTCAAAGCTTTGCGTTCGCGATAGAAGCCTCGCGTTCGCAAAGGGAAAGAGGCTGGCCAGGATAATTGCCTTCGCGTTCGCGAAGGGCATCTCGCGTTCGCGAAGGCCAAGCTAGGAAAGCTTCGCGTTTGCGAAGTAGCCCTCGCATTCGCAAAGTATCTAATGGGACATCACAAATTTGTGCTTCACGAACGCGAGGCACTGACCGCGTTCGCGAAGGGTAAAAGTCCCAGAAACAGAACTTAAGTTCTGGAAAATGGGATTCATCCCATTTTCAACCCTTTTCCATTTTAGAGCTCGGGTAAGGCGATTTTTGAATGATTTTCACGGAAAAATATTGGGGTAAGTGTTCCTTATCCTACATTGATTATGTTTCATGATTTCATACTCATGTATTTCGTGAATTCGTGAATTTATGGAAGAAAAATCAGATTTTTATAAAATTTTCCAAAAACGAAAATTTAACATTTGAAGGTCCATTTGACATCGGAAATGGATAATTTTTGTATGGTTGAACTCGTCTCAAAATGGGTGTTCGAATTTCGTAAGTTTTTTTTGGGATTTGAGATGTGGGTCCCACTGCCGAATATTTTAATGAATTTCGGATTGTTATCCAGAAAATTTATAAATTCATATTGAATTAATTCCTATGATTCATATTGAGTATATCGAATTGTTCGTGAATAGATTTGAAACTTTTGGAGACAAATTTAAAAGGAAAAGCTCTGGTCGAGTAATTGATTGAAATTTACAAAGCGAGGTAACTGTCGTGGTTAACCTTGACTTGAGAGAATAGAACACTTAAATTATTTGTTATGTGAAAAGCATGTGAACGACGTATAGACGAGGTGATGAGTGTCTATACGTCGTGAAATTAATTGTTTGCCTGCTTACTTGAAAAATCATAAATTGTTTTAAATCATAAATTAATTATTATAATAATTATTTCTCTCCTATTCTTTGTCATATATTAATTCTTGAATTCCTGCATTAATTGTTACATGCTATTTGAATTATATTTTTTAAATATTATTTGATATTTAGCATATTAAATATTAAACTGCCTATTTTCTCCCTGATTTTCATAATAATTTACTATTTGTCATTATTTGTTTCATAATTAAATCATAATCATTGAATGCTTATTGTCTTATAATTTTATATTAATTATTGCACGCCGCAACGGACTTATTAAAAAGTCTATATTGGAGGATCGGGTTGTACGCCGCAACAGACTTATTAAAAAGTCTATATTGGAGGATCGGGTTGCACGCCGCAACAGACTTATTAAAAAGTCCATATTGGAGGATCGGGTTGCATGCCGCAACAGACTTATTATAAAGTCAATATTGGGGGATCAGATTGCACGCCGCAATAGACTTATTTAAAAGTCAATATTGGGGGATCGGATTGCACGCCGCAACAGACTTATTTAAAAGTCTATATATATACTTGATTGAAATAAATATATGACATGCTTGATTAAAAGGAATATATTGGGAGAGCGGATTGCACGCTGCAACATAATTGAATGTGAATATATTGTGAGAGCGGGTTGCACGCTGCAACAGAACTGGTTGAAATAATAATGGATTATGACTGCTGAGTTGGCTTCAATTATTATAAATGAGTTATCTGATTTATTTCTATTATTTGTTGTTATTATTAATATTGTGTACAGGTTAATGTAAGTGAACCGCCTTAGCCTCGTCACTACTTGTCGAGGTTAGGCTTAGCACTTACCGGTACATGGGGTCGGTTGTACTGATACTACACTCTGCACTTCTTGTGCAGATTTTGGAGTTGGTCACAGCGACGTACCATAGACTTGCTCGGATTTCAGCTACCAGAGGAGACTTGAGGTATAACTGCATGGCGTCCGCAGTTCTAAAGTACCTGTCTATTTTACTTTAGCTATGTGTTTATTTCCAGACAGCTTTATTTTATTCAGACCTTTATTTGTATTTATTCTAGAAGCTCGTGCACTTGTGACACCAATTTTGGGATGGTATTTAGACACTGTTATTTTTATGGATTATTTCACTATATTTCAAACTTTGCTTCCGCTTTTGGTTCCTTGATTATTAATAATGTAAAGATTGTTTAAAAATTGATTAATATTATTCTAATGTTGGCTTTCCTAGCAAGTAAAATGTAAGGAGCCATCACAGTCCGAAGGTGGGAATTTTGAGTCGTGACAAGTACCCACATAGGATTCCCATCCACTGTTTCATTTCATATTTCTTGAACCATGGGAACAAAGTCTTTATGCTCCGCCCAAAAATCCAGGAATTTGAAGTACTTTGGACCACTATTTTCTGTTGTTTTCATGTTAATCAACAAAAGAGCATGGTATGAGCCGACTCTAGCTAATGTATCACTATAGTTTCCCCCATACATTTGTCCATTTTGAATTTATCAATACTCTATCGAGTCTCTTCCAGATAGTCCTAGGGAAACCTCTATTATAACTCCAAGTGAACTTATTGCCATAAAATCCCTTATTAGTTAACCCACAATCATCAATGCAACTTTGGAAGTCAATGCTTTCCTCCACCCTATACGATCTCCCACCTGATTTCTCCTCAGCTTCAAGTATGAGATTAAAGTCTCCTGCTACTTCCCATGGACCCTGATTTTGTTATCCCAGGCTCTCAACTTATCCCATAATTGTCTTCTTAGTTGAGTAGTACATTTAACATAAACAATCATTGTGTCTAGAGGGACGGGGCTGCCTGGCATCGAAACTTGGCATGTAATTTGTTGTTCGGAGTCCTCCAACACATGTATAGTTAAGTCAGAGGACCAAAAGATCCATATCTTATTATTACAGTTAAAGAAACTATTTCACAGACCAAGTTGTAATTAGTATCTCACAATCTTGGAGGAGTTAACAATTTGCTCATGCACAACAATGAATGGTAGTTTGTGTTGAATTTGAAGAGATTTTAGCCTTTCAGAGGCTTCTTGGGACTCCATGCCCCTTATGTTCCACAATACAATGTCAATCATTTGGAACTATTATGGGTTGAGGCTTTTGCCTCCTTTCTGTTACATCTTGTATCATTTGGTGGATGTCTTTTTCTGTCCCTCCCATGGAATTGCGTTGATCCCTTGGCGAGAGATTGTTGAATTATGTTATTTTGTCCTAACACCACCTCCTAGACCATTGTCCTTCTCAAAGTCTAGTTCCCTATGAGGTCTCCTAGTATTTTTATCATTTGATTTTGTGATCTCCTCTTCATTCTACATTAACTCCATGTATGTGTCTTGTGTATCATGGACTCTTTCTGTGAAGTAGCTGCCACTTTTTTCTCTCCACTGAGGTGTGGAAAATCTTGGGTCTTGGGTTGGGAATTTCTGTGGTTTTAATTCCAGCACTTCAATTGCTAATATAGTATTAAGACCGTGTTCAACCTTTGCCCCTCTCACCTCTACTATCTTCAACTTAAGTTCTGGGAAGATATCCACATATGGGATTTTATAGACATCCCACTTGGGAAGTTCCTAAGGTGGCATTTTAGATTTAAACCTCCTTCTCTTTCTTGAGGTCACTTTCTTATCATATTTCTCTATAACACCGAGGAGATCCTTTTCAACCTGTAGCAACTGCTCCTCACACTGTTCTGGAACGGTAACAGTTGATTTCTTTGACTTCTTCACCTTCTTCTTAGTTACAGCTACAATATTACTCTTCTTTCCTTTCTTTTTCTTTTTCCCTCTGATTTGCCTAGCTCCCTGTATATTCATTTCTTCTCTGGTTCTCCCTTCGATCATTCCTATAGAGGTATCTATTTCCCGTGGCTCGCTAATCTCCATAGAGTTCTCTACATGTTTGAATGGCATTGTTTGATCAGTTTTTGGCCTAACAGGTGGAGTAACTGATTTCTTTCCTGCTACCCATTCCACATGTTGCTTATGTTTTGCTCCACTTTGCAGGTTCCTCTTGTTATTCTTTGCATTCCTCACTTCTATCCATCCCTCTTCGTGTTTACTTTTTTCATTCTCTTTCAGATTGGTCTTATCAACATCTGATTGGCCCTGGGATGATCTCTGTTATTTGTTGTAGCCTACAGTTACCTTCAGAGTGGCCCTGCATCCTACAATGAAAGCAAAATTCTAGTATGGTTTCATATTCAATCACCTGATTAAACACATTAACTTCACCAGAGTTTTCCATCAATGTTACTTCTATCTTCTTCAGCCTGGGCCTGGTAAGGTCAATTTCAACACAAGCTTTTATAGTAGTGGGTCTAGTTTGAGCAATTATGGCTTTGTCGAGTGCTATTAGAGGTCCAATGGGTTCCAATATAAGTTCCAGTGCAGCCCAATCATGATAGTGACATGGTAATTCCAGTAGAGTCACCCATACTGGGCCATGGCAGACTCTAATATCTGTCTTGAAATTTCTAGCCCACATCTATAACCTCATTATCATACCACATAGGATCTTTGTTTTTTATCCATAGAATCACTTAAAGTTTTCTTCATCAGTGTAATCTATGAATACATGTCGCCAATCATAAAACCCTATTTTGAAAGACCATTTCAGCAAAATATCCTCTTAAAATCCTCTCTAAGTTTATCAATTTGCCTTCGCATTGACGAATTCATATGGTCTATGTTCCAAACTCAGTCCTCTTTTTCCTCCTCAGTCTGATGGACAGACTGAGGTGTTGAACGGAAATCTTGAGACCTACTTAAGGTGCTACTGCAATGAAGATTCTACTAACCGGTACTCCCGCTTCCCTATGGTTGAGTACTGGTATAACACCTCATTTCACTCAGCCATATAGATCACTCCTTTTGAAGCACTATATGGTCGACCACCTCTCTTACATCTACCTTACTTGTCAGGGGAGTTAGCTTCAACTGAAGTTGATAACACTTTGATCAATAGGGAGTTGAAATTGTAGTTGCTTAAACACCATCTAAGAAGAGCTCAACATAGAATGAAGCAACAAGCAGATTCACATAGAAGTGATAGGTAATTTGATGTAGGTGATTGGGTCTATCTGAAGATCCAACCCTATAAACAAGTTACCATATCCAACCACTCATCACACAAGTTGGCTTCTAAATACTATGGACCTTTTCAGATTCTCAAACGAGTGGGTCCAGTTTCCTACACTCTATTACTTCATGCTGGAGTTAATATTCACCCCACGGTTCATGTTTCATTGATGAAAAGATGTTATGAAGTTCCATCTTAGATTTCTTATCCTCCAGTAATTGATTTGGCCAATCCTTATTGCCACGATTCTGAACTAATCTTGCAAAGAAGAATGGTGAAGAAAGAAAATAAAGTTGTTGCACAAGTCTTAGTTAAGTGGCAAGGACTTCCTGCTGATGTTGCTACATGGGAGTTTGTTAAAGTCCTACAAACTAGGTCCCTTCTTTTGATCCTTGCGGACAAGGATCTTTGATTGGAGGGAATACTGATACACAATTATAGAATATTAGCTCGATCAACTCAAGTATAGAAGAAGAATCTGTGCAAGTCAAAAGTTAATTGCAGGGATGGAGGGTTAGCTGAGGTAGTTAGAATAACAGAATTTAGTTAGAAAAGAACCTGCTACAGCTTTATCGTTTTTGATACAATGTAATCAGTACAAATAGTGTTGTACGCTACATTTTTCATTTCATCAATAAATACATACAATTCTATCCTAATTTCTCTCTTCTCTTCTGCAAATTCCTTTCTCTACTGCTTTCTCAAGCAATTCCTAAGGCAGTGTTGCAATCCTTGAGTTCAATTCAAATTCTTGCAATCGTGTAACATTGGAATTTGAGCCTACGATCCTTGGAATCATGGTGAAGGATACTCGATCGAATGAAAACTCAACTAAAGAAATTGTGGACTTACGTGAGTTGATGCAGAAATTAATAACAGATGTGGGAGCTTTGTCTAGGGAAGTTTCCAATCTGAAACATCTGTATCAAACAATCTACGAGCTTAAGGAACAACTATCCAATTCTAGGAATATTCATAAGGACAAATTGCCATTACAAAATGAATGTGAACCATCTGAAGTGAGATCTCAGCGAGATAAAAGCCCTGGCAGCTACCATCAACACCATTCTAATTTCTCTATGTGGTCAAGGATGGAGTTTTTGAGATTCACAAGAGAAGATCTCAGATCATGATTGTTCAAAATCGAGCAGATTTTTGCCACAGAGAAGGTTGCTGCTTAGGAAAAAGTGAAAGTAGCTGTTATGCACTTGGAAGGTGAAACTATTCAATAGCATCTGTCATTTATGAGGTATAGACAATACCTCCAATCAGCTACTTGGAATGAGTATGTGATAACATTAGTTGAGAGGTTTGGAGTTGATTTCGACGATCCAATGGAAGAAATCAAAAAGACTAAACATACTATAAGTGTAAAGGAATATCAAGATATCTTTGAAAGGAATCTGAATAGGGCGAGACTATCTCAAGGTAATGCAATCAGCTTCTTTCTTAGTGGTATGAAGCATGAGTTGAACATTGCTGTCAAGTTGACCAATCCAACAAAACTATATCAAGTGTACAGAACTGTAAGAATGTAAGAAACATACTTGGCTGCAACTAAACAACCTTCCTACATAGCCAACTCTTCAACTAAGAGATATGTAGGACAAGTCAGCAGTGGTAAGCCCTTTTTACCAACTCCTAATTCTAGTAATTCTTCTTATACTATAGGGTTTACTAAAAGGACACTAAGCATACATGAGATGAATGAAAAAAGAGCAAAAGGATTGTGTTATTTTTGTAATGAGAAATATACATCAGGCCATAGGTCTAAGAGTTCAAAATAGTTGTATCTATTGGAACTGGAGGAGTTAGAGTAAGTGTCTCATACAGATGAAGAATAGGAGTTAGTAATACAAGATGGTGGTATTGACCAGTTGAAACCATCTCAATGTATGGAACAGATGGAAATTTCTATCCATTCTTTAAATGGTTCACTGGTGTTACACCCCATATTTTCGTACGTGAAAGTACGCCATAAGTAAATTGATATAAGCTCGGAAATGAGACGTACATCCCGTATTTTTATATGATAAAGTTTTGTCGTAAGTTAATCGACGTATGTTCGGGGATGAGATTATTTTGAGATTATAAGCATTATGCTATTTCAAACAAGTGATGAGTAAATTCGTGAAGGTGAGGGAGTAAGCAAATTGAAAAAAATCAATTTCGTCGAAATTTGATATTTTGAGATAAAATACAGTCCATACAAGGTATATAAGGTATGTTATGGACTTGTGTCGTACAAGGTACCACATGACCATGATAGTGAGGTGTATAAGGTATGTTAAAAGTGAGTAGTATTTTAAATAATTTGAGATAATTCTTAATGATGTGGATAATTGATTAATTATTGGGTAATGAAAAATTACCTAGTTAATTAAAGAATTTGGGTAAGATAACCCCCCCCCCACGTGGCAGCAAGCCACTCCAAGATTCATGACTCTTAAGTCATTAGGAAAAGGTGACTAATTAAAGGTATGTGGTTAAGCCACCACATAAAGTGGGCCCATATCCATTCTAATATAAGACATCTCAAACTTAAAAGAGAGATGCATATATCACATAAGCAACGTGAGATCTTCAACAATTCAACTTACTTATAATAACTCTCTAACTTACTTATATATCACACATAAGCAACGTGAGATCTTCAACAATTCAACAAGATCTCATAGCATTTTAAGAAACGTGAGATTCTGCAATTATAAGGGAGTACGGTGCAATCTTTCTCAAGAATATCATACGAATTGTTTCCTGCTCCGATCTTGCCGTCACGTGTTTTGTCGCAACTAATATGTGTTATAGGGATTGTCAAGAGAACTGACTCAGGTATGTTAAGGCTATCCCTTCTTTCTTTTTGGCATGATCTAAATGATACAAACGAAACGAGTAAAATACGCAACTTACATAAATGACTCTATTCATAGAAATGCTAGAGATGCTTATGTTCTTGATTCTCCATGTGTCCTATTATTCTATCATCTGTTCATGGGTCTCAGAAAATATGTAAGTTGATAAAGTTTATTTCATGATATTAATCAGAGGCATAATGGTCTTATGATATACCGAGAGATTTTATTGACGTACTTCTCATGCATTGCATTCATTTATACATGTACATTGACCCATGACCAGATGGCGTTATATACGCGTATATATATATATATATATATATATATATATATATATATATATATATATATGTATGTATATGGGGTATGAGGAAAGGTTATGGCGTTATATACGCACCACCACCTGATCAGCTGGTATTCGTTGATGATTTGCCAAGAGTGGCCGAGATGATATTATGGGATGCCCTCAGAGGCTTGATGATGTTATGAACGCATATACCTAAGCATGGTATGACATTTATACGCATATACATGACATTATAATTATTAATGTTTCACAGAGTTATTCAGACTTACATGTCGAGTCTTTTACTCCATGTTTCTCTCATGTCTATTATTTACTGATTTTCATTCCTTACATACTCGGTACATTATTTGTACTGACGTCCCTTTTTGCCTGGGGACGCTGTGTTTCATGCCCGCATGTCCCGTTAGACAGGTTGAGAGTCCTCCAAATCGGCTATCAGCTCAGTGGAAGGTGTTGGTGCGCTCCATTTTCTCCGAAGTTTCTATTTGGTCAGTATGATTAGAACATGTATTGATTGGTATGGCGGGGCACTGTCCCGACCTTTATGAAAATTATGTATTCTTAGAGGCTTGTAGACAGATGTCATG